>NC_133159.1:33277121-33580151 GCF_040802235.1 Manis javanica
GCTCCTGGGTGCAAATTAATGACTGTGTGACTGTGTACTTAGGACAACAATGAGTTTGGACAAATATCTCCTTAAGCCTCCGTCCTTAACTGTAAAAGGGCCAAAGCATAGTGGGTAGGACCATGGTACTGGCACACTGTCTGGGTTAGATTCTGGTTTGACCACTTCCATTGTAACCTGGAGCAAGTGAATCCTCATCTCGGGGCCTCAGTTTCCTCATCTGCAAGATGGGTCTGATAACAACAGTACCTACCTCACCCAGTTGTTGTGGGATTTAAGAGTCTTGCAGCATATGTAGGAGGCTTCAGCAGGCTTTCCCCCCGTCAGTCTTTGCTGTTGTTATCATTGTCATCATTATCTACCTCAAAAGATTCTTGGGAGGGTTTAACAAGGCTGCTGGCACACTGTGGCACAGGCATTGTTAGATAATTATGGGCAGACCAATGGGTGCTATGGAATAGATGGTGGGTGGTGCTGTGAGACTCACAGGAAGGAGATGAGAGTTCTGCCTGGCTGAGTGGAAGGGTAGAGAAGGCTTCCTGGGAGAAATGGCATTTTCTGGGTCTTGAAGGACCAGTAGAAGTTCCCCTTGTAGAGAGAAGAGCCCGAGTGGAGCTAGGCAGTGAGAGAGCCTCTGGGGAGGCTTCTGGAGAACACAGAGCAATTTTATTAGGTGTGCATTTGGACTAAGGGGCAAGGCAGGAGGCTGCACAGGGGCACTGGGTCCAGAATGTCTTGCCTGGGGCTTCGAACTTCCTGTAATAGGTATGGTATTCCTCTGCCTGTTTACATGGTAGAATCACTCAAGACAGTTTAAAAAACACAAGATTCTGTGGTCCCAACCATTATATTCTGAGTAGTGGGTCTCAAGTGGGATCCAGGAATCTGGTTAAAGCTCCCCAGGAAATTCTGATGCCTCCCCCCGGTTTGGGAACCCCTTCATGGGGAGAGAGTATCTCTAAGCAGGGATACGTCCCATTGAGACACCAGTCTGAGACATGCAAGATGTGAACAAAGCTAGAGAAGGTGGAAAGGGGTTATTAAGAGAACCCTGACTCTGACTCCCAGTCTCCTACTCCTCCCCAAGGGACTCTCACACTCTAATGGCCACTTTTGCCCCCAGGGATGGACCCCAAAGATGCTACTGCCCTATAGCCCTCTGGCTCCATCTTTCCTTCCTTCTCTCCATCCATCCATCCATTTGTCTGTCTGTCCATCCATCTGGCAGATTTTGACCTCCCCACCATGTGCCTGGCATGGCGTTGGGTCCTGGACGTATGGTGGTGAATAAAGTAGACACTCTGTATCCCTCTGCAGAACTTCCCATCGGTCCTGACTCTAGCTGGTTGAGCATCGAATGCTTTGTCATCAGGAATGTGACTAAGTACAAGGGAGTGGGGACAGGAAACCCACCCGGGGGCTCAGACAGCCATCACAGCAGGTTCGGCGGTCCAAGCCCCATGGCTTCCTGGCTCCCCGAGTCCCACAGGTCCTATCTCCTCTCCCACATGGCTCAGGCTTTGCCTGCCCAACTCCCAGGCCCTCTCCAGAGTGTCCTCGGCCAGGAGGGTGCTGGTGCCCGGGGGAGGGGTGAGCCAGTCGTGCAGCCCCCTCCTCTCCGTCCCACCAGCCCACAGAGAAGGCAGAAGCCTTGGGAAGGCCTGAGCCTCTCTTCCCAAGGGTGGGGTCAAGGAGCATTTCCTCAGGGGGTAGCTGAAATAACAAACCCAAGGAAATGACAGGGATTCTGGGGACTTCAGAGCACACAGCTCTGGTACAGGATGGACCCATGCAGGGAGATGGGGTTAGAACTTGCTGCAGCAACTTCCTCACCTCCGCTTGGAGCCATCTCCCCAGTCTTCAGGCGTGTATTCTGTTCTTTTGTTTCATCGTGTGCCCTTGCCTGCTCGATCCCCCTCCCCACCCCATCAGCCCATCAGCAGTGTGGGTGCTGAGGATGCTGTGCACTCACTCACCCTACGCCTTTCATTTAGTTCTCCCCACATTCATTCAGCACATGGGGACTGTGCTGGACACTGCGGATGAAGCTGTGGGCAAATATGGCCACATGTGGAACTCCCACCTGTGAGACAACTCAAACAACTAATACAGTGTGATCACTGCCACTGTGGAGTTGCATGGAGGGTGTTGTAAACCCCAGGGGGAACCGAAAAAAGGCTGATTCCTGACCAGTGAGTGGGAAGGAGCTTGAGGAGAGCATGCCAAGCAGTGGGAACAACAAGTGGAAAGGAGTGAAAAGATGGTCTGCAATGGCTAGGGCACAGGGAAGCACCAGGGACCAAGGGAACAGAGGGTGGGGAGGTCAGAGGGGCCATCACGAAGGGCCTTGAATGCTTGGCTAAGGAACTAGAACTTTCTGCAGTAGGCAATGCAGAGCCTTGGAGGAGTGTGAGCAGGGGAGGGTCATGGTCAGATGTGCATCTTAGAATGATGTGTGGAAGCTGGTTTGGGGGAATGAATTGGAGAAGGAGAGGCCAGGCTGAGCAGCCAGTGAAGAGGACCCCAAGGCCTAAGCTATAGGGCAGATGGCTCAGCAGGTGTGAGCACCTCATGGTGTAAGAACCAAGGTGGGTGTGGGGCACACGGGCTGTGGGGCTGGCCCCACTCTGGGCAGCTGGGTGTTTCTAGGGTTGAAGTCAAAGACAGGCTGAGGCAGTCCGGAAGTCCAGGAACTCCAGGGCTTTGGGCTTAAGTAGGCTCAAGGTCAACAGCTGCGCCTGGATCTTTGTCTAGCAACTTAGGAGGTTCACAGCAGGACCTCAGCCCACAGGCAGGAATCAGGGCCAGGACCACCCCAGGGAGGAGTTCTCATGAGTGAGGCAGGGTGTCAGAGGGGGCCTGGTCCTGAAGGGGGAAGAAACCACAAGACAAAGAGCAGAGGACCCCTGGCTCTAGAACCCTGTATTCTGAGCCACCTCCCTTCCACAGCTACCTGTACAGATGGGCTATGGGGTCACCTGGGGCTATTTTCTCGCCCATGCTTGCCCTCAAATGAGACCCCCCCTTAGATGTCTCATCTTGACTGCAGTTACCATCTACCCTTGACCTGGGGACTAAATCTGCATCATGTCTGTCCTGCCCCTAACCCCAGGCTCCTATGAGGATGAACTCTGGCATGGCTCCACCTGCTAGGTGCACACTTGGAGTGCCACACTTACTGTGAGGAAATTTCTTATAAAGATATATACTTACATACAACCCAGCAACCCCACTCACAGCTATTTGCCGACGACATGACAGCATACGACCACCCAAAGACTTGCAAGTGTCAGTTCACAACAACTCTATTTGTAATAGCCAGACATCAGAAACAGCCCACATGTTTACCAACAAGTGAGTGGATAAACAAATCATAATATATCCATCCAATGGGGTATTCAACAATGAAAAAAATGAACTATTGATACATTCAACAACATGGATGAATCTCAAAACAAGCTGAATGAAAGAAGCCAGACTCCCCCCACCCCGCAAAAATTACATTATGTGTTTGATTCCATTTATATGAAATCCCTGGACAAGCAAACTAATATACAGTAACAGAAAGCAGACCAATGGTAACCTGGAATGGACAGTGGTAGAAGGATGAGAGAGAGAAACTGAGGAATTGCCGAGGGGAATAAGGAACTTTTGGGAATGATAGAGATGTTCGTTATCTTGGTGGTAGTGATGGTTTCCAGTGTATATTATATGAGTCAAAGGTTATCCAATTGTGTAATTTAAATATGCACTTTTTATTGTACATCATTATACCTCAATAAAGCTGTTTAAAAAATCTGATGTAAGTTCTGCATGGTCACATCCAGCCTGTTTTTACACAGCACCCTCCCCTGGGTCGTCTTCCTAACTGCCAGGGCACACTGGGTGGTTACTAGGCACCAGCACTGTGGGCTACTACGGTATGGAGTTTTTCATTTACCTCACGATAGCCTTATAAGGCGGTGCTATTATTATTAGCTCTGTTTTACATATGAGGAAACTGAAGCTCAGAGAAAGTCACTTCTCCAAGGAATGTCATCTGACTGAATCCCAGCTCCAGCATTTACCCCTAACCTAATCCAAACTCTGTTCTGATTTGCATTTAGGATTATACAAGCATGGTGATATTTGTGGAAAACAAAACTTAAAAATTTAAGTTGCTTTTAGAGGAAAAGGCAGGAAAGAAAGTTAAATTGCCTTCAGTCCATCAATCCTCGTACCTCATTGACTTTCTTAACATACTGAAGGGAGTTTTACTTTTCCATGTTTTTTATACATATGAACACAATACTCTTCCCACCATAATTCAATAATGTACCTAAAAATGTGTTCCCTCCTCCCGCAACCTGACATCTTCATAGGTGGTCTTGTGCTCATCTGCATAAAGAGCGCAACGAAGAACAGTTTTTAGGTGAGAGATTTTTTTGTTTTCAGGCTAAGTCCTGTAGAGTGCGATGCAGGCTGCCAGGTGTTATGCTTTTTCCTCTGTATCCTGGTCTAAACAATGACAACTCAACGCTTTTACTGCTATTCTAAGCTAGAGCCTTCTTGGAACTCAAGTCCAGACCTTTAAATTCCTTGTGACAACTCTCATTTCTGACCACCAAGCCCCCATTCTCCCTCCATCTGTAGGAAGTGGGCTCACTCCCCAGCACCAAGAATATATTCTGATCTGTCTCATTTTTCCTACCTTAGTGTCATGAGGTCCCTCCTCCACTGCTGACCACAAGCCAATCTCAGAGGTGGCCTCACATGTAAAAAAAACAGCCTGTATTTTTAAAAACCAGACTTTATTTAGGTTCAACTTAGTAACATTCACCAGTTTCAAGTGTAAAATATGATGAGTCTTGGCCAGTGTATATAGTTGTGTAACCACCACCATAACTGAAATACAGAATGTTTCTATCTCCCTGAAAGTTCCCTGTGCCTCTCTGAAGTTCATCCCCTCCTCCTCCTTCTAGCCCCTCGTGACTACTGATCTCCTTTCTGTCACTGTGATTTTGAATTTCCTGAAATTTCTTATAGATGGAATCATGAAATATGCATTCTGTGGTGTCTGGTTTCTTTGACCCAGCATAATGATTTTGAAATTAATCCATATTGTGTATCAGTCTTTGGTTTCTTTTTATTGCCGAGTAAATTCCATTATATGGATATACCACAGATTGTTAACCCATTTTCCAGTTAAGTGGCATATGGGTTATTCTCAGTCTTTGGCCATTGTAAATAAAATTGCTATGAACGTTCACTTATAAGTCCTTAGGTAAATATCTCTCTTAGTAATGGCTCTTGGGTAAATATCTAGGAATGAGAGTGCTGGGTTGTAATGTAAAAGTATATATATATCTTTATGAGAAACTGCCAGACTGTTTTCCAAAGTGGTATCAGTTTACATTCCCACCAGCAGTGTGTGAGGGTTCCAGTTGCTCTGTATCCTTGCCAACATTGGCATGGTCACATTTTTTATTTTTAATTATTCTAATAGATGTATAGTGGTACTTCATTGTGATTTACATTCGCATTTCTCTAATGACTAATGATGTTGAGTATCTTCTTACATTACCACCTAACACTCTCATTCCTAGGTATTCACCCAAGAGCTATTTACCAAGAGAGGTATTTACCTAAAGACTTAATAAGTGAATGTTCATAGCAACTTTAAGCACAATAGCCAAAAACTGAAAATAATCCATATGTCAATGTGTTTATTCCATTCATATATTTTCTTTGGTGAAGTGTCAAAGTTTTTGCCATTAAAAAAGTTGGTTATCTTCTTACTTTGACTTGTAAGAGTTCTTTATAGAGTCTGGATAATTCAAGTCCTTTATCTGATACATGTTTTGCAAATGCTTTCACCCACTTGTGCCCTGCCTTTTGCTTTTTTAATGTTGTTTTTTAAAGAGCAGTTTTTCTTTGTGATAAAGTCTACTTTATCAGTTTTTTCTTTCTTTTATGGTTTCTGACTTTTGTGTTCTAAGAAATATTTGCTTTATCCCAGTTTCTCCATTTCAGTGCAATTGTTATTTTGGGCCAGATAATTCTCTGTTGTGGGAGGCCGTTCTGTGTATTCTATAATATTTAGCAGCATTCTTGGCCTTTACCCACTAACTCAGTAGCATCAGCCCTCCAGTTATGACAAGAAGTATCTCTGGACATGTCCTCTGGGGAAAAACTACCCCAGGTTAAGTAACACTGGCCAAACCAAGATAAAAATAATTGTCTTCTACTTTTTCTTCTAGAAGCTTTACAATGTTAACTCTTAAGACTTCTGTGATATATTTTGAATTAATTTTGGCATTTGAGGTGATGGCTGAGATTCATTTCATTGCATACAGATATCTAGTTGCTTCAGCCCGATTTGTTGAAAAGATTATCATTTCCCCATTGAATTACATTGGCCCTTTATCAAAAGTTGATTACATATCTGTGGGCCTATTTCTGGACTCTCTGTTCTATTCCACTGATTTATGTGCCCATCCTTCCATCAATATTGCACTGTCTCAATTATTGTAGCTTCAAATTAACTCTTGAAATAAGATTGTGTAATCCTCAAACTTGGTTCTTACTTTACAAAATTGTCTTGATTATGTTAGGACCTGCCCTTTTTCATGTACATTTTAGAATCATGTTAATTTCTACAAAAACATCCTGCTGGTGTTTTTACTGACTGTATTGAATCCATAGATCAATCTGAGAAGAAATGGCATTTTAACAATATTTAGTTTTCCCATCCATGAACATGCCTTATCTTTCATTTTAAAATCTCAGTCATATTTTGTTGTTTTCAGTGTACTGGTTAGAGTGGTTTTAAAAATACATTCACAGATTATTTGATATACGTCCCTTCCTGAGTTGGAGACTAATTCTCCTCCCCGTGAGTATGGGCTGGACTTAAGAGACTTAACTTGTTCTAAAGGATAGAATAAAGCAGAAGTGACGGTGTAGGACTTTGGAGACTAGGTTATAAAGAACGCTATGGCTTTTGAATTGGGTTTCCCTTTTTCTCTTGGATCATTCACTCTGGAAGAAACCAGCTGCCATGTTGTAAGCCATGGTAAGAAGTGGAGACCACCCTTGTTTGATGTGCTAACAAGCATGTCAAGCCTTCAGAGGACTGCAGCCCTGGCCAACCTCTGCTTAGCAACCTAGTGAGACCCTGAGCCAGAATGATCCAGCTAAACTGCTCCTGAATTCCGGATCCATGGAAACTGAGCTTAGGGTGCATTGATTCAAACCACTCAGTTTGGGATAATTTGTTATGCAGCAATAGATAACAACACACCCATCTTGCATCTATTTTGTTCAAATGTATCACTCAGTATGTGATTTTTTTGATGAAATTTAAAAAGATGTTTTTTAAAATTTCGCTTTCCAGTTCTTTGCTGTAAGAATATAGAAATATAACTGAATTTAGAATTTTGACTTTGGATCCTGTGACCTTGCAAAACTCAGTTCTATAGCTTGAAATCTGTAAATTTGATGTGTTAAGAAACTAGTGTAGCAGTCCTCAATCCCTGGCTGGTGAGTAGGCTTTTAGTAACATTTAGTACACTTTTAGTAAACCAAGTTCTGACTGATTCTAAGTCCATGGTCTTTCCCCTCCCACACTGGGAAACTTTAGGACCACCAGCAGCAGGAGTGTGTGGACTTTTACTTTCACAACTTGATGTTAGCACAGCACCTTGACTGCCATCCAAGTTTGCCTTCCTTCATTCTGCTGGCTACTAACTCAGTTCCTTTAATTTCTTTTTTTAGTCATTAGCCTGAACAGGTTCAGATCTCTGGACTTCTCCATGTGTGATCTTTTTGCCTCCATTTCCCCACCATGTTTTCCAATGTTTCCCAGCTCAAGTTCCCAAGTGTGACACTCCAGTTTGGCCCCTCTCATCTTTTCCCTCCAGGTCACTGGTTGCCAGGCAGCCCTCTGGACAGGTCTCCCCTTCTTCCAGCTGGTTCTGTCCACAGGGCCCAAGTTCCATTGTTCAAGTGTACTCACTTGAGCTGTAGGAGTTGGGGACAAGTGATCTCCCTCTAGAGTGGTGTGAGGTGCGATGCAACGGCACCTTTCATGCAAACATCCACCCCTATGCCCTACCTCCTCCGAAGCCTTGAATCACTCTGTGATCTTACCACTTCTTTTCATCCAATCTGTGAGAGAAATCCAAACCCCATTTATAGAATTGAATACTTCAGTGATTTGGCATTAATTATCTCCCTCCTCCCTCCCAAGCCCTTCCACCCCTTTCTTTGCTCATTTACAGTCAGAACTGAAAGGGACCAGAAAAATCGCGCACTCCAATCCAAGCTCTTGGTAGGGGAGAAAATGCTGGCCTGGAGAGTTTAAGTGACTTACTTGTTCAAGTTCATACAGAGGCAACGTTTAAATATAGGCCTCTTGATTTTCCCGAGTTAGTTCTTCACTCCCACCAATTAGTATGTGGCCCCAGCAGGCAGGCCCACCTCCTACTCCCACTGGGGCCTGATGGGGTAGAGAAACTGGTAGTACAGTCCAATGGAGGCAGAGAGGGCCAGGGAGCAGGTGACCCAGCTGAGGCTGTGGGTGGCAGGTGTCCCACCCCACCCAGGATTGGGCTTTAGAACTTAGTGGGTGAGTGTCTGGGGGTCTAGGTCCAGTTTTGGCTAAGAGATGAAAGGTACAAAGGCCGGGGACTGGATGAATTGTAGCCAGAATCAACAGACCTGTATTGGTTTCCTGTGGCTGCTGCAGCAAATTTCCACAAACTGGGTAGCTTAACACAACAGAAATGCATTCTCTCACAGTTCTGGAGGCCAGGAGTCTGACAGCCAGCTGTCAGCAGGGTTCCACTTCCTCCAGAGACTCTGGGGAGAATCTGTTCTTTGTTTTTTGCAGCTTCTGGTAGCTTTAGGTGTTCCTTGGCTTGTGGCCACATCCCTCCAATCTCTGCCTCTGTCTTCATAGCGCCTTCTCCTCTGTGTATGTATGTCTTCTCTTCTCTCTGTCCCTCTGCCTGTCTCTTATAATGAAACTCATGATGGCATTTAGGGCTCAGCTGGACAACTCAGGATAACCTCTTCTTCTCAAGATCTCTAACTTAATCACATATTTTGCCTTAAAAGGTAACACTCACAGGTTCCAGGGATTTGATAGGGATATCTTTTGGGGCACCAATTTCAGCTCACCACAGACCTCACCACCCCACACTGACACCCTCCTTCCCATGGCCTCTGGTCTGTGGGGGAAGGAGCAGCAGGCCAACGTTCCTTCCTTATTCCTCCTGGGAGCACAGGGAAACTGGAGAGAGTCAAGAGAGAACATTTATGGCCCTTCTTATTTAGATACTGCATTAGCTTGGACTGCTTTAACAAAATACCACAGCCCAGGGGGCTTAAACAACAGAAACTGAGTTCTGGAGGCCGTAACCCTGAGATCAGTGGGGCAGTGTGGTTGGTTTCTGGTCAGAGCTCCCTTCCTGGCTTGCAGATAGCTGCCTTCTTGCCACGTCCTCACACGGCCTTCCTTCTGTGCACTCGTGGGGAGAGACAGAGGGTGCAAGGGAGAGCGATGGAGCTCTGCAGCTCTCTGGGATCCTTTCTCAAGAGGACACTCATCCTGGTCAGATCAGGGCCCTGCCCTTACGACCTCATTCAACCTTCCTTACTTCCTCAGAGGCTCCATCTTCCAACACAGCCACACTAGGGGTTAGGGCTTCACATACGAATTTGTGGGGACACAAAACATTCAGCCCCCAATTGACACTTAGGCTTATGTTTTCATTGAATCACCTCAATTGTATGGTCAGGTAGGGATTAGCATTCTACAATACAGGTGAGGAAACTGAGGCTCATAGGTGAAGTAACTTGCCCGAGTAACTCACCTGGCTGATGGGTGCCCAAGTCAGGATGCACAGCTGAGTTGGTCTGGCTCTGAAGTTCGTGCTGACTCCACTGTCCTGGGTCCCCTGGGAACTCCACAGCTCAGATTCCAGCACTACCCTCCTGCACTGCTTCGCTGCCTCTGCCTTCCACCAAAGTGCTAACCTGGAGTTCACAGCCTCTTCTTTATCGCAGCCCCCCATCCTCAGCCCTCATGAACCCTGGATACACTCGTATCTCTCAGGTGTCTTGGGGAAGGCAGTCACTGGAGAGAGGGCGACAGGGGTCCACGTGCTGGGCTTCCCTGTGTTTGCATTTGCTTGAGCGGTGCAGGGGGTGGAAGGGGAGGAGCCCTTCTCCCTGGCAGTTAGGAGACTTCAGTTGAGGTCCAAACAGGACAACCTCCACGAGTGATCTCTGGCAGTCCATTCCACATTCTGGACCTCAGTTTCCTCCTCTCGCAAATGGGGGGATTCAGTTACACTGTAAGATATGTTCAAGTCCTCAACCTCTCTGACTTAAAGATATTGTCCTACTGACAAAAACCCTCTCTGGTTAACAAAACGCCTTCACTCATCACTCACCATTCAGTGAACATTTACTTCTACCATCTGCACTTGACAGTGTGTTGGGCAATGCTGGGCAACAGAGGGCACAGAGAGATAAGGGAGACCTAATTCCTGCCCTCGGAGAACTGCTAGTGCAGGTAGAAATGCAGATATAAGGGAGGGGTGTGTAAGAGTGTGTATGGTGTGAACAAAGACCCCTAGGTGCTAAGGGGAAGGGGGGGAGGAAGAGTGATGCAAGTGACCGCACACCCAGTAAAGCAAAGGAGGCATTTTGGTCTTTATTTTACAGATAGGAAAACTAAGGCTCAGAGACAGAAATGTCTGCCTAAGGCCACACAGCCAGAAATTGGCCAGGCCCACCTTCATTCCAGGTCCTTATCTTTTGGCACAGTTAGCCCTGCACTGTTGGGGATAGAGAATGGGAAGGAATCTGAGCAAGGCACTGAAGATGCTTGTGAAGAGTTCTCAGTCTGGTGGGTGTGGACCTGGCAACACCCCACTCCAGATTTTCACCAGCACAGCTTGGCCACCTTGTGTATGTTAGACCTTGGCCTGGGCTGATTCAAAGGGTTTCAAGGCCCTGCGGAACTGCAGCCTGCTAAATGATGGTACACACCAGGGTCAGAGCACTGCCAATCTACAAGAAGGTCCAGTTTGGGCACGTTGAGTATTTTCAACCAGAACGAATTCATGGCTCCAGACCTTTCATTCATCCACTCATTTGTTCGCCACGTAGGGCTGAGAGCCAGCACTATCTACCCAGCACTGTGTCTGTCTGGGGAATCTCCCCTCCCTCACGGGCCACCTGTCCTAAGCCCTCAGCACTTGGCAACAGCCGTGTGTCTGCATTTGTGTGTATCTTGCTCTGTGGACTGTCATGAGCCCCAGAGCAGGGGTCTGGTCTCACTCTTCTCCAGCTGACCTTGGGGAGACTACATCAGGCTACTTGGCCTCTGTGACTTTCTCTCTGCTGCTCCCCCGGCTCCCCCTCCAAGAGTGGGGACTCTAGGCCAGACTGTGAAGTGGGTGGGGGTATGAGCACTCTCTAGGTGGGTCGATTAGCTCCAAACCAAAGGGCAGAGCTGGAGAGGCTCAGATCACAGAGCAGACCAGTTGCCCACTGTACTGATGAGAAAACTGAGGCATCCAATTACTGACCCCCCACCAATTTGGTAGGGGCCCAGCCTCTTAGCTCCCAGGTCGCCCACCTGAAGCCTGCAAACCTAACCTGGGTGGTCCTCTGGCCTCACATTTAGCTGCTTTGACAGAGGATGGCGGTCCCTTTGCAATGGGTGGGGTAGAGGAGGGCAGCCGCTCCGGTCCAGAGGACATTCTCTCCCAAAGTGCTTTTGATCTGCAAAGAGCCTGGCCCAATCCTCCCCACCTACTCCTGGATTGCCCTGCACTGAGAACATAGTGGTGGGGGTGTGGTGGGGCGGAGGGGGGACGGAGATCATCCAAAGGATCATTTTAGTGTTCATTCTGCAGCCTTCCTTGACAGACGAGATCTCTTGAGTGGGTTTCGGAAGCGGGGTACGAACCTACGTGTGCACGTGTGATATCTGGTGTGGAAACGGGTCTATGGAACCACACACATGTGCGTCTGTTCGCGGGATTGTGAGCGCCCACGAGGGCATCCTGTGTGAAGGGGTACATGCAACGGAGGTGCCACGGTTGGCTTGATGAGGCTTTGGACTGCAAAGCTCCCCCGGCGCTAGCCGTCCCCTTGCTTTGACGCTGACAGGACAATCTTGCGTAAAGAGCCGCTTGGAGACCCGGCCATCTAAGGTGGCTCCTACTAGATAAGGCATTCCGGAGCGCAGACTGTGTATCTGAATGTTCCTGTACATGGAATTCCGATGAGAGGCCTGGGGCAGAGTCTCCCCGCTCACACTGGGGGTGGGGTGCGGTGCGGGAAAGGGTGAGTGCTAGGGGCACCCTGCGCTCGCCTCTTTCCTGCGAACACTGGACTGCGCGTTTCACAAACCCAGTGCCCTGCGCCCGGCCTTGGGCTCCTCCCCGCGGGACCTAGGGCCAGCCCCTTTCTTTGTCTGGGCCCCAGACACCAGGTCTGCAGAACCGGGGCCCGCCGCCTTCCTCAGGCCCTGGGGGCCCAGGGAGGAAAAGCTGCGGGTGGAGGATGCCTCCGCGGCCCAGGCAGCGAGTGCTTTTCGGCCCCTGGCCCCCCAGCCCACCCCCTTTGGGTCTGCGGGCCCCGGAGCCGGCGGACAGCGCAGGCGGCGCCGCCCCGCCCCAACACAGGCCCTTTGTTACCTGCCCGGGCGCGCCGAGCTGACGAGCGCTACGTGCAGCTGGGCCGCGGGGCGGGGACCGGGGGCCTCCAGTCCCTGCCGCCCCTCCTCTGCTGTCAGCCCGGCTTCCGGAGGCGTCCTCCCCTCCGCCCGCGCCCACCCTCGCGGACCGCTCGCCGACCCTCGCAGAGACCCGACTGCACTTTCTGGTCGGATTCAGGCCACCATCACCCGACACACTCGCACCCCAAGGGCTAGCGCAAAGAGCGCTTCTGAGAAGCCTCCTCTCCTCCCACTTTTTAGTCCATCCCCTCGGGGTGCTCACCCACTGGGGTCGAGGCTTGCTTCCCCTCAAGATCCAGCGCAAGCGCAGCACACTGCCGGGCACAGGCCTACGGCCACGAAGATGCCTTCAGAGCGAGAGGGAGGGAGTTAAGTTGAGGCGCAGGAAGGAAAACCGAGCTCCACTGCCCCAGCTGATACCCGAGCTTCCCTGTTGGTCCCGGCTACGGACCCTAGGCACTCTCAGGTGTCCTGAGACCCTTCATTTACGAGACCTGTTCAGCCATGGGCCCCCCAACCTTTGCTCAAGCTGTTCCTTCCACCCGTTCCAGTGTCCAGCCACAAGTGCAAACCAGACGCGTCCAAGGCCGTCTCTCCTGGAGAAGCCACGTCTGATCCTTGAGGCTTTGTGGTGATCTGTGTACCTGACTTTTGTGCCAGGTTCTTTACACATAATGTTGCATTTCCCCTTCATTGTTATCCTTTCGGGGAGTGAGATGACAGCCTGCCAGTGGCTTTGGGGTTTGAGCTCTGTGCTAGGAAGATACCAAACAGCAAAAGGCGTAAAAAACAAGCCTTTTCTGCCACCCCGCACCCGTCTTTCTCTTGAAAGACCCAGGGGAACGGCTGTCCCTCTGAACCGCTCCCCAACTCCCTGAGCCCTCCCCCTTTCACGCCAGAGCAGGGCAGGGCTGGGATTCCGGCTCTAGGGCTAGGTCCGGCTGGGTCCCCCGTGGTTTTGGGCCTCCTTGAGGAATTTCAGGGGTGAATGTGTAGGGTGTGGTGAGAGGTGAGGTGGGAGCTGCAGGAATGTGGGGCTTCCTGGAGAGAAAGCTAGCAGAAGGGGGAGAGGGTGGTGAGACGGTTCTCCAGGGAAAAGGCCCTGAGAAGCCTGGGCTAGTTTGAATGACAAAGGTTCCCTGGGGAGCAGAGGCTATTTCGTGAGGGTGGGAATGTGGGAAGAGGAGGGTCAGAAGGGCGGGGAGGAAACTGTCCTTGGGCCCCCAGCTGCAGCGGCCCTTTCAAGTCCTGCTTAAACCCTTAACAATGAGAGGAACTGACCTGTGGACACTGCAGGCAAAGGATGATTAACGTAATTCACTGAGGAAATACGAAAACCCTATGAAAATGTTAGAATTCCCAAAGTACAAATAAAAAGGAGATTCCGGCTTTTCTTACCTATAGAATTGGTAAAGATAAAAATAATGAAAACACCAGATGTTGGTAGGGTGTGGGGAAGCGGTGCTTTTTTTCTCTGCTGAGGAGGTCAATTGTAGGACGTTCCTGCAGGATCATTTGAAACTATGTGCGTAAGCTTTTAAAAGAGTTATGCTTTGATTTAGCAATTCTGCTTCCAGGCTATATACCCTAACATGATGTATCCCAGCCTTATTTATAACCGGGGACAACTGGAAATTCTCTAAATGTTTAATGACAGGAACTGGCCAAATAGACCACATTCATAGATGGAAGGCTGTGCAGAAATTGTCATGCTCTTGAAGAATATTAAACATATGAGGAAACACTCAAGATATGCTGGTAAATCAAAAGGGGAAGTTATAAAGCAGCATGACTCCAATTTTTTACAATGTCCATATAAATAGCCATAATACCTGCCGTGTATCTTGCTAGACTGGGTGCTCTCCCCGGGGCTAAGACCTCTAACCAGGCTCTCATCTAAGTATCACAGCAGCCTTGCCAAGGGTGATTCTAAAAACTGCATTAGGGGGGGAAAAAAGCCTGCAAGGAAATTCACCAAAATGTTAACAGGGAAATGAGGGCATGTATATTTAATTTTCTTCTTTATGCTTTCTGGTACTTTCTGAAATTTCTTCAATAAAAATATGTAGTAATAAAAACATGAGAAATTTAAAATTACAGAAATCATTTGTTCAAAAATGTTTCCAGGATCTCTTCTTTTCAGGGTACGTGTCAGTTTTCTCTGTATTCATGTACTGGCACTACTCTAACAAACTACCACAAACTGGGTGGCTTTAAAAACACCCCACATTTATTCTCTGACAGTCCTGGAGGCTAGAAGCCTGAAATACAGGTGTTGGCAGGACTGGTTCCTTCTGAGGGCTGTGAGGCAACCATCAGCTCCAGGCCTGTCTCTTAGCTTCAGGTGCCTCTGTCTAGTTCCTCCTGCCTGGATGTCTTCATATCATCTTCTCTCTATGAGTATCTGTCTTTTGGTCCAAATTTCCCCTTTTTGTGAGAACACCAGTCATACTGACAGACCTACCCTAATCACTTCATTTCAACTGATTACCTATCTCCAAATAAGATTGTATTTTAAGATAGAAAGGATTAGGACTTCAACATATGAATTTGGGGGGTCACAATTCAATCTGTACACTGTTGGACCAGTGTGCTCCCTCTGAGTGAATGTGGCAGGGAAGTTGGGTGGGGAAAGCCTCCATGGGATGAGAGTACATGTTCCTGGATATTCTGGGGTGCCCCTGGCCTTGCTCCGCATTATTTATTTAGACTTTTTGGACTTCGCTTTCCTCCTTGGTACTCTGAGGCTGGTCCTATTTACCTTCCAGGGTCGTGAAGGAGGAGATAGGTGAAAAATGGCTTCCATGGAGCCTGGCACAAAGTCTTTCTCAGGAAATGTCCTTTTTTTCTCTTCTCACTGGGGGTAACTTGGAAAGCAATGGTCCAGGGACAATCCCATAGGGCTTGGTTCAGGTTCTAGTCCTGTCCTTCACTAACCGCATGAGCCCTGTGGACCTCAGTATCCTTGTTTGTGAGATAGGAAAATATCTGTTCCCACTGAGCTGGTGTGGTTTGCTTTCCCTGGACTTGGAAGCCTCACAGCAGGAAATGAATGAAAATGCATGAATGATTTTTGGAAATCCAGTGCAGGCAAGGATGTTATGGGAGACTCAAGACAACTGGAAACATCAGCTTGTTGGGTCTGATTTAGGTGTTTTCTTCTTTAGGAAGTTTTCCTTGAATCCACAGTCTGGGTTAGACCCCACATCCACTCCATCCTGGACTTCCATAGTCCCCTCTACTACCCTCTGTCATGCCATTATAACTGCCCCTAAGGACTAGGGAAGGCTCTTTGAAGGAAGTGACCATCACCTCTGCGTGTCTGTTAAAGTAACAAATATGAATGAAAATAATATAACCCAGTGCTGGCCATGTGGTGGGGACCCACTCAGTATTGATGCAAATCAATATATCTTTCTAGCGACCTATTTGGCAATGCCTGTTAGAAGTCACACACTTAAATATAACCTTTGGCTAAGTAAAACCAGTTTGGGGAATATATAACAAGGAAATAATGGAAAGGGAAAAAAAGCTATTTGTATAAAGATGTTTTGTGCTGACTGTGTCAAGGAGAAGAATGGAGCAATGAGTAGATAAATGACAAGCTATGGTAGGTTGGTACACACTGTGACAATTCAGAGCAGACCAGCAAATAGCCGAGTACAGAACACGTGTCAACTCCTGAAATGAACCCTGGGAACCTGAGAATCTCTGTCCCATCTGGTGCATAGAGAGGCAGGTAAACGATCACTGTATAGTGTAAGAAGTGTGACAATGAGTGGGGAAAGGTACATGTAGAGAAGTTAACTCCATGGGCAGGAGGGGCAGGAGAAGTTGCAGGAGAAGATAACTGGGCTGGCTTTAGGCAGATGGTTGTGGGAAGGAGGAAGACTTCAGATAGTCAGAGCATCGTAAACAGAGGTTGGGGGCATTTGGGAATGGCAAATTGTGGGCAGGCTGGAGTATGGGATATGTTCAGGGCTGGTAAGGCTGGAGAATGTGGCAGAGGCCAGATTGTAAAGGGCTTTGAATGCCAGTTTGTGCTTTACCCAATCCAGGAGGGGCCAGCAGAGCTCTTTAAACAGGTGAGCAAGAGCATGACCTTTGTGATTTCGGAAGGTCATGGTGCAGCAGTTTGGACGACTGACTGGAGAGGCCAAGAGGCAGGGAGACTTGCTGGAGCCTGTTGTGGGGTTCCGGTGTGACAAGGTGACAAGGCAGGGATGGGGTGAACGGGCAGCCTCACAGGGCATTTAGGAGGCAGAAGACATGGTGCTTGGTGATTGGACAGGATGTAGGGAGAGGCAGAGGCAAGTCTGTGGCTGGTGGTCTAACACTGAGTAGGGAACACAGGAATAGGTGCCAGTTTTAGGGTGAATCCAGTTTTGAATTTGTAAAGAGTTAGAGGAAGAAGGGGCACTCTGGAAGGGATCTTGAGAAATATCCAAGTAGAAAACCAGGGAAGATCTATCTCATGAAAACCCAGGGACAAGAGTGCAAAAAAGGGAACCTAAGCAGCAATACAAAACAGTGCCGCTCCTGGGCGGGAGCACAGTGCCGTCTCTTCTCACACCCAGGTGGAGGCTCCCCCAGGCCCTTCCTGGGCAACCTGCCTCCTCACCTGGGGGCTCTGTGCATCCTTCAGTAACCCAGGGCCTTGCTGGGTGTCTGTTCCCTCCTGTGCCCAAGGGGCACCATGATTCTACTTGTCCTCCTGCAGTATTCAGAGCCTCAGATGAGAACCCAGAGAAAATGCCTCGCCGGCTGCCGGACACATGATCTCTGCTCAGCCCTTTTAAAGTCTCCGGTTCCTCCAGAGGCTGGCTGGTTGTGTTTTCTCTTGTCTTTGGCAGCTGCTTGGTTCACCCCGCTCTGCTCCAGCGGCACCTCCGTTCTAACTTGTTCTGCGGCCCGCTGTCAGTCGGTGGCCCGCCCGTTCCGGGCTTCCCTGAGTCGCCGCCGGCCCTGATTCGCTGAGGGCAGCTCTGCTCTGGGGCCTGCTCCTTGCCTCGCTTTCTTCCTTTCTCTTTCTAGTATCTTCTCCTCTCTCTACCATCTTATTTTTCCCCAGTTGACTCAAGTTTTAACCATATTTTAAAGCAGGAACAGAAATTCCTCTTCTACCTAGTCCTCCTTTAACCTCCTTTCCATTTGCATTCCTTCTTAGCCAAATCTCTCAAGTAATTACCTATATTTCTTCACCTCCCTTTCGTCTTTTTTTTTTTTTCTTGTATCATTTCTCTCTCTCTGTCTTTTTCTCTCCTTCGTCTCCTAATTCTTGGCAGTCTGGCTTCCACTCCCACCTCTCCCCTGAGACTCTTTGTAATGATCTTGTGCTGAATTGAATGGTGGCCCTCAAAATATGTCCAGATCCTAACCCCTGAGGATTAGAGGGTGTGAATGTGAATTTATTTTAAAGGGTCTTTGCTGAGGTTAATAATTTAAAGATCTCAAGATGCAATCTGCTTGGATTTAGGGTAGAGCTTAAACACAATGATAGGTGCCCTTATAAAAACAAGACGAAGATTTGAGGCTGAGACACAGAAAGGAAGGCCACGTGAATGCAGAGTCAGAGACTGGGGTTTTATAGCTACAAACTGAGAAACACCAGGACTGCTGGCAGCTGCCAGAAACATGGAGAGGCATGATTGGATTCTCCCTCCAAGGTTCGGAAGGAGCCGACCCTGCTGACACTTTAATGTCAGTCAGATTCTGGCCTCTAGAACTGTGAAACAATACATTTCTGTTGTTTTCACGTCACCCAATTTGTGGTAATTGAATATGGCAGAACAAAAACATGTGTTCAGTCATAGTAGTAGCAGCTCACACTTAGGAAGTGGCTACCTTGTGTCTGGCTCCCTTCTAAGTGCCCTACATACATTATCTCATTTAACCCTGCCTTCCCTCCCAACCCACCCCTTCAACCAACTCAGTGAAGTAGACATGCAGTAATAATAGCAATGCCAACACAACCAGCTATCGAGGGGTTGCCATGTCTTTGGCATTTACAAACTGAACTTTCCACCTGAGCAGTATGTCTTATTATTATTCTCTGTTACAGATGAGGAGCCTGCAGACCAAAAACTTATGTAATTTGCCCAGGGTTACACAACAAGCATGTAGTACAGGTAGGATTCCAACCCTGGTAATTCCTGTGGGTGCCCTTAACCACTTTGCACTTCATCTTAGTCACCGGTGGAGAGGGAGCTGAGCAGGCTGCTTGGCAATCTGATCCAGAGCTTGATTTTCTATACTTGGCACGATGGAAGGGGCCGAGGGTCTGCCAAGTTTGAGGAAAAGGTCTATGGGTTGGTATGTAGGTCTGTCCTGGAGGGATAAAAAGACAGGGAGGGGGAGATTGGAAATGTTGATAACCTCATACAGCACATGCCCCTGGAGCAAGGCAGTGAGACAGAGGTGACTGTGGTCACCCTGAGGACAATCCAGTTTAAGATCCCAGAGCTGGAGCAGTTCTGGATGATGGTAAGATCTAGTTGTGGCCATGGGAGTAAAGCCTGAACAGTGCAGAGGTGGGGGTGGAGGGGAGGGAGATTGTCAACAGACTCTGCTGGGTCAAGAAACTTGAAGGACAACATTCATACCAGAGACCTGACAGACTGCTCTGGAAGCTCAAAGGGTTGAGCGATCACTCTTTGTGCTTATCATAAAATAAATGGAATCTGAGCTGGTTCCTGAAAAATAGGAGATGACAGATACAGAAACAAGGAAGATTTCTACATAATAGGCACAGCAAGTACAAGGACGTGGAAGAGTGGTCACATGGGGCATCTAGTTCATAGCTCAAGTTGGCCATACTCAAGGGTGCATGGAAGGGTGCAATGGAACTTGAGCTGGGAAGTGTCCTAATTTGGGTACCCTGCCAGGCAGATGCTGAATTGAGGATATAGGTGCAAGTGCTTATTTGAGAGGATGCCCCCATGAAGCACAGTGAAGGAGTGGAAGACAGAGAAGGGGGAAAGCCAAAAAGGATGAGCAAGGAGTGCATTGGGTAACTGGGACTCAGTCTCACTGGGACACTGAGAGATGATGTAGAACACATTCAAGAGAGACAAGGAAACTGAAATATTTGTCACCCAAATCTGAATGGTTCCATGCTCCTGCTACCACAGAAAGCCCTTGGGCAGGGAGGTGTGGGTCCCTGAGGCTGGAGACCACCAGTGTGTATTGAAACTCCCCACTAAATCTGTAGGTGATTTTTAGGTGGGGCTAAAGGAATATGGGTGGAGTACTAATAGCACCTTATAGAAAGGAAAGCTAAGAAGAGTTTGTGGGACCCCCACAGTCCCTACTAGAGTTTTGCTGTTTATTTGTTAGGCAATGGGAAGCCATGAAAATTTTCCAAACTTCAGTCAAGGGGGTGCTGCTCCTGAAAGCTCCTGCCACCCCAGAATGTGCAGCAGTGGAGAGGCAGCAAGGTGGGGCATAGGGGGTGCAGAGTGGGAACTGGGCAGCAGGACAGAGGAATGGGAGGCTGGGCAGGAGGAGATGGTAAAGGTGTTGCAGAGTTCGAATGGATGGGTTTGGCAACTGATTGGATTGGAGAGGAGCAGAGGAAAGAGAGGAGGCTCTCAGGAGGGTAGTGCGGCTCAGGCAGGAATGACCGCCTCCAGGTCATGTCTTGTCAGGAAGCATCAGAAGAGGAACACTGTATGCTGAACAGACCAGAAGACTTTTCTGAGCATTAGTCAGCTGTGCTTCTCCTACATTTGGCATCCTTAAAAAGTTATAATAAAGTCCATTTTTAAAGCACTTACTATGTCCCATGTACTTTATCTACATTACTACTCCTCTTTTCCAGCCATACTGGCATGGATGTACTACTGTCCCATTTAATGAATGTGGAAGCAGGACTTACAGAGGCTGAACCATGGGTACACACAGTGGCACGCAGCTAGTAAGTAGAGATTGGATCTTTTTGACAAAGCCCCTTCTCTACACTTTATCTGCATGTGTCACTTGCCTCAGGGAAATGAGTAAAATGCCAGCAACAGTCATGGGTAAGTGCTCAGCACTTTAAGCTCCCAAATCATGTTTGCTCATGACTGTGCTGAGTCCTGAGAGAAGTGTGAGAGTCTGAGATAGATAGCACCCCCATTTGAGAGATGAGAATACCAAGGTTTAGAGATATGATGTGGTTTATCCAAGTCACTCCACTGGTCCCTGCATCTTGACCTCAAATTGCATTCCCTGACCTTACCCATCCTGGACACACATGCCAGCAGGGTGGTCAGAGAGGAATAGGAGGATGATGGAGTCTGACCAAGGACGGTGACAGGGAGAAGGAGGGGAATCGATGGTGGAAGCTTATCTGGACCCAGACAAACACTTTTACGGAGAGCCTTTCTCTCCACCTTTTGGCTCAGCTTACTTCTGTATTGGCTTCATTGTTAGAAAGGCTCTCCTCATGTTTATCAACCTCAGGGGAAGAGCTTCTCTTCCCTAAAACACCAAGCAAGTGATTCCAGACTTTCAGGGGCTCAGTTTGGGTACATGCCCATTTCTGGACCAATTACATGCTCAGCGTGATTGAACCTGCTAACTGGCCATACTTAGGTAATGTATGAACCCAGCCCTGAAGCCAAGGAAAGGAGTCAGCCCACCCAAACCCAGAGGCGAGTCAGATGCTATCTTTATGCAAATACTGGGCAGAAAGAAACAACAGATGTCTTCCCTACTAGGTGGCCCCATTTTCCAAATAAAGAATCTGAGGCGTCCTAGCCCACCCCTAACACCCATAGCTGATGTGCCTCTCCCATCTACCAGAAAGAAGGTCAGGCAGGGAGGGTCAGGCCCAGGCAGCTCCAGTGCCCAAGGGCTCTTGGTTCCAGTCCAGCTGGAAACTGGCTGATTTTGCCTACAGCCTGTGGGTGCCTAACACTGTCAGCCAGGGCCTCACCCGCTCTGTGCTTCCAAAAAGTGCCCTGGAGGGAGGGTAATGGTTAACACAGGCTGTTTGAAAAGCTGCCCCAAGACCAGATGGCTTATTTGTAAGTGGAGGTGGAGGTCAGCTCCAGGATCATGTTGCCACCTCCTGTCTTAACACTGGGCCTCCTTGAGTTGGCACCAGGGATGGGGCATGACTCCTACACTTGCTTCTCCCTTGGTTGGAAACTCTCTGATGTCAGGGTCTTAGGTCAACAGAACAGTTCCAGGCATGAATATTTCTCAAGGCCAAGATGATGCAAGTTGGCAAGTGTGAGCCAGAGAAGAAGCCCAGAAGCCAGTTTGGTCCTTTAATGAGGAGTTAAAGATCCTTCATCCTGACTCTGCTTCCCCATGCCTGTTCCATCCTGCCTGGTGCCATGAAAAGAGACTTGTTACCCTGCATTAGGAGACCAGTTCTGCTATTTTGCTGAGTAATCTTGTGCTGTTGTCATAACTTTTCTGTACCTCAATCACCGCATTTGGGAAAGGTCAGAATACCCATCTTGGGCTGATTCTGAGGATGACCTGAGATAGTGCCGCAGAGCCCCTAGTGTGCACAGGCTGCACAGGCCCTGCGGGAATGAGTAAGAGAATGTTTCCTGCCCCTTCCAGGACACTGGGGAAAATAACAAGAACTCTGATTGGAGTCAGATGGACCCAATTCTTGCTCAGGTTCAGTCGACTCCAGCTGTGTGACCATGGGTAAGTGTCTTAGCTTCTCTGGGACCTTGATGACTTGATCAATAAAGAGCAAAATACTCACCTGTAAGATTGTCGTGAGAATTAAATGCAACCAAATATACAGCAGAGCATGGTTCATAGTAGATGCCCACTCTTTGCTTATTACTTTAACACCTACTTATTACTAATGCTGGAGAGTAGATCCACTAGTTCAGGCTTTGAGTATCCCATGGTGAACAAAGACAGACCCACTCCCTGCTTAGGAATTCAGTGAGGTAAATGATTTTGTAAGGGAAACAGGTAAGCATATAGATAGTCAGGTCACAACCATGGCACTATTATAAAGAGAGGTACCAGTGCTAAATGAAGATGTGACAAGATAATTCAACCAAGTTAGGGAAGTCAAGGAGGTCTTCCCTGAGGAAGTGATAATTGAGCCAAGGTCTGAAGCATGAGCAGGAAGAGCATCTGTAGAAGAAACAACATGTGCAAATCACCTGGGATCCCAGCAAGTTAAAGGGGTAACAAGAGGCCAGTGTGGTGAGAGCCCAGGCACCAAAGGGGCATGGGGTAAGGTGGGAGTGGATTGGAGAGGAGAGGCCAGACCTCACAGGTCTTGCAGGTACTGTTGTGGATTTTAGTCTTTGTCTGCATTTTAATTAGGGATGGGGACTGCATGATCATTTTTGCTTTCAAAATAGATCTCTCTGGCTGCAGCTTGGAGGTGAAGTATATGCACCAACATGGACATAGTTGCCTGTTGGAAGACCCTTGCTATGGTGTGAGTGAGTGATGAAGGAGTTTTGGGTTAAGGGGTGATGACAGATGGAGAAGAAGAGACCAAGATCATCAAGGATGTGGAACAGACAGTTCTTGATGAAGCATTGCCTAAGTGTGTCAAGAACAATTCCCTGGTTTGCACTAGTACTTGGATGGTGGTACTGCTGGAAGAGGAGCAGGTTTTGGGGGGATAAGTCCTTGAGCCTGGTTTTAGATGGGTTGCATGTGAGGCATTTCTGAGATGTCTAAGAAGCTATTACCATTTTTCATCAGATTTAGTGAGATGAGGCTCACTAGTACCTTTCCAGTGATTGATGGAGCAAGAAGCTTGTAAATGGACACAAAGAGACTTGCGGGGATGAGGGAGGGCTCTTTAGCCTCATCATCATGGTGGTTCATGGGTGCTCATACGGTGACACTAAGCAGATTGCACCCTTTGGATATGCACAGTTTATTGCACATCAGTCATACCTCACTGAAACTGTTGGAAAAGAAGAGTGATGGGGAGGACGTGGAGATGGAGTGCGGACAGCTCTTTCCAAGACATCTGCCGGGGAGGTAAGAAAGACAGTTATTGCTGAGAGGAGTTAGGCTGAGGGAGCTGGCTTTTGTTTTTGTTTAAGAAGGTGATGTGACTGTGTTTGAAGGCTAGCAGGAAGGATGTGATGGAGCACTAAAGATAAAAAGTCCAAGAGAAAGACAGATAATGAGAAATACAAGGTTCCCAAGACAGGGGGAAGGGAGGGTGCCCAAACTTAGGCTGAGAATTGGCCTTTGATGACAATGTCAGCTCCTGTGTTGAAAAGAAGGGAAAGAGAAGAGGATGGGTGCAGGGCTGTGTGTGCGTGCATGCATGTGTGCATGTGAATGGGACAGAGAGAGAGAGAGAAAGTGAACGGATGGTGTTTTCTTTCTTTGTCAAGTAGAAGGTAGAGTTACTGCTAAGAATGAGACAGAGGAGGCAGGTCTGAGGAGAATGGTGAAGGTGTGAAGCAGCCATTGGAGAGTGGTTGATTACTAGGCAGTGTCCAAGGCCCATCTGAGGGGAGGATCCCAGAGTTATGTGGAAGCCCTCTGCCCTGTGGTGTACAGTTCTCACCAGTGTTTGGACTGCTGGGCATAGAAAGCCACAGGAAGAAGGTAGGGAGAGGTTTGCTCAACTAGTGAGATCTAAAGGCAGAGGGACAAGAGAATTCATGGCGTTGGTAAGATTTATTGAAATGTTGGACCTTGACTCGGAGCTGTAACAAAGAAGCATAGAACTCACACCTAAACGGTTGTCATCAGAGAGACAAGAGATAACAAGTATTGGCAAGAATATGGAGAAAAGGGACCTCTTGTGCACTGTTGGTGGGCATGTAAACTGGTGCAGCTGCTGCAGAAAGCAGTAAGGAGGTTCTTCTAAGCTGAACATAGAACTACTGTGATTCAGCGATCCCACTTCTGGGTATATACCCAGAGGACATGAAAACAGCATCTCAAAGAGGTGACTGCACCCCCATGTTCACTGCAGTGTCACTCACAGTAGCAAAGATATGGAAACAATTAAAGTGCCCATTAATGAATGAATGGATAAAGAAGATGTGGTACATATACACATAAAGGAATATTACTCAAGCATAAGAAAGGAAGAAACCCTGCCATTTGTGACAACATGGATGGACCTTGAGGGCATTGCACTAAGTGAAATGAGTCAGACACAGAAAGATAATTACTGTATGGAATCACTTACACATAGAATCTAAAAAAACAACAAAAAAACCCCAAAAGTAAAACCCATAGAAAGAGAGAATAGACAAGTGGTTGTCAAGGGCAGGGGCGGAAAAAAGGACTTGAGGAAGAAGAGGGGTTATGGACTGGAAGAAAGTAGAGTGCCAGTGACATCCTTAGATGGGGGACGTTCCGTTGTGACTTTAGAGCTGTGGGCAGGGTCCAAGGTGGGGCTGTGGCAGGTAGTGAATGCCTAAGCAGGTGAATGAGTGAATATGGTTATGTGGTCACCAGAGCCATTTCCTTCTTCCAGTTAGCCCAACAGCCTGCCTTTTTTCATCCTTTGGTTCACAACAACCTTGCCTGATACTCCTTGATTTCTTCAGTCTTCCTTCATGTTTCAGCTCAAAATATCCCTTCCACCAAGAAGCCTTCCCTGACTCCTACTCCAGGAGGGGTCCTTGTGAAAACTAAACATTCTCTGAGGTGGGTAGGCCCTCCACCATAACTTCCTTGGCAATGTCCCTGTATGTCCCTACCCTGGTTGAAACCCTGTGACAGGTGCTTATTATTATTCAGGAATCAGAAATGGCAACTTATGTCCACTGAGTGCTTGTCATATGTCAGGCAGAGCTCTAACGTACATTTCACTGCATCCCCATTTCACAATAACTGGATAAGTGGGTGGTACCAGCACACCCTCTTGTTCAGAGGAAGGCTGTAAGAGGGCAAGTGGCATGCCCAGAGCTGTATAACCAAGCAATAGCTTTGTTCATCCTTGCAGCTCTGCTCCCACAGTAGATAGGAATGATGGGTGAACCTCACAGGAGTTCTGTCTGGTTCCCAGGTCCTCATGCTGCTCAAGCTCAGCTGCCTGAACTTGACTGAGTCCCGCCTGATCCTCAGTACAGGGTCCACAGCAACTTCACAGAAACACAGAATTGGGTATAGAAGGGTTCTCTATGGTGAGCTGGTCCAGCTGCCTTGCTCACGCCGAGACCCCTGTTCTGGACTGAGTGTTTGTGTCTAATGTCGTAGCCCTAACCTCTGATGGGATGGTATTTGGAGATGGGGCCTTTGGCTGTAATTAGGGTTTGATGAAGTCACAAGGGTGGGGCCTTCCTGGTGGGGTTAGTGCCCTCATGAGAAGAGATACCAGAGAGCTCTCTCTCCAACTGCATGCACTGCGGAAAGGCCATATGAGAACACAGGGAGATGGCGGTGCTCTGCAAGTCAGGCAGAGAGGGCTCACCAGGAAACAAATTGGCTGGCACCTTGACCTTGGAGTTTCCAGCCTCCAGAACTATGAGAAATAAATGCCTGTGGTTTCAGCCACTCAGTCTGCAGTACTTTGCTATGGCAGCCTGAGCTGACAAATACAGCCCTTCTTCCATATCCCCTCAAAGTGCTTACCTCCTTTGGTCTGGTGTTGGAAAGCTTTCTCCTTCCCCGAGGCTGCTGTGCGTCTTAGAAGAGCTCTGCCTGTTGGCAAGTTCTTCCATCTTCAGGCAGGAAGCCTGCCCACCAAGGCCTCCACACAGCAATCCCAACTCTGTCTTCTGGATCTGCACAGAACACGGCCATTCTCTCTTCCCTGGGGCCCCTTCAGACATCTGCAGGCAGAGACTGTGACCATCGCATTTACTGTAGGTTCCATGGGGACAGAGGCCATGTCGGTCCTATTTATTTCCATATCCCCAGCACCTGGCCCAATGCCTGCCTCAGAGGAGGACCCTAACACATATTTGTAAGTTGAATGAATAAAACTACTTTTCTCTGGGTTAAGCATTCCCAGTTCCTTCAGCTGTACCTCCAAGTGCTTGGTTATAAGCCTTTTCTCCATTCCCTTTCCCTACCATGCTCTGAGCTTATTTTTCAGAAATTGAAATTTTATTTCTATGGAAGAATAAGGTGTTGATATAGCTTGATAAATTGTTCAACATTCCTCCTATCTCTTCCCTTTTCCTGTACACCTCTTCTTCATCTGTCCACATTACACAGGCGCCCCTCTAGAAGACAATGAATATAAAAAAGCAAGAAAAGGGAAAGGAAAAGCTGATACTTGTTCATGTCCACTAATACTACCCCAAAGGTGCTCCATGCTGTTTGGAGAAGTCTAACCCAGGATGGGAGAGGCTGGGTAGTGTGAGCATTAGGACCAGAGCTCTGGGACCCAATAGGACAGATTTCAAATGTCAGCTTCACCCACTCCACAGCTGGGTGGCCTGGGACAGGTGGCAGCCTCTCTGAGCCTTGGACTCCTTATGGGCAAAAAGCACCTGTCTCCTGCCTCCACCTCAGGTAGAGAGTGAATGAGACCATCCATACCTGAGACAATGCCCTTAGTGGGTGCCCAGCATGTGACCATCAATGATGGTGAATGAGATGGAGGGAGGCAGTGGTACTAACAGTAGAAGGGTGGTGGCGGCTCAGTAGGAAGGAGCTGGGTCCAAATCCCTGCTCACTCCCCAACTAGCTGGGTCATCTGGGACAAGCACCTTCCCTTCTCTGAGCCTCAGTGTCCTCATATGCGGGAATGGAGGTGCAAGGTGCTCAGGAAGACTCATTGACTGGGTGCCTTGAAGGTCCCCATATGGTGACAGATGCCCAATAGATGTTTGTTCTTGGTCTTCTCCCATGTGGCTTGAACTCCTGTGTCTCTGGGTCAATGAGTCATTCAGAGGGAAGGCTGAGCCCCTTGAATAGACACATGGCTACACCATGGGGGAAAAAGTGCAGGCACGCTGGTCTGTCAGAAGGAACGTGTGTGTCCTTTAAAGCACAAGGCCCATGCCCAGGTGTGCTCTAATGCCCCTTTTCCAAGTGCCTCCTACCACCTTCTTCTTTACAGCAATATTGCTCTGGACCCACTGAACTTGCTGCTGTTCATTCTGAACTTAGAATGGTGCCTAGTACTTGACACATAGTAAATACTTGAATATTTATTAGGGAACAAATGATGCACTTAAGTCACTATTTATCCTGAATTTATGAATATTTCCAAATTATAAAAGAAAAACAAGTTGAATCTAGAAAAATAATTAGAAAATACAGTTGATCAAAAAGAAAAAATTATAATCCTGTGTAATCCTGCTGTCCAGCCATAACCACTGGTGTTAATAATTTGCCATATAGATCCTTCCAGGCCTTCTTCTAAGCAAATTAAACATTTAAATACCAATCAAGGCATATTGTTTGGGAGCTGGCTTTATTTTTCTTTTCACTTAAGAGTATTGTGGAGGTCTCCCCACGTCATTGAAAATTCTTCTAAGACATTTTTAGACTTTACTATTTGTGTGGTATTCCATTGTATGAATGTTGCATAAACAAACCTTTTATAACTTAAAAAGCAAACATTAAAAAATCCCTCCTGATAATTGTATCCACAACTCTGTCCCCCAGCATCTGACCTGGTTAGGAAGGCCAGATGGGCACTAGCATTCGTGGGTGGACATGTGCTACCTAATAACAAGCCCCTATTTAACCCACCCTGCAAGAGCTGAGAGGTAGGCAGTGTGTGCTGGGGTGAAAAGCAGGGCTCTGCTACCAGGCAGTCTGTGGCTGCATGCCCAGCTCTGCCACTCCTCCGTTTCCCCATCTGTAAAATGGGGGTAAGAATACCTCCTAATGGAATTGTCAAGAATGTGATATGAGTTAATATATAAAAAGTATTGAGCACAGAGATGCCCGGCATGTAGTATATAGCCAACAATTATTAATATTATAAGGTAGATATATTTAGTCCCAATATATAGATAAGGAATTACACAACAGATAACTGAAGTGACTTGTCCATTGATACAACTGTAAGAGAATTTAAGCTCTGGGTGGCTCCCAAGGGAACTAGAATTTGTTAAGCATCTGTATTATACCACACAATATTGTAGGCATTTTGCATAATTTTTTATAATGTCTTACGCCATTAAGGGTTCAGCAAATATGGCACACAGAATATCCTAAATTATATTATTGTATGGATATTGTTATCCTTGCTTAGTGGAAGAAAAGTGGAGACCAAAGGGGGTGGAAGGACTTGCCCAAGTTGACACAATCAGTAAATGGTAGACCTGGGACTGGAACACCCCCCCACTGCTCTTGTCTCTTTCTCAAGCAAGTCTCAGAAGTTAAACGTGGTTTGTTCAAGGTGTCACCACAATTTCTATTCTGCCATTATGACCTCCCCAAACAATCTCGTGGAATATTCCAGGAATCTGGGGCTGGAAGTGACCTCTATGGTTATTAGATGCTTGGCAAAGATGACCAGGACAGAAACATCCTGACTGTCAAAAGATCACATTCTGTGCCAGCAGGCCAAGTAGGCAAAATGTGAGGATCCCAGGCTGGAGGTCAGAAGTCTGTGTCTACCTGCACCTCCTTCTCCTTTTAGCCGGCAGGGAAGAGCTGCTGTTTGTTTCAGGATGCAACTCACACAAAGAGGCAGTGTCACGCCTTTTCCTGGCCCCTCCATTTCTCTCCCCTCCAAATAGTGAAAGTAGGAGAAAGAACAATTATCATAATACTAGTGATAGAGTGATTATTATTATGGGTTAAGGGCCCTTTCCACCTTCACTCAGCCTGGCCCACCAGGTATTCCTGGCCTCTCTCATGCTGGGTCCTGGCTCTCTCATGTGTATATGGCAGGTGCTGTTAGACATCCTTGAGTTAATCTTCCACATAGCCTGTAAGGTTGGTGGCTGTGGTCATTCCTGCTTGTCAGAGGAGGAAACTGAGGCTCAGAACCAGAGAGTAGTTGGTTAAGGTCCTGCAGGGAAGGGGCCTCACTGCCGTCAGAAGGCCCCAAGTCCCAGGCCTCACTACAGAGCCTCTGTTCCTAACCACTATCAGCAGAGTAAATGTTGGTACTGGGGACACAGTGGCAGGGGGATATGGGATAGCAGAACTTCATACATTGGAGAAAAAAAGAGTATGGGAGTAAAACCTGAGAGGTGATTCTGAACTGTGGCTTCTCCCTGGTTTCCTGTGTGACCTCGGGCAGATAACTTACCCTCTCTGCACCTTGAGAGACCTCAGGATGACAGGTGTGAGGCTGAAGCTGCACCACCACCTCTGGGCT
This sequence comes from Manis javanica, assembly GCF_040802235.1. NCBI lineage: Eukaryota > Metazoa > Chordata > Mammalia > Pholidota > Manidae > Manis > Manis javanica. The sequence continues at coordinate 33,307,052 of NC_133159.1, forward strand.
GTGTAAGGGTGGCAGGAGAAGGAAACAGGAGCAGGGCAGTGCCTTCAGGTGCCGGAGTGGGGTCACCTTCCACCTGCACCCCTGCTGGTTCTGTAGCCTTCACTCTCTGTTAACAGGATTTCTCTAAAGGAAAGGTTATCTTTACCCAAAGTCAAGTTTCAGGGCAAAACAATGCTAGTGGAGATAAGTATATATGAAATGTTTCTTTAAAAAAAAAGAACACCAGACTTTGGGTCAGAAGACCTGTGTTTTGGTCTGGACCTATCATTACAAGGGTGTGGAGGGAAGTCCCAGTCTCCCCGAGCTCAAGTGGTTCTCTGGGTCCAGTTCCATCTCTTCTCTGGCTTCTGTCTTGCAATCTATAAACTGAGGGCTCTTTCTCATAGACTCTCTACACACTTGGCCTGGCACATCTTTAGTTGTCCACCTCAGTTCTTGACCTGATGTCCCTCCAGGCCCACCTTGCTGTCTGGGCAGGTGAAAGGGACTGGCCTTAATGAGGACACCAGGATGGGGGCTCAGGTAGGCACAGGATAAGAAAGGGACACAGTGCCCTAAGGACAGACCACTCTTGGCTTGGCTCTTGCGTTCCCCCCCAGTGGCATGGAGGGCCTGGCCTGAGATCAGAGGTCCACCCGCGTCAGCCCCAGCCCTGCCCTTGTATCAGGAGGCGCCTTCTCAGCACAGAACAATGCAAGCTCTTTGAAGGGTTGGGCAGCAGGGGATGGGTGTTTCTCCAAACACTGGGCCTCCTTTGCAAAACAGGCTTTGATTCCCAGGCCTGGAGGCCCCAGGTGCCTGTTGGGCGGCAGGCGGGGGCTGGGGGCTTTGTTTGGCAGGAAGAGGGGCCTTGGAGACTCAGGAACAAAGCCTGGGACAGAGCTGGCCTGGGCTGTGGATGGGCCTGGGCAGTCTGGTCAAGGCTGGGGTGCCAATGGGGGCAGCGGTCCCTATGTTGGGCCAGCCCCTTCTCACCAGGGTTTTCCTGGCCTCACCCCAGCGCCCAGCTCTCTCACATATACGGTTGGTGCTGTTGGACCTCTAGGCTTCATGGTGGTCCACTGGGTCCCCAGGTCCCTATTTGGGAGTGAAGTAGGCAAAACTAGAGTACAGAATACCAAATCCAGAGTCAGGTGGAGAGAGCACTAACCCAGGGCCACTGGCCTGCACTCAAGCGCCCGGGTCACCACAGAGGAAGATGGCTCCTCCCTCCCACCAGACACCATCTCGGGCAGTTGATGTGCATGTGTCTCTGATTTAACCCATGTTCTCTCACTTGTCTGTGACCTACAAGGACCCCTGTGTACTCGTCTCTTGTCACCCTCCCCCTTGCTTACCCACTGCAGATACACTGGCCTCCTTTCAGTTCCAGAGCATACCAGGCACACTCTGGGTCCCCATCGGCTGTTCCTTTAGCCCAGAACATTCTGGCATGGCTGACCTCTCTCTCCTTCACCCCATGGCTCAATCCTATGCTCTCAATATGCTGTGACCTCTTTCTGCAGGGTGTGCCTTCTGCCTCATAAACATTCATGCTCCCCTAGCCTGTGTTTTTCCCTCCGTGATGCTTTTCACCTCTTCACATAATATACAGTTACTTATTAATTATGCTGGTTATTGGCTCTTTCTCTCCCTCAACTGGAATGTAAGCTCTACGAGGTCAGAAATCTTTGTCAATTTTATTCGTTCATGTACTCCAAGCACCTAGACTGTGCCTAGTCCAGAGTCAGCACTGGCAATGCTGATTTTATTCAACTTCACTGGGCCATAGTTCCCAGTTGTTTGGTCAAACATTAGTCTAGACATGCCTGTGAAGATATTTGTAGATGGATTTCATATTTACAATCAGTTGACACTAAGTAAAGCAGATTGCCCTTCATAAGATGTGGGTGGGCCACATCCAATCAGTTGAAGGTCTTAGCACAAACACTGAGGTTTCCTGAAGAAGGAATTCTTCTCAAGAAAGGCACACAGAAAACCTGCCTGAGTTTCCCACCTGCTAGACTGAAAATTTTGAGTTCAAGATGGCAGTGTTGATTCTTACCTAAATTTCTAGCCTTCTAGCCTGCCCTACAAATTTCAGGTTCACTGGTCCCTTAAAATATCTCTCCCTCCCAATCTCTCTCTATACATACAGATTTATGTATATCTTTATCTATGTCTATTTCTATATTATCTGCATCTGTATCTGTAAAACTAGTGGCCTTGTAATCCAATTTAAAAATGGGTAGAGGATCTGAACAGACACTTCTCCAAAGAAGAAATTCAGATGGCCAGCAGACATATGAAAAGATGCTCCACATCACGAATCATCAGAGAAATGCAAATTAAAACCACAATGAGATATCACCTCACACCAGTAAGGATGGCCACCATCCAAAAGACAACCAACAACAAATGTTGGCGAGGATGTGGAGAAAGGGGAACCCTCCCACACTGCTGGTGGGAATGTAAGCTAGTTCAACCATTGTGGAAGGCAATATGGAGTTTCCTCAAAAAACTCAAAATAGAAATACCATTTGACCCAGGAATTCCACTCCTAGGAATTTACCCTAAGAATGTAGCAGCTCAGTTTGAAAAAGACATATGCACTCCTATGTTTATCACAACACTATTTACAATAGCCAAGAAATGGAAGCAACCTAAGTGTCCATCAGTAGATGAATGAATAAAGAAGATGTGGTACATATAAACAATGGAATATTATTCATCCATAAGAAGAAAACAAATCCTACCATTTGCAACAACATGGATGGAGCTACAGGGTATTATGCTCAGTGAAATAAGCCAGGTGGGAAAAGACAAGTATCAGTGATTTCACTCATCTGTGGAATATAAGAACAAAGAAAAAAACTGAAGGAGCAATGTAGCAGCAGTCTCACAGAACCCAAGAATGGACTAACAATTACCAAAGGAAAAGGGACTGGGGAGGATGGATGGGAAGGGAAAGATAAGTTGGGGGAGGAAGAAAGGGGGCACTATGATTAGCATGTATAATGTGGAGGGGAGCACGGGGAGGGCTGTACAACACAGAGAAGACAAGTAGTGATTCTATAGCATCTTACTATGCTGATGGACAGTGACTGTAATGGGGTATGTGGGGGGGACTTGATGATGGGGGGAGTCTAGTAACCATAATGTCGCTCATGTAATTTTAGATTAATGATACCAAAACAAACAAACAAACAAACAAAAACTAGTGGCCTTGTTTCTCCAGAGAACTCTAATACAGCCCTCAAGAAATATTAGCATTCAACTATATGAAATTGTTTTTGTGAGTAAAAAAATGGTTTAATATTAGCAATTTAATAAGGTTCAACCTAATATTTGTTGAATGAAGAAATGAATGAGGCACAAAGCAACCATAAGCTGGGTGTTATCTTACAGATAAGGGAACCAAAACTCCAAGAGATAAAGTTGCTTGCTAAGAAGGGCACAGCAAATAAGTGGCAGGGCCTGGATTCAAACCTTGGACTGACTCCAAGACCCATGCCCCTACCAAATATAGCAGCTTCTGCCCTCTTAACCAACTAGACACCTAGTGGGGGCCCAAGCTGGGTGTGACCCCTCTGTTCACCTCCATTGAGGGGACCGCGGAAGAGTGGCCGGGAGTCTGGATAAGTTTAAATGCTCCCCATCTGAAAACTCTGAGGCTGCCAGGAAAGTGACTGTGCCAGCCTTGGCTCCCTTCATCTCAGGTGGCTCAGGGATGCTGGTGGTCTTCCTTGGTCCCAGGCTCTTTCCATAGCTGCTGGTGGCCCACTTGGCCCCTCATCTCTGAGGGAGTTTGAAGGGAAATTGGCAGAAGGGGGTCATCCCTTGTCTCCCAAAGATGGCGGCTCCTCGGGAGGCAGCATGGCTTCCTGGCGTGTGGTGGTGAAGGTGGCCTTGGGGCCCAAGGACTGGGGTCTGAAACTTGACTGTGCCACTCAGCAGCCAGGTGACTCTGGTCCACTTATTTAATGTCTCCGAGTCTCAGTCTCCTCATATGCAAAATTGGATAATAATGCTTTACGCCTGGTGTGATTTCAAAACTAAATGAGATAATCCCTGTAAAGCACGCAGAATCTGGAGTGCCCAGTGAACAGTAGTAGTATTATTCCTGTTGGCAAAAATAATATCATTACAAAGTTGTAGATACTTTGGGGCCCTGATTACACTCCTTTGTCCCCTCCAGGATTTCCTCCGCTCAATGGGATGTACCTCTGGAAGAGGGGATCTGATTGCTGGAACTCAGTGTGGCTTTGCTCTGCTCAGTTTATACTGCCCAGGTGTTACCCTCTGGGGGGTATTCCTTGTTTAGATCTGAGCTTTCATTCTGGCCTGAAAGGCTTTTTCTGCTGTCAGAAAAACCAAAACAAAAGCAACAGCATTTCAGGCTCCTGGAAATGACACCGCACAGCAGATAATTATAGTCCTGTGCATTTTTCTCATAAGCTGGTGTTTATGTTATAACTGTAAGGGAGGCATGACAGTGATAGGTACTATAATACTGATTTTAAATGCATGGGGGACTCGGGTCCAGAGAGGAGACACAGCTTGTCTAAAGTCATCAGTGGTAGAGCCAGGCTATCAGCTTGTGGGCGTTCCTTTCTCTCTTGTGCTGTGAAGATGGGCTTGCTGGGGGCCAGTGTGGGCTCCACAGTGAGGGCACAAGATGAATCTCTGGGTCGCAGGAAGAACTTCTCTAAATGCAAATTTACAGTGAAAAAGTCATTACGCTTTATTACTTTTTAATACAGAAATAAACATTTAGAAATAAAATGCACAAATATTTGGAACCATCTGAACTTTGGCTTTCAGAATGACTTCCTTCCTGCTCTGGGGCTCAGGTTAGGCCGAGTGCCTGCAGGGGACCAACAGCATCATCTTTCAGACGCTGCTGGGTCCTCAGCCTGGTCAAAGGTGCCCACTCTCCTGGCTCCCTGACTGTATGGCTCACGCTGGTCTAGGACTTTATCACTACTGGAGTCTCCAACAGCCTTTCCTGCTATCAGAGCCCCAGTGTCCAAGAAAGAGTCCGAACCTCCTGCCCCCTCCCATCCTGCTGGGTTACAGTCTGTCCTTGGAGAGAGCATAAACAGAGAAGGTGACAGTGTCAATAAATGTGTCCTGTGTGGCCTTGGCTAGCACACGTGCCTGTCCATTAAGGGACACAAGCAGACTTGTGCTCGTGGCTCTTCCTATGACACACTCAAGAATAAATATTATGAAGATAGGAAATAATAATAAAAATAAAGAAAAACGCAAAAAGGAAAAGAATGCCTCTTTATGGACTCTGAGAGAGATCTTAAAAAGCTAGTTCTGAGTACCACAAAGGCCTGCCTTGTTGCACTTCAGGTGATGGGTGGCAGATTTGGGTCAGAGCCAAAGTCACCCTGTAAGTGTGAATATCACAGTCACTTTCAAATACACACTGAGCATGTGTCTATTCACTCATGAGTGAGTGAGGGAATCAGTAAGATGGTACTAGTTCAAAGGAGAATTAAAAGAACCTCACATAGATAGGTTATAAGAACATCAGTGTGTTAAAAAATATGTACAAAATTGGTCTATCCATGGGGCAATGATCAATTGCATTCTACTGGATGCAACTCATTTCCATTTCTATGGAAAAGAATAATTTGAATTATTACCAATCTTCCACAACTTAGAGAGTTGTAGACTATCTACAGGATAATAAATGTAAAGGTACTCTGGAAGAGAACTCTAGAAGGACACCCAGTAACCTTTTTTTTTTTCTTTTTTTAAATCAAGTGTCACTCATTTACAATCTTGTGTTGGTTTCGAATGTATAGCAGTGGTTCAACAGCTACCCATATTAGTAAATCCTTACCCTTCTAGTGCGGTTACTATCTGACAACATAGTTAGATATTATGGAATCATGAACTGTATTCTCTATGCTGTACTACCACCATCCTGCGACCGACTTATCTGGTGATTGCAAATTATTGTGCCCCTTTACCCCCTCCCCCTTCTCCCGCACCTCCCCAACCCCTCCCCCTTGGTAACCACTAAACACTTCTCAGTGTCTATGAGTCTACTGCTGCTTTGTTCCTCTTGTTTTGCTTTGTTTTTATACTCCACAAATAACTGAAACCATATGGTATTTGTCTTTCTCCACCTGGCTTATTTCACTGAGCATCATACCCTCTAGATCCATCCATGTTGTTGCAAACACCCAGTGATCTTTTATCCTTATGTCAAAGGCTTTCTCACAATTTCCCCTGACACCAAAAAAATAAGCTTGGTAAACACATCCAAAGAACTTCATGAAAAACTTGATTCTGTTCGGATCAAAGTAGGAGATGGATCATTGCAGATTTCCATCCTTTTCTCCATATGGATGGTTCCAGAGGCAGCAGTGTGCTTTCCAGGTAGGAAGCAGGAGATCCCGGTCTGGTCCAGCCTCACCACTCTGCAGTTGGGTGGCATTTCTCTCTGAGCCCATGACTTCTGACTTACAAAATGGGGCCAATAACAATGAAATTACAAAGGGAAAAGGACTCACACAAGGCCTGGCACTGAGTGGGAACTCGCGTACAAGGCCTCCTCCCCCACTTCTTGAAACTATCCCTGAAGGCTCCTCAAGGCACGCCCATCTTTTCCAGTTGCAAAGGCTGCCCACCTCAGCACCCCCGCCCTCCCAGCCCACTGAGACTCCAAGTGGATGGAGTTTTGGGTGTGTAGTGCTCCAGAGGCACCAGGCAAGCCATGTCTTCTCTGGAGATAAATGGAACCTGGCCCCAGGAAGTCACCAAATGGCAGGTCCTAGGGCTGTAGGGAGTGGAGGAAGTCAGGGAGCCCAGGACAGCACTGAAAAGAGATCTTGGTTGAGAGGAAGATTTGGAATAAGCCAGGGGTTCCTACCTTTGGGGGAGTGGCCAGAGATGTCTCTGAAAATCTGATGAAAACCCTATAGTCTCTGCCCAGAAATACATCTATGTGCAGGCTGGCAGAGGCTGTAGCAGGCTCTTCCCTAGAGGTGTTGGGTCTGAGAGGTGGCAGCTTCTGCAGCTCTGCTCCACCCCTCAGTGAGTATCTCCAGCTTCAGAAGAACTGGGGTTCTGCCTCACAGGAGAAGGAAGCCCCACAGTGAGAAAAGGCAGATCAAGGTCTTTCCCCGTCACCTAGGTAAGGGGCCAGAGGAGCCACTGTAGTCTAGATAGGGCTCAGTCCCCTTAGAGCCTCATCTCTCTTATAGCCAGGGTGGCTGCCCTACGTCTCCAGCACCCCAGTCTTTGAGTCCCCACGGCAGAGGAGCGGTGTGGAAGGGAGGAAGTGAGGAAGGGACTTTCAGAGGAAAGACACAGCCTTGACCCTCTCCCTTCCTAGTTCACAGGCCCCTTGGGGATTGTAAAGAATGTGGGCTTTGGAGCTGATCTGAGATTTCTGTCAACCATGGAAGTGCACCACCCAGCTTTGCTTTCAAGAAAGAGGTTGCTATTCAGCTGTGCATTGGTTTCCTAGGGCTGCCCACATCTAAACACCACCAGCTGGGTAGCTTAAATAACAGAAATTTATTTTCCGTAGTTCTGGAGGCCAGAAGTCTGAACTCGAGGAGTTAGCAGGCCATGTTCCCTCTGAAGGTGCTAGGGAAGGATCTGTTCCATGCCTCTCTCCTAGCTTCTGGTAGCCTCAGGCATTCCTTGGCCTGCAGATGCATTATTCTAATGCTCTGGCTTCAGATGGCCTTCTTCTTACAAGGACGTTAGTCATATTGGATTGGGGTCTGTACAGTATGACCTCATCTTATCTAAATACATTTGCAATTACACTTTCTCCAAATAAGGTCACATTCACAGGTACTGGGAGTTAGGACTTCAATGGATCTTTTTTGCAGGGAGAGGGTAAGACATAATTCAATCCATAGCAAGCTGCTAGGGGTGCAGCTAGTGGAGAGCCTCTTGCTGCAGCACCTTTGGGTGGCCACACTTTCCCTGGTAGCTCTTAAGAGTGGGACAGAGGCCTTACCAGGTCTGCATCATGATCAGAAGGCCTAATCCTATTTTCCCTTCGTCTTCCACAGGCATTGTCTCCCAATGAGGATTTTGGTCTCCTAACTCCATCACGTGGCTGCTTCCTAAAGGACCAACTCTGGCACAGGAGGTAAGATGGATTTATTGACTGCATCACTCACTGCTCAACTGTCAATCAACACCCCATTTCCACGGGTATGTGGGGCATGAAAGTCCCTGGTACAAGGTGGTAGCTCAATTGCTAAAACTTTCATTGGTAAGATTTGGAAGAATGTTGAAGTGGAGAGAACGCTCTGGTCATGCAATGATTCAGGTGTTTGAGAAACATAGGAGACAATGCATACAAGGACAATGGAATTAGCTGGCTGTATTGTAACATAAGTTATATTGACCCTTCATAGAGTGAATGAAAAGCTGAGGGCACTTAAAAAACAGAAACTGAGTGAAGAGGGGCTTTTGTGTAGTTTACAAACAAACCTTTATCTCCTGCAGAAGGAAAACAGAAAAAGCTTATGATCAATATCAGGATTTAATAGTATGGAGCTTCAAAGAGGACTGAATGTTCAGCTGAGGCAAATCAGCTATGCTAAGGTCAAGGCCATGGTTGGGAAAACCTGGGACCCAACACATTGGATGGGGACACCTGTATATTTTGACTCCCCAGCCTCTGCCCTATCGGAGCATGCAGAGATGGCCTAATCCTCACTAACAAGAGACACTACTCCCCAACCAGGCAATAGGGGTCTTCTCTGCCTGATCCCCCATCTCCTTTCCTGGCTGTCAGGCTGATAACTAGAGCTAAGTTGCACCACTAGATGCAGCCGGGGTCCTATGTGGGAGGAAAGGGACCATACCTAATGCAAGAATCAAGCAGTAGACTGTATTTTAAGTGTGTTAGATCAAGGGGTCCAGAGCAGATGGCTGGATAAGGAGAGTTTATTTACTTGGGGATAGAGGATTTAACCCTTTGGCCAGGATCCCAGGGGAGAGTGTAAACTTGCTGCTTGGGAGGCTCCTGAAAGCCTGGAAACAAAGATGGCTCACACCATGCAAAGCTGAAATGCCTGTTGCATGGCAAATGGTGAAGAAAGGGATTGAAAGGCTCAGGGAGGTGGACATGCTAGAGTGGATATATTACATGAGGCCAGAAGACCCAACAGAGGATGATAGTCCATGGGAAAGCCCAGGGGAGATGTCACTCACAAGTTCATCAAGAGTGTGCCTGTAGGAGGACACCAGTGCCACTAGACTCAGTGGTGGCTCTTTCTCCTCTGCAAGAGAACCTGCTCGTAGAACAGATTACCACAGAGCTTGACGTGTTGGTAGCAATGGGGGTGATGGCTCTTACAAAAACCAGGAGGTCACAATTATTGTAAAACCAGAAAAGTTGGGGTGGCAGCCAAGGAGCTTGGCCTGCAGAGAACTGTGGAGATGGTTAATAGAATAAGGAATGCTAGCAGGTAAAATAGATGGGTGACCAGTGAAGGTATCATCAGAAGAAAGCAAGAATGTTAAGCAGGAGGTTTTGAGTGGTTGCCCCAGTAAAATGTCACAATCCCCTACCCAATTCTTAAACCCTATCCAGTTTTTAGATCTTCGTGTTAGTAGAAGGGAGAGTGTTGACGGAGGAAGGGGCTGGGTCTCCAGGAGAAAGGACTGTGCTATCTCATGGGTGATCATATACTGTAATGATCTTCCCAGCCCTTCCTTAAAGGAACTGACAGCCATTTACTCAGTCTGTTTACTGGGAAATGGGAATACCCAGGCATTTCTAGGACTAGTGGACCCAGGGTCTGAGTTGACATTGATAACCAGAGACCTGAAGTGTCATTATGGACCTACATATGAGCATCAGGTCATAATTACTGGAGTGCCGTCCAGAGCCCAGCTTACAGTGAACTCAGTGGGGGTGTGAGACCACTCAGTACTCATTTCTCTGGTCTCTGGATGTTTAGGTGGGGTTGACATCCTTGGCAGATAGAGTAATTTTTACTTTGGGTCTGCGAGCTACCAGAATGGAAGCCTCTGAAAATGTCCTCCTCCTCTCCTTCACTCTCCATTCTCCCTTCCTCTCCCTCCCACTCTCTGCCAAGATAGTAAACAAAAAACCAAGGCTGTATCTTAGGGGAGAGGGCAGATATTAATGCTGTCATTTAGGATCTCAAGAGGCAGGACTGGTGGTCCCTATCATCTGCTTAATTGATCAGTCTGGTCCTCCCAGAACCCAGATGGATCCCAGAGCATGACTGTGGACGGTCGAAAGCGCTACCAAATAGCAGCAGGAATGCAGCTGCCGTGCTGATCTAGGGTCCTTGCTAGAGTGGATTAATATGGCTTCAGGTACATGGCATGCTGCTGTTGACTTGGGAAATGTGCTTTTTTTTTTTTTATCCCAGTTAGGAAAGAAGATCAGAGACAGTTCACATTAACATGGAATGGTCAATAGTATACATTCATAGTTATATCCCAGGGCTGCATTAATTCACACTGTAGTCCACCTGGACGTGCTGCAGAACATCACATTGATCTGTAATGTTGATGACATCATACTGACTAGAAGGATGAGCAAGAGGTGGCTAGGACACTGGATGCTTTGGTAGGACGCCTGTGTCCCAAGAGGGCCAGAGATAAGCCTTACAAAGATTCACAAGTTTGTCACACTAGGGAAGATTTTAGGACTCTGTGAGTCAGGGGTATGCTGGGACATCCCATTCAAGGAAAAAGACATATGGATACATTTTGCTTTTGCCACCATAAAGGGTAAGCACAGTGACAGACTTTTTTGTGTTCTGGAGGCACACTTGCCGTATCTACGAACACTGCTCCCATCATGTATGGGGTGACATGAAAGGCTTTGAGGGTTGCCCAGAGCAGCAAAAGTCTTTGCAGCTGGCCCAAGCTACAGTGCAAGCAGCCCTTCTGCTTGGCCATATAATACACACCTCCCCCTGTAGGTCCCTGGAAGTTCAAAGGGCACAGGCTTTAGAGTCAGACACACCTGGAGTCCAATCTCAGTTTCTTGGCTGACGGGACCTGGGGCGTTTATCTGTGCCTCCAGAAGAGGCCTTATCTTTAGCATCTCTCTGAATCCTCCTTTCTCTTCTCCCTTTCCCTCCATATCACACGCCCAGTCCCAATCCCACAGGGGCAGATGCTCTGACAGGAGCTTCCAAAAATCATTGAGGAAAAGTCTCCATTTCCAAGACCCCCATTCTCTCCCTGGCCCCTCATTTCCCCCGAGGATACTTGCCCCCTATAATTCTCAGAAGGCAGCCAGGTACTCAGACATCTGAGCTGAAATTAAGCAAAGCTTGGTGAGTCCCTGTTTTGTACCAGGGCCCAAGCTGGGCACCTTCCCATAGTAGTGCTCACAACAACACAATGAGGCAGATTCTATTATTCCCACTTGATAAGTGAGAGGACTGAGGCTCAGCAGAGTCAGGAAGTGGGGTTGGGATTGGACCCCAGTCCTCCGTCCTCCAAGCCCCAAGTGTGGCTGGGTGGGGTCACCGCCGAAATCTATGGGGATGGAGATCCCAGAAGCCTGACTCATATCTAGGTAGCCGGGCAGCTGGGCCACAGTGAATGCAGCCTGCCCTGGCCTGTGGTGTCTATGTGCAGGAGGAGGCAGCTGGAGTAGCTCCGGGGTAGTGAAGTCAGAGGCAGGCCCTGAAGGCTCCTGGGAGAGTTTGGGACTAGCAGGGCTCTTTGGATAACCCCAAAAGTAATGATAACAATACCAACTGCAATTTGTTAAATTCTTACTCTGCCAGATGCTGAGGGTTAACAAACGTGATCTCATTTAATCCTCCTTGCAGCTCTGACAGGGAGGAATTGTTATCCAGAGCTCCCCATCCAGACCTGTGGCCTTCCCTTGGTGCAGATCTGTGTCTCCCCTGGGTAATGATTGATGGTGCTCACTCCACCAGACCATGCCTTGGCCAAGCCCCTGCCCTGCTCTGGTGCCTCAGAGCAAGGCTGAGGTTTGGGGCTTGGAATGTGGGAGGGGTGGGTCCTTCCTGGGTGTGGTGGAGACCCACCTTCCTGGAACACTGAGATCTGAAGAAGATGGAAGAGGGTTCTGAACCCCATTCAGGGCAGGAGAGAAAAGGTAAGGTGCAAGCTTAATGCTTATAAATCAGAACAGAATGCTATAGTACAGAACAGAACCCACAGGACATTGCTTCTCCTTTGGGGAGAAAGCGCTTGAAACAAGGAAGTAGAACAACCCATGCAAACAGGAAGCTGAAGGCCAGGCCGTCCCCACCTGTCTTTGCTCTGTTTGGGGCCCCTCCAGGCAGAGATGGTCATTCCAGGGGCCCTTCTGGGAATGTGAGTGGTGCCAGGAAGGAAACCAAAAAAATATTGCCTTACTTTGAGCATGGGAAAAATGTGGTGCATTGAGTTTATGATAATCCTAAGCAAAATTCCAGAAGTTCCTTTGCTAAGCAGGGATTATGGAGAACCAGGACAGGTTCTCTTAGGTCGAGGCATGCCTAAGCCTTCAGATCTCACCCGTAGGAAGGGTTCTCAGGGCACACTGTGGGAAAAGGGGCACAGCCTCAGAATTTAAAAACAACACTTTGCTGTTACAAGAACTACACTGAGGAAGAAAGGAGAGAGTTCATCAGCCAGGGTCTGGGATCTACCACACCCCAGCTCCTTAGTTTTCAGAATCATAGGCTTCCTTTTATAGCAAGTAGATTCAAGAGTGCTGCCAAAATGTGTCTCCTGGTCAGCAACAGAGGAGGAGCTTCAGGGCACACCAGTGAGGAAGAGGAGACATCCTGCGTGGATGGATATTGGTCACGTACATTTGAGAGTGGCTGATAGTACTTGTCCAATAAAGCACTTAGGATCTGGAAAGGTTTTAGAGTTTGTCCAAGGGGATAAAACATCTCTTGGACTCTCTGATTTCCATTAGCACTGAAGTCCATTTTGTTGTTGATCAGACTTTTGAAATGTCTCTCACACTTATCTTTGAGGGTTAATGGAGAATACGGAGTGAATCTTAAGATAGCTCAGCCTTCCCATGGCTGCTTGAACCCCTCTGCTCAGGGTCGAAGGGATGAACTGATTCTGTTGGGTGGGACCCTTGTCTCCTGTATGACCCAGAGCAGCAGCAGTGTGGTCTTTCCACTCAGGCTCCTTGGTGTCAGCTCTTGGCAGACCTGTGTGGAGGAAGGGAATGTGTGTCTAATGTCTAAGAGGAAAACCCTGCCGGGTGGCCCCTGATCCCAAAATTGGTCCTGCACTACCCTCTGCCTGCTTGCATAGCGCAGCCATTTCTATTACAGAGCCCATGGAGTGGAGAGGTTCAAAGTTCATGCTCTGGAGTCAGGCTGCCTCCCCTCCCTCACCCCATCTGCTTCCAGTCTCAGCTCTGCCATTTACTAGTCGGGTGACCTTAAGCAAGCTAATGATTTGTGTCTGATTTTCTTCATGTGAAAATGGGGATGATAGTAGTGCCTAGTTCATAGGGCTAGAGTATTGGCTTTCATTTTTTGACTTGTGATCCACTGTAAGAAATATTTTACATCAAGACCCAGTACACACATTCCTATGTATATACATAGGAATATACACATGCGTGTGTATTATAATTGGAGAAAAGCTCTCCAAACAATTCCTAACCTTAGTGCTGGTTGATCAACTAGAATATTTTCTGTTCTGTTCTATTCTTTCGTTAAACAAAATGATAGCTCTGAGACATTAAATTGATTTTTACTTCTTACATGGGTCACCATCCACAGTTTGAAACACAAAGGGGTTAAGGTCTTTCTGGAGTATTGTGTTCAGTTCTGAAAGTTACATTTTCCTTACCATGTCGCTTTTTAAGAGAACCATTTTCAAGCTAGAGGGTGTCCAAAAGAGAATGACCAGTGTCTTTCACTCAGTTGTTCTTTTTTTCTTCCTTGTTTTTCCACCTCTAATCCATTCCTTGCTTTCATTGTTTCTCTATCTCATCATTCATGTACCAGTTTATCACACGGTTATGTGCCTGTTTCATCTGGAAAAGAGACTCCAGGGAGAGATACACTCTGTGAATCATGTGAAAGGAGAACTAGACCTGTTCCTTGCAGTCCCCTTTGCAGAACTGGGGCTTCTGGGTGAAAGCAACAGAGAAGTGCATTTGGGCCATTATGCTGGAAGGGTTTTCTAGCCCCGGGTGCTGCTGGGTGGTAGGTCTGGCTGCCAGTGAGACTTCTCTCTGAGTGAGCGGTCAGAGATGGGAGAAGGGAAGTCATGAATAGGCTTTCAGTATTGCGTGGATGGTGGGCTGAGGCTGGTTCTGCACCCCTTCTTCCACCGAGCCTTGGGGGTCTGTGTGAGTCCTGCGCAGATGTGGCTGTAGGAATGGAGAGGAAACCATCCATCTGGGGGTCCTGTGTCCAGACCTAATACCCAAAGCAGCTCCATTTCTGTTTTGCACAGTGGGATTCTCTGTGTGGTTTATTTTGGAAGGGGGGCAAGAGACACATTCCACTGATGCTAAAAAAAATTTTAATCCCTAAGCTAGGAGTTCATTAAATCCTTGTGAGTCTCAGAAGCAATCATTTCCAGGATTCTGGGACTCATTTTTTTTTCCTATAAAAACAAGTCCATTAAAATTACAGCATAAGCCTTTGTTTTGCACTCTTAAATCCAGATATAATTGAGAGCAAGAGTTAAAGAATTACAAGTGTGGCAGGATAATGGATCGAGATGTTATTTATGTTGGTGGTTTTTCTTCTCACTGCATCCCCCTCCCCATCCTGCCCATCCCAGAGGGTGAGCAGATAGCCCTGCCCAGGTGATCTGTCGCCTCAGGGAGTGTTGGGGAAGCTGGGCTGGAATCAGGAGTTGCCAGTAGACAACTAACTGGTCTTTCAGGCTTTTGTTGATTGAAAACCTGAGTTTCTTGAGGGGTTGTGCTGAAAGAAAGGGAAGAAGGAATGAGAGGGAGGTGGGTGGGTAGGTCCTGGGAGAATTCCCCAGAGTAGTGGCTGCTACATGGCCCTCTTAGGGAGGAGGGACCCCAGGCACCGAAGTTCTTTGATCCACTGAAGCCAGGGCTCTGTCAGCCTTCAGGAGTATTTGGGGTTACTCCAGTGTTTCTCACACATTAACCTTCACGTGAATCACCTGGCAATCTTGATAAAATTCAGATTCTGGGTCGGTAGTAGGCCTGGATGTGTCCTGAGAATCTGTGTTTCTAACAAGCTCCCCAGGGACTCAGATATTGCTGTCCTCAGATCACACTTTGAGTAGGAAGGAGCTCAAAGTGTCTTCCCTTGTTTTCTCAACACAACATAAAACTTCCAGACTCTTGTGCATCCTTAGAACAGGAAGAGCCTCCCAATAATAACAGAACTGGAATTTTCCATCAGCATAGCATAAAGGGATGCACCACTAGTAGTTTCAATTTGATTAGAAAGAACTTGTGCACTTGAGTTTGTAATTGCAGACTCCTGGCCTCTGTACAGGTTGTTGCATCACTTTGGAGCTTTAGGGTTATTAACTTTGCTTGCTCCAGGGTTGGAATTATTAAGTGGAATCCAGCTGTTTTCCCTTCCAGGGGTGAGAAGCTCTCCCAGCATCCTGTTTTCTGAGAGGTATTTGAGTTCGGGGGTAGAGGCCACTTCTCCAGTTTCCCAATCTCAGGGGACTTAAATCCCTTAACTAGCTGCTTATCTTAATTTCTTTGGGTGGAATTTTATCTGTTCCCTATCTTGCCCTTGCCTAGAGTCACAAACTCCTTGTGTGTGTGTCCTCTCAGCAGCCTGGGGTAGAGATAAACCTAAGCTTGCTAGGAGTCACTAAGGATTGGAATGGGACACAGCAAGCTGCCTCCTCTCTCTCTTTTCAGACAGTGATGTTAGTGTCAATTCTGTTCACCTGTTCATCTCCACTTTCTTTGTTCACTAAATGTCCTACCTGGGAGTGTTCATTATTCTGTAAATAATAGAAAAAGCTAATCATTCCCCAACTGGCCCTCTTTGTAGTTACTGCCAGTCTCAGGGAAGGGTTCTCAAAAGGGACTTTGCTTATTTTTTCAGAGCGCCTAAACACACATTTGTAAAAGAAACAATTTGTAAATGCTCCTTGCCTAGAAGGTAACTGGTGTTTTGTATTTGCACAACACTGTACACTTTTCAAAGGGATCCAGCATTACTTAATCATCCATTTGTGCCAGGGATGGCATCTCATTTAATCTTCCCAAAGATTCCTTTGAGGAGATATTAATATGCCCTCTCTATTCATCCACAAATATTTAAGTAAATGAGCCTTCCTTGTTCAATCAAAAGCTATAGAAACAAAAGCAGAAATGTTGACTGTAAGAAAGAAAAAATGAAGTTTAAAGGGGTAGAAAGCTGGAATTCTGTTTCCTTGGTCCACAGAGGATGCCCTGGTGGGTAATTTCACTCACTCTAGTGAAAAATGACAGATGGAAAGTGAGGAGGTGGTGGTGGTGAGGAGGGAATTTCTCTGGGCAAAGCCACAGGAGGGATTTCTTTGAACCTTCAGTGAGTCAGTTCTCAGGGATGTGGGGAAAGTGGGTTGGGCAAAATCCATCTGCGGCAGAAGCCTAAATGTGAGAATGTGCTGGGTCTTGTATCTGGAGGTAAGGGAGTTAGCACCAGGCTGTGCCCGAGCTTGGAATCTGTGTGATGGGTCCTGTGCAGTATCTTCAGTGTCATGAGACCCGGAGTCTAGCTTAGCAATTCCACTGACCAACCATAGTCTCTGGCCAAGACCTCCCAAGCTCTAAGCCTCAGTTTCCCCTTCAGGAAAATGGAGTAGTTAGACAGGCTGCTCTCCAAGGACTGAAATGCTCTGATCTTCCAGTTGGGGAAGGCAAATGATTCCCTTGCTGATAGGCTGTGACCTGTTCTTTTTGGGGGCTGGAGGAGTGGAATATTCACACGTGTGCTCACAGACACTGGGATCTCCTTGCGCTAGGTGCTGGGAATGCAGCGACGGGCAAGACAGAATCAATTCTTAGTCCTTGCTTCCCTGGAGCAGACAGTGTCAGGAAAAGACGGCAAATAAGTAATCAAATAGTTACAGCTTCACTGAGCTTAGAACAGAGACAAAAGCAAAGAAAAGGAGTGACTATGTGAAGGGCAGAAAAAAGTTCCAGGCAGGAGAAACAGCATGTGCCAAGGCCATAGGCAGGAACAAGACTGCCATGGTGGGACAGAAAGAGGCCTGAGTGGCACAGGGACGAGGCTAGGTGGATGGGTAGTGACACCTCTTTCATAGTCTGGTTCAGGCTACAGAGTTTTGTTTGGAGGTAAAAGACTGGACTAAGGCCCCCTGCGTCTTCTCACCACCACCACCACCACCACCACCACCACCACCACCACCACCACACACACACACACACACACACACACACACACACACACACACACACACACACACACACCAGTCTTGGGGAGCCTTGGATATAGCTGAGCAGGGGCTTCGTGGTAGATCATTCAAGGCAGGAAAAACTCTGGTCTTCTCCCTCCACTCCCATCGGTGGGGGGACCTTGGGGTCTCGCCCAGGGAAAGGAAGCACTGCTTCCTGGTTTATGTTGAGATGGGAAAGGCTTGCCCAAGAACAATGGCATTTTCGTAAAACACCACTTTGTTCTGGTGAGAGCAGGAGGGGGTTTCCTTCGGGACCTAGTCTGGTCCCATTGCCCCTGTCTGCCAACCACAACAGCCACATGTCATTCTCTCCAACTAGCCTTTCATCTGAGATAGTTGCTCAGGCACAACCCTGCTGGCTTAACCCTTCAGACCCCACCCTGCTCAGGCAGCAGCATCTCAGGGCTTGAAGAGTTCTCCCAGGAGATCCTGGACCTGTGGCCAGGGGATTCTACTGGGGGAAACAATAGATGACTCAACAGTCTGTTTTCCCCTTTGAAGGGACCTTTTGGAAATAGGGCTCAGGTATGTCTTGGGAGTGTCCCAGCTCAAAAAATCTTTAAAGTACCAGAGCCAGAAAGTCATCCTTTTACAGGGGGGGAAACTGAGGCAAAGAAAAGGAATGAGTTAGGGATGCAACCAAGGCTAGGATCCAGGGCTCTGACTCTCAGACCAGCATTCTTTCCACATACTGTTCTGCTCTAGAGGAGTTGAACAAAAGTTTGGGTAGGGAAAGCATTAAATCTACATTGGAAAGACAGACAAATCTACAGGGGTTCAGACTGTCTGGAGGGAGGTGCAGAGGAAAGGGTATGTGATGTTGGGAGCTGGGCGTTTTGATGTCACAGACAGTAGGGGGTGACTCCAGGAACCACTCCTGTGTTTTTCAGGCACCCTTGGCTGTTTCCCTGTCAATCACTAAACAGACCAATTTAGCAGAACAATTAAGTCCGTTCAGAGGAGGACATTAATGGCAAACGAGGGGGCATATAATAGTATAGTCAGAATACAAAGTTGGAAGAACTTTGCTTTTCTCCAGCTGTTGTTTTCACATTCTGCCTGGCATAGAAACAGGCTCAGGTTAACAGCAAAGATTTCTCATCCTAGTAAAGAGGTATGGCAGTGGTGACAGTGTCGGGAGTGATGGAGTGCTCATAGTGGGGAAGGTATTACTGGCAACTATGCAGTAATGATGGTGTAGATGTTGGTAGTACCATGTTTAATGGGGTTGATTGCAGTTACGGTACTGTTCACAGCTCCAGTGATAGTCATACTGATGGTAATGTTGTTGGCAGTATCCAGTTTAGTGGTTTGATTATAGTTATGGTAATGATAGTATGATAGTCAGGGGCGGGGTGGGTAGTGTGAGACTGATGGTGGTATTGATTACAGTAGTGGTTACAGTGATGGTGATGTGGACGTAAAGATGTGGGTATTGGTTGATAGAGGTAAAGGCAATGGTGGTGCTGGTGTCAGAAATGGTAGTCGTATTTTTGATAGTAAAATGAAAATTACTTTGGATGGTGGTGACAGTGATGGTGGGGTTGGTATAAGGAAGGTGTAGATGTTGTTGGGCAAAATGATTTAATGATACTTTGTGTCTGTGAGATAGTGGTACTGGTGTCTGTGTTAGTGACAGTACTGGTTTTGATGGTGTTGGGGATGCTCCCTGTCTTAGCTGAGGGAACTGCCTGGTGGAAGTGGTGGTGGTGCGCGTGCTGACGTCAGTAGTAAACGTGATAATAGCCTTTGCCATCAGGATGATGGTTATGGTGATAATGGTGGTGGTCATAGTGACAGTGGCAGTAATAGGGAGCATGTCAGTGGGGACAGGGCTGATGACCAGGATGGTGTTGATCAAACTGAGAGTGGGACCATTCTGGCAGTGAGCCCTGTCTGACATGAGCAGACCCCAGCTATTCTCTCCAGCTGACAGTGTTTTGGGCATGGGGAAAGGCTCATTTCATTCCCCCAAAGCCCTCCTTCCCATTTGCCAGTGGGAATGAGCTTACAGCACAGGAGATGGCTGTCTTTCCAGGATCGGTGGGGATGGCGCTGAACACAGGGCTACTGCTGGGAAAGCGGCCGGGGAGCGGGGCTCAGGAGAGGGCTCTAGCGGGCAGGTCAGCAGGAAACAGGCAGGAAGGCATGGCCCTGGTGGGGGCCACAGTAGGCAGGCAGGGAGGCGGCAGCGGTGGCCGTGCAGGGGCTCACGTAGCTGGCAGAGCAAGGGCAGTACTTCCTGCTGACTCAGCAGAGCAGGCTGGGACTGATTCTCTGGGCCTAATGTGTCTTCTCCCCAGCATTAGCTCACTCAGCTCTGGCTGGGAAAAGGGGGAGGGAGGCAGCCTCTCCCATCCCCCCAGGCTTAGGGGCCCTTGGGGAGGCTGTAGGCAGACTGTGGGGCTCCAACAGGGCCAGCAACCGGCCCTGTTTGTCCTTTACTTCATTCCTGATGGGTCCCCATTTGGCTGGCAGGGAGCCAATTTCTCAAGTGTCGAGGAGTCTAGCTGCTCTCCCCCCGCAGATCCACCCTGCATGGCTGGCTTACCCTGCATTCAAATCCCAGCTCCACTATGTGAGAGAAGGCCCAGTCGGAGAGGGAGGACAATAAACTCCTGAGCCACACCATCCAACCTCAACTTCCAGGTCCCCCCTTGTTACGTGTGTGACTCTGGGACAGCCACTTCCCTTCTGTGCATCTCAGCCCATCGTTGGTGAGATGGGGCAATGACTGCTGCTCACAGGCAGCAGAGAAGTGAGGTTACACGAAGTGCTTAAATGTTAGCATGGAGCTGGCATTCAAAGGCATGGCTATTATTGTTGTACTGAAAGCTGAGTGACTTTAAGACATTCTTAAGCTCTCTGAGTCTCTATTTTCTCACCTAGCAAAGTGGGGATAATCCTTAATGTGCATACTTGATACATGAATTGAGGGATTCACTGGGTGAAGGTGCCCATACAAAGTAGCACAATAGTTGTTACTGTCCTTGTTGTTGTTAATACCAGGGTCAGACCAGTGTCTCTCCGGGAGCAGGGAGTCATGTCATGTAGGCTTTTGGATCCCTGGAGTGATGGTACCCTGTAGCTCCAGGATCTTGTGCCAGCTCCTGCTGCCTCCTGACACTGGAAGCAACTCCTCGTGATGGGCGGATTTGAGGAGATCAGCAGTCCAGATTCTAGCCCTTTGCCCCTTTCCCCTGCCCCAACCCAGGACTCATGCCCAGAATAGGGGTGGGGAAAGGAAGAGAATGTTCTGGGAGAGTCCTCCCATACTGAGGCTTCTCTGGAATCTTTTTTCATTCCTTTGTCCCTACCTCCCTCTCTCTTTTCTTTCCTCTCCTTGTTCTCTTATTCACTCATTCACTCACTCAATCATTCATTCCTCTAGAGGACATGTAAGTCGTGGGGTCTGCCCTTGTCTTGGGGAGAATCTAGTTCAGGCTGGAATCAGGGCTTCAGTGAATGACTCTCAGGGGGTGAGGGGGCAAGAAAAAGCAGCAAATGAAAATCAAACTTTTCTTTGCATTAAGGAGAACTATCAACAATGATGCTGTATAAATACCATCAAATCAACATCTAACAAAAATAAGAATGACTGTTACAACTATTTTATTTTCTCTACTGTAAACAAGATAAAAATAATATATTCCCATGGATTAGATTTTTTTCCCATTTATTTGGATCTCAGGTACATAGAATTGAGTTACTCATACTCCTCTCTGCTGATTTAATTGTCCCCCTTTTCCCCAGATTCCCATTCCTATTCTTTACCCTCTCTCTCAATCCAGAAGTTAACTTCCACATGTCAAAAAAATATGTCCTTAAAATGTGCTTGTCTTTATAAAGTATGCATATTGGGGGGGGGCAATTTACAAAAGTGGAATTGTGGTATAAATCTTTCTGGTTCCTCTTTTTCTTACTCAGCACCATGATTATTCTAACCATGTCATTATATGTAGATTAATCTGTTCTATCTTGCTACTACTTAGTCTTCCATTACAAGCATCCAACATGCTTCACTCATTCATTCCCCCAAGCAATAGACACATCACACCCTAGTCTCACAGCATTACTAAAAGTGTGAAATAGCGTTTTGAGCCTGCCTGAAGTTCCCATTCAGCAAAGTCAGCTATCACCACTGGCATGTTTTCATTCCTTGTATCGGTGCTGTAGGCTACATAGTTTCCGTAACATTTAACAATCAGTTGCACAAGTGCTTCTTTGTTCATACATTGATGTAGCACAATTTACTCCCTCACATACCACTAATGCTCATTATGGTCCATGTCCAGTGCTGGGGACAGGACTGAAGAAATGAATCTCACAAGGTCCTCAGAAGAAATGAATCTCCCACATGCTTGAGAAGTTCACAGGATGAAAAAAGGGAAAATTCAAGGGTGGGACTCAGGGTAGTCAGCGATCAGTTCTGTTGGTGGGGACAGAGAAGGCTTCCTGTGGACAGGGCCTCCTTAGCAAGATGAGTAGGGGCTTATCAGGTGGACAAGGGGGAAAGCAATGGGGAGAAGCTGTCCGCCCAGAAGGAAGAGCATATGCAAAGAGTTAGAATCCTGTGGCAGCTCGGCTACATGATTGCTGAGGAAGCAATGATTTTGTTGTGGTGGCTGGGCAAAGGGTGTGAAAGCACAGGGGTGAGAGACCACAGCTGACTTTTGTTGAATTCTTATTATGTGCCAGGTGCTATTCTAAGTGGCTAAGTACAGAGCCTCTTTTCAGCCACACAGTAGACCTAGAAGATGCTATTATTCCCATTTGTCAGGAAAGGAAACAGAGACCCAGAGAGGTCAGTAACTTTCCCAGTCACACAGCTTGTAAATGGGGTACTCAAGAGCTGAAGTCAGGCTGCCTGGGCTCATAATCACAACTCACTGTCCTCCAATAGATGAGATGGGGTGTGATTGCAGAAGACCTTACGGGAAGCCCTGTATGAGAGCCCAGGTGCCATGGCGTGAGAGTGGGAAATTACAGGAGTGTGTGAGGGTGTGTGTGCCAAAATATTGCATCTGGGTACGCAAGAATGTGTGTGCATGTCTGTGCTTGAGTGCATGTGAGTGTGCTGGGGTGCACATGTCTGTGTCACAGTGCAGGACCTCTTAGCACTATGTGAGTGTGTGTGCGTGTCTATGCGAGAGAGAGGGGGAGAGGGAGTGTTGCATGTAGGTGTGGGAATCTCTAGCTATGCATGGGTCCGACTATGTGTCCTGTGGGTGTGAGTGTGGGCCTTGGTGTCCCGGCTGCCATGGGGCCCTAGGGAACCTGTCAGAGCCCATCAGCCTGGCCTGGTGTGAAGGGTCTGGTCCTGGCCTCAGAAGCTGGCTGAGCACACATCAAAGGCAGCCTGAGTCTGGGACCAGTGGGATGGAATAATTTAATGAGGGTCTGGGACGGAGGCTGCAGCTGGTGGAGGGTAGGAGGGGTGCCAGTTTTTGTCCAGGGCAGCTCCCAAGTCCCACAGCGAGGATCTGGAGTCTGTTTAGGGAGAGAGGAGGCTCTGCTGGGTACCTGTATGTTCGGCTCCTTCCCTGTGCAATGGGAGAGCCGCATCTGAATCCCAGGGACTCCCCTCTCCTGCCTGGACACCAATCCACCCCACTATCCCAAGGAGCTTCCGGAGAGCCAGGACACCAAGTCAGGCATTTTCATCTCTAAGGCTGTTCTGACATTTCCATGGGATGGGACACACAGAGAATCACTCCTAGATCAACTGGTCTTCAGCCCCTTACCTTACAGCCTCACAGAGGTGTGTGTGTGTGTGTGTGTGTGTGTGCGCGCCAAGGTGGGACTCCTGTTGTGGGGGCTTTAGGTCAGAGAGAGAAATGTGGGGGACTCAGTCTAATCAGCAGAAAAAGAATTTTTGGTCAGAGGTAGGAGAAGTGTGGTGAGAACAAAGTTTCATGTGGGGACAGAGTGGCCCTTGTTAGGCAACAGGTGTGACAGGGCAAGGCAGAATGTTATTCCTGCCTTCAGGGACCTGCACAGCATGCACACAGCCCCGTTATGTCCAGTGATCACAATGCGAGAGCTTTGTCCTGGGAAGTTCCTGTGACAAATGCCCTTTCATGGCAAGAACCTCCCTGAGCCTTAGGCCTATGACAGGGTCAGTCTCAGGCTCCACATGCAAGGCTCCTTCCAAATTTTAAGGTCTAGGTTCTAGGGCCTAGAACCAAAGGTTGCAAATTCAGGATCTACCATCTGAACTCAGCTCACAAGTGAGTTTTTTGGCTGCAACAGGATTAACAAATATTCTTGGACATAAATACTTGAGAAAGGACGCGGACTCTCCTGTTAGATACAAGCCCCACTTCTCCATTGCTATAACCTTGCATTTCACTCATCTGCTTGACAATTGAAAGCACCTGCATTTGGGATCCTTGAGTTTGAGCTCTTTCAGAGACAGTCTTGTGTATTTTATGTGTCATCATCTAGTACACAGTGGGTACCTGCAGTTTGTTGACTACCTGACTCCAATTGCCCCAGTTCCTGTACCTCCAGCCCGCCCTCCCCTCCTCCACTTAAGACACACTTAAACTACTCTCTGTTCTCTGAAACACAATTTTCCTTTTTGAAAGCTTCTGGCGAACTTTTACTTACCATTCAAGACCCAGGTCAAGTAGCCCCACCTCTGGTCCAGTTTGGCAGCTCCCTGCCTTATGTTTCCACCATGCTCCCTCTAGCTCTGGGTTACAGCCCCACCTCCTGCACTGTAATTATTTGATTATTTGTTCATGTGTCTGTCTGTCCAGCTTAAGGCATCTGTTCGAGGACTTTGACAGCTGTCACTGTTCATGGGCTATGTTTTGAGATTAGTTTGTATTAATCACTGAGAGATTGAGAGAGACTTAGAGGGCTTAATTGGCCCATCTCAAAGTGTCATTCAGAAGCCTGAATTATCTGGCTCACCAACTTTGGTGAACCCCATTAGCAAATCTGGGTGTGCTGTCCCCAAATCCTGGTGCCTCGATCCTCATCCTCAGTGGGTGTACAAAGAGGCGTCATGACTCAAGGTCTGGCCCTTGGAGTGGGGAGAGTCCCCAATGTGGCCCCAGGAAGAAGACAGAATAGCTCACTAGCCAGGACCAGCCCTGCTGCCAGCCTGGCCAGACACTCCTGGCCCGTGACTCGGCACTTTCTGGGGCTACCTGTTGGGTTTGGCCAAGGGGAGTTGCCTGGGCCTGTGAGGAACTATTGGCAGAGTGCTCTTCACAAGGCTGCCGGTGGCAATGCCGGGGCACACCCACGCCATGCCCCACCTGTTCCAGAGCACCCCCTCTTAAAGGCTTAGGGTATAGCTCCCACCCCAGTGTCCCGCCTCAGCTGTGCCGGGTCCCTGATCAGGGTCTTATCCCACGTATCTCTCCTGCATGAGAAGGGTGGGTACACGTGAGTGTGGAAGTGAGAGACCATGAGAGTGTGTGTGTCTGTGTGTGTGGGCAGGCACATGAGTATAAGGATTGTGTCTGAATGAATATACATGAATGTGCCCTGTGTACAACTATGACCGTGAGTGAGTCTGTGTGTGATGAGTAGATGTGTGCATGAGCAAGTGTGCACACATACAAAAAAAATAGAAAAGCATGTGGGATGTGACTGACTGTCTCTGGGTACAAATAGATGTGTACGCTCACAGGTTTATGTGTAAGAGTCTATGGGTAAGCCCCGTGGTATGTGAATGTATAAACATGTGTCTCTGTGTGACAGCAGAGATGTGAACTTCAGTTCTGGTTCTACCACTTCCTAAATGTCTTGAAAACTTAATAAATCCCTTCCCCTCTCTTTCTGTAAAATGGAATAGTAGAGACAAGACGATCTAGCTTTGACATTCAATGACTGGTTTGGAGGTTGAGCACAAGTAGGTGAAAATTTTATGTGCTCTTGCGTGTGTGTGTTTATGTGTGAATGTGTATGTGTGTGTGTAACAGTATGTGCAAAGGGCATGACTTTGAATTCTGATTCCACACTTAACAACTATGTGGTCTCAGCTTAGCTCTTTCCCCTCTCAGCCTCAGTTTCCTCATCTGCAGATGGGGCTGATTCCACAAGGCTGCTGTGAGGACTAAGAAATGTTATTAGCAAAGTGCCTACCCCAGAGTCTGGCTCAGTCCCCTCTCTGCAAGAGGTCATGTGTGTGCATGGGCATTCATGCTCACACACGGGACTGTGCAGGTCAGTCCAGGGAACAGGGTAATTGCTCTGGATCATCCCTGCTTTCTGGGGTTTCTGATTTCTCTCTGCTGGGTACACAGTCACCCAGGAGAGGGAGAGCTAAGCAGTCAGTCTTCAGCTACCTGCCTGGGCCCACCCTGTCCTGAGGGCTCCCCACTGCCCATGACCGGCTGTCACATGGGTGCAATGGCCTGGAAAGGAGGATTGGTGCAGGCAGGAGACAGGCTCCCAAATCTGCTTAGTGTCCACCTCACTCTCCAGCATATTAGAGACTGAAGAGAGTCTTCTGTAAGGGTCAACTGCCAGCCCGGGCTGGTAGCTGGTCTGAGCACGAGGCCCTGAGCCTGTGCCCATCAGAACAAGGCCTCCGAGTTGGGGCCAGGAGTGGACACGGCCCTGCCCTCAGAAAGCTCCCAGTTCTATGGAAACAACAGAAGTCAGGCTGGTCTGTGGCTGCCTGTGGTCCCTTCTCAGGGCAGGAAGGGCTCACACCCTGGGCCTGGAAATGGGGTGGAGTGGGGTTCTAGAAGGCAAGGGTTTGAGGACTGGTAGAGGTTGGAGGGAAAGGAGAGATGGGCATCCTAGGCAGGAAGATCAGAGTGGGCAAAAGTGAAGAGGTAGGGATGGGCAGTGTGTGCATGTGGTGGGGGCGGCGGCTTGGGGATGACCAGGGAGGCGGCAGCAGAGGGGCCTTGCTGAACATCCAGGTCTTCCATTTCCTTGGTGAGGAAACTGAAGCTAGGGAAGGGAAGGGAAGGGAAGGGATGCACCTGTGGCCAGAGTGAGGTCATGACTGGTTCCCAGCTAGAGTCGCGTCTGCCTCCAATTCCTGGGTTCTGAAGAAGAGTGTCAAGCTGACCTGCCACAGGCCCTTCTTCTGCTGGTCCCACAGGGGTCTCGGTGAGCTGGGGCAGGGACTTGGCCTTGACCTCTGCCTTCAATGGGGGGGTCTGGGGCTGGACATTATGTCCCTGTCTAGGGACCCCAAGTAACAGAGTGGCTACTTACACTGGGACCTGATCTACCAGGGCAGGTCCCTAAGCCGGATTCACCTAGGCCACTCGCCTCCCCCATCCATTCACAGCTGAGCTCATCTTGAGAGGTCTCACAAGTTCCAAAACTTTTTCTGGGGGAAATCTGTGGTTATCAGTCAGGAGGCCCCGGGTCGGGGGCGGGGGCAGGAGGCCAGGCCAGAAGCCTATGAAAGGAGGGGCGGAGGTCCAGTTTGGGAGGTGGGCTTCGTCCGCTGCCGGCGGCTGGGTGAGGTGGGAGGGAGCAGGCGGGCAGGGAGTGCACGGCCCCCTCTAGCCGCCTCGGGCGGAAACGGGGCACCCTGGAGGCCCTGCAGCTCCGGCGGGGCGCGCGAGCCCCCAAAGAGCCCGCTGGACGCTGGGCGAGGTGCCAGGAAATCCGGCGCCGGCCCTTGAAGCGGGCCTGGGTCGGGCGGGGCCGGGCGGCCGCTGGCACCGTGGCCCTGAGCAACGTGACCGCGCGGCCTGGCTGCGGCCTCGGGCCCCCAGCGGGACAAGGCAGTCTCTGTGCCGACGCAGCTGATCCCTCTCGGGCTGCAAATCCCTTCCGTCTGACAGCCCGCGCCGGCGGGGTCCCGCGGCATGGGAACCGGGTCTGGGGGAGCGGGCGAGGGGGTCCCGGGGGAGGGGAGCCCGTTGGGGGTGCCCGCTGTAGAGGCCACCTGCCCCCCGGACAGGGTATTCGCCACCCCAAAGTAGCAAGGGTTATCGCATTTCCCAGACAGGGAAACTGAGGCTGAGAGAGGTTGAGTCACTAGACCAAGGTTGCACAGGCCATTTCTTGGTTAAGGCAGAACTGTAAATTAGGCCAAATGGTAAACTGTATACAGTTGGCTCTTGAACAACATTGGGCTGCATTTGGTCCATTTATGAGGATGTTTTTCAATAAATATACTAGAAAAATTTTTTGGATATTTGTGACAATTTGAAAAAATATGTTCTCTTCCCTAGCTCGCTTTATTGTAAGAATACATACAGTGTATAATACATACAACATATAAAGTATGTGTTACCTACTATTTGTGTTATAGATAAGGTTTCCATCAACAGTAAGCCATTAATAGTTAAGTTTTGGGGGAGTCAAAAGTTATATACGGTTTTTCAACTACAGGGAGGTGGTCGGCTCCCCAAGCCCTTTGTTGTTCAAGGGTTGGCAGTCATTGTTGAGAGCTAGGTGGCATTGTGATTCCTGATGACAGATGAGGAACTGAGGCTCAAAGAGTTGAAACCACCTGCCCAAAAGACATGTAGGGAGGGGGTGAGGCTGGGATGGGAGCCCATGTCTGCCGACCCCAGCATGGGGTGAGATGCACATGCAGTCACCCGGTTGGAGCCACTGTCCAGCAGGTAGTCATGCAATATCCAGTGGGAGGCTCTGGCATGGATGTAAGTTACGGGGTCCATCTGGTCAAGGAGTTGTGCTCTTGAGTATGGTGGACCTGGTGGAGGTGTGGAGTTAATCTCTTGGAGGACAGATATGGGGCTGGAGCGGGGAGGTGGGGTAAGGGAGACAGGTGGAGGTGTTGGGCGAGGTCCCTTCCAAGAGGGCCTTGGAAGGGAAATGAAACAGGAAAATGGCTGCTGGATGCTCCCTTCTCTGCCCCTAATAGCTGGGCACAAAGCTGGAATCCTAGAGGCTGGAGAAAGGGTCACGGAGGGGGTGGTAGTCCAAACCAGCCTCACCAGGCCTCTGGGAACAGGGTGAGGATTGTCCAGTGAATCCTTGGGAATGGAAAAGCGCCACCTTCTCAGAGCAGAGGGAGCCCTGCTGGCCTGTGGGTTTTGTCTAGCTCCTGTCCTGCCTCCCAGGACTGAGGAAGCTCAGGATTTTTCTCCCTTTCCTGACCAATGCTTGGCCTAGACTGGCAGTGTGGGGACTGAGGGGGTTGGGGGAGGATGGCAGGGGCATGGTGGTGGGTGTCTGCTCAGTGTCCACACAAGCCTCCACGTGTGAATCTGCCTGTGTGTGTCTGGGCATAGGATGAATACTCTGTGTGGCATGTCTAATTATATGTGCCTCTGAGAACAAGTCTGCCTGTCTGGCAGGGTGGCTGTCTTGTATCGGCGTGTGTGGTTTGTGTCTGGGCACCTTTGCCTCGTCTGGATCTGTGTTATCTCTCTGAGTCTGTAGTTTGTGGCTCCACCGGTATCTGTGAGTTTTTTGTGTCTGGTTGTTCGCCTCCCTCCTGCCCCAACAGGGCCCTAAATGCCACTTTGCTGCCAGAGTGTGCAGAGGAATGTGGGGGGCAAGGGGAGAGGGGAGCACATATCCTGGGCTGCAGGCCTGCTGGTTATGGAAAACTACTGAGGCATCCTGGAGCTGGACAGGCCAAGCAGGCCCAGAGCCAGGCTCCCGCTTTGGCCCTTCCAGGCTCCTCCCACCCCCTTCTCCACGGGGCTGGAGACCTGCTGAGGTGGGTCCCAAAGAGCACTGCCTCCCTCCCCCTCCCTAGATGACTAGAGAACCTCAGCCCTCCTTGGGCCTCAACACATGTGTGGGGGAAAAGTGAGGGGGACGGATTATGTTTTCTCTGAAGTCCTTCCCAGCCCTGACATTCTCTCTGTTCTGTGAATACTGAAAGGATTTGGAGAGGGCAATTTTGCCTCTGTTTCAGGCATCAAGAGCGCATAGGGCCCTCGGCTGCAGAGCGAAGGGCTCCTATAGAGGATTCAGTCCTACCCCCTCCAGCTCATAGATGGGAACTGAGGCCTACAAGAAAGGGTCCAGATCCCCCCGCTGCTGTCCAGAAGGGCAAGGATGCGTTTTCAGGTCTCCTGTCTCCCAGCTGCCAGCCCTTCCCCATCATGGCTGCTTTTCAGCATGGCCTTCTTGTCATGGAGGAAGAGGCATTTGAGACAGCCTTGAAGGATGGGGGTGTTTCAATATGTGGAGATAAGGATGAGTCAGTAGGCACCAGGTGGCAAGAAGACATGGGCTGAGATGTGGAAGTGGGCAGTTGAGGCATGCAGTCAGGGAGGAGGGCTGGGAGGGCCCGACTGGGCGCATGGTGATAGGACTGAAAGGGCGTGTCTGGGTAACCCAGGAGGCTCCTCAGAGGCTGGGTGGAAGAGTGCGCACTTTATCCTATAGGTGTTTCTGGTAAAAGGGGCAAATTAGCAGTGTAGGGGAGCGCTCAAGGGCAGAGGTTCTGCGGTCGGATCGGACTATCCGTACTCAGATCCTCGTCGCAAGCCTGCAGTAACTGTATCATGAACTGTATAACCAAGAGGGGGTTACTTAAACTGTATCTCACTTTTATCATGTTTGAAATGGAGATAATAATAGTACTTCCCTCATATGCTTGTTGTGGGGAATAAATGTAGAAAGGGGAACACAGGTAAAGCCCTCAATGCCTGACACAGTAAAGGCTCAATAATAGTAGTGAAAGTACTGATGATGTAACTACCTTTCAGTCTGGGCTGGAGGGAAAGAGAGTGAAGGCCAGGACACCAGTGGGGAGTCCGTGGACATATGTGGATGAGAGGTGTGGTGGTCCATGATGATATCCCCTGGGTGAGAAAGGGAACTGGGCCGAGTGCTCCGAAGGTCTGGGGTGTTGCAGGAAGGTGGGCAGAGCCTTCCCACGAGTGGCTACACACAATAGCTTCACCTGTCATAGGAGAGGTGGTGAGGGCTCCGTCAGGGTTTGGAGAAGCACTTGAGAGATGAGCTGACCAAGACCTGGGGACAGTTCCATGCAGTCGACAGGAGAGGAGGGGAGGGCAGAGTCCAAGCTGATCACTCATGGGCTTGGGCCCATGAACCAGCCTCTGGGAAGCCATCTTCGGAGTGGACAGTGGGGGAGGACTAGGGAGATGCAGGAGGGGTGGAGGAGAGGAGATGGGGACTGGGCCCCCTCTGGATTTGCTAGGAGCCAGGTCTGGGCTAGAGATGGGAGTGAAAGCCATTTGAGAGGTTCGTGGTGTGGGTGGGTCATGCAGGGTAAGGGGCTCAGAACCCAGGGAACCCCTTCTGAGAAGCAGAGCCTGGGTTGAAGCAGCTGCCAGAGTGCTGTGGACCCTGAGGAGAGCTGTGGTGGGAGAGGGTGAGGGAAGAGCGAGCTTCCAGGAGGAGGGCACGACCAGTGGGCCACATGCAGGAGTTGGACAGAGGGACAGAGCTGGAGAGAAAGTGCAGAGGCTATTGGCTTTGGCTGTGGGAGGCCACCAGTGACCTCTGTAGAATCCAGTCTAGAGAACAGGGGGCAAGAAATTCATGTGGAGGACAGCCCGAGATCCCTGACTCTTAATGTAGTAATTTTTAAAAATGGGATGATTAAAATAGTATAATACATATACACACACACATACATGTTTTGATCATAGTAAAACATATTTGTGGGATAAATCTAGAAACACACACAAAAGTGCAAGGGAAAAGTACAAAATCACCTGTAATTCTCCCTGGTAAATAGTAAAAAGGCTATTGTATGTTATGACCTTCCACTTTTTTTGCTGTCAATATACATAAATACATACTGGGATCATGTACACCCTGTTTTGTAGACCCCTGGTTTCATTTAACAGCTTGTTATGGATGCTTTTCCATAGTAATACATATTCCTGAGAAATTTTTTTCTCTTTTAGCTTACTGTCTAGTCAGGGAGACAAGATTCATGGATGGGATCTTACTGCAAGCAATCAAGGGCAGAATAATAAGGTAGTGTCTTGTTAGGGTGTCTCAGGGCAATGGCTGGCTCACTGTGTCCTGGATTGGCCATTGGCTCACTGTGTGGCCTTGGGTAAGATATCTGTCCTCTCTGGGCCTCAGAATCCCAGAATCTCAAAAGAGTTATCAGTGAGTTTCTTAAGGTCAGCTACCATCACTGTAAAATGATAAAGGAAGAAACATAGAAAGTGAAGCTGTTACCACCATCACAATTATGGAGGCCATTAAATTCCTTTGAGCCTCAGTTTCTTCATCTGAAAAATGGGAATCATGTTTACCAACTCTGGCTGCCAAGACTCTGGTGAGAATGAAATTGAATTAACTGTTACGATGCCTAAGAACAACTAGTATTTGGACAATGTTTTGCTATTTACTTACAGTATCTAACCAGCAACTCTATGAGGTAAGTACTATTTCTGTGCCCTATTTTTCTAGATGAGAGACCCATTCATGGCTTGGAAAGGGGAGGTCACTTGTTCAGTCATATAAGTAAAAGGTAAAGTTGGGATTCAAGCCTAAGTCTTCTTGTTACCAAGCCACAGATCTTTGCACTGCACCGTTCTTATGTGTGGTGTACAGGTCTGAGGGGCAGAAGGAAAAAGAGAAGGGACAGACAGGAGACTGACTTGGTCACCCTGGGTTTCGCAGCCCATTTCCCAGGCATCACCGTCTGTGGGTTGTAGCTGCCCTCTGGCGTTCTAAATGTGCTGTGTCTCAGTGGAGGAGAGCTAGCAATCTGCCTATCTCAGAAGTGGGGTGGGATGAGTTTTGAACAACCCCACCTCAACCTTTCAGAGCTTGGGGGTTCAGGGAGAGTTAGTGCACATCTCATTCAACAGGTCACTGGAAATAGAGCTGTCCCTTGTAGATTTTAGGCCCCATTTGCTTCTCATCTGGGTGTCATTTTTTTTTTGGTTACAAATGATGTCATTCTTTATGTAGAAAGCCCTAGGAAATCTACCAAAAAGTATTAGAATAAATGAATTTACAAAGATCACAGGACACTAAGTCACATAAAAAAAATCAGCTGGATTTCTGTACACTAGTTATAAACAATTAGAAAACAATACCATTTATAATAGCATAAAAACATAAAATAATCAAAAGTAAATTTAACAAAATATGCATTTATCCAAGAAAAATGATAATATATATCCACACAAAGACTAGTATATTCATCATAGTTCCAAACTTGAAGCAACCCAAATGTTCATGAACAGATGAATAGGTAAACTGTGATATATCCAAACAACATAATGTTACCTGGCAATGAAAAGGAAAGGACTCCTGATACACAGAAAAACACAGATGAATCTTGTGGACATCATGCTTAGCAAGAGAAGTCAGACACAATGGAGCATACACTGTATGGACACTCATTTACAGAAAGCAGGTCATTGTTTTGTCTAATGGGTATGGAGAGTATTGACTGTAAAGTGGTATAAGAATATTTTGGGGGATGATGGGAATGTACTATATTTTCATTATAATTATATTTGTCAAAATTCATGAAAGAGTTAACTTAATATGGATACATTTTATGGTGTGTAAATTATACTTCAATAAGATTGATTTGTAAAAAAAAAAAGAAACATTAACCTGTCTAGTCACAGTTAATCACGGAAAATGTTCTAGGTGGAAAGGACAGGATGATGGTGCATCGTTGACTAAAAATGATTCAGCTGTCTTCAGAAGGTAGGGAGTTAATACCACATGCTAATCAAAACCTGGAGTCTCTTAAGAGAAGAAAAAAAAATACATAGCAGAAAGTGAGTGAAAATATATCCAATTCGCAATCAAAGAAGAATGCTGTGGGCATAAAGCCAAAGAGTATTCTTAGATTGGGCTTGTTTAGCACTCTAAATTTAACCAGCTAGAATTCTTTATATTTTTATTCAACATTTTGAAGTGGAGTATTTACTTTTTATTTGAAAAACTATATTTTCTGTGAAAGAAGAAAGTATATTTTTCTTTGTAATAAAGAATGAGATGGTTCATTGTAGATTTAATATATAATGTGCACAAATTGCAAACATTTTTTGCCCCTACACTGGGACAAATCTGAGGCAAGGCTGGTGAAAAGATAGAGAATGTAAGTTGAGCTCTACTCATGGAAGTGATATTGCTAACTTCCATGTTGTGAATAGAGTTAAATGTAGATCAAATTGACAGATTAAAGAGCTTTAAGATACGTGATATAACATTTGAATTGTTGATGGTGAACACATATATATGATATGGGAAATTTCCCAACAGTATAATATTCTGTAATATATGTTACATTTTATT
This sequence comes from Manis javanica, assembly GCF_040802235.1. Lineage (NCBI taxonomy): Eukaryota > Metazoa > Chordata > Mammalia > Pholidota > Manidae > Manis > Manis javanica. The sequence continues at coordinate 33,340,604 of NC_133159.1, forward strand.
TTATTTTATTTTTTTTGAGAGGGCATCTCTCATATTTATTGATCAAATGGTTGTTAACAACAATAAAATTCTGTATAGGGGACTCAATGCACAATCATTAATCAACCCCAAGCCTAATTCTCAACAGTCTCCAATCTTCTGAAGCATAACCAACAAGTTCTTACATCGAGAACAAATTCTTACATAGTGAATAAGTTCTTACATGGTGAACAGTGCAAGGGCTGTCATCACAGAAACTTTCGGTTTTGATCACGCATTATGAACTATAAACAATCAAGTCAAATATGAATATTCATTTGATTTTTATACTTGATTTATATGTGAATCTCACATTTCTCCCTTATTATTATTGTTATTATTATTATTATTTTTTTTAATAAAATGCTGACGTGGTAGGTAGATGCAAGATAAAGGTAGAAAACATAGTTTAGTGCTGTAAGAGGGCAAATGTAGATGATCAGGTGTGTGCCTATATCATCTGGGTGTCATTTTGCAGGGTAAGTGGCCACTTTGCCAATATTCTATTTCTGAATCCAATGTTAAAGAATATTATTATTCTTTAAATTCTATATTAGTGTTTCATATGCACTTCTGTATCTATGATACAACTTGGTAGAAAAAAATTGTTGCAAATCCTCATGGGACAATTTTTACTCTGGGCTGGTGAAAATTGTGTCATTGGAGTAGCATCATATTGCAAAGTGGTGCAGACAACACCTCACAGTGTGTGCTTTAACGGGCCTTCCCACCTTTTAGCTCATTTTATAGTCACCTTACCTTCCTAAAGGAGTCATCTATTATTATTTTGCATATGAGAAAGTTGACTCAAGGTCAACCCAAACTTGTTTGAAGCCAGAGAACTTTCTGGAACTCTACACTGCCCCCCTGTGGCATCCTTAAGGGTTACTCAGTAAATAGGCTATGGCTGCTTGCCTAAGAGTTATGTTGCCTCCAAAATCCAAAGGTTTTGTGCTCCTTTCTTTGTGTTTGGAGATGCTAGATGTAACAACTATCCTTCATCTTGGGAGGGGTAGTCCAATAGTCACCTTGGAGGGGATATTTTGATGTGCCAGAGACTACTGGAAGCAAGAAATTTTATTAAGGTGGCATGTAGCCTAAGTTTTGAGGGATTGATGCCATACCCTCTGGCATATATGAGGGTGTCTAGGGCATCAAATAGTACTCACCTGGTCCAATAAATATGATATTGTCAGTATGGTAGGTCAGCATGATCTTTTACAAAACGGTGAGATGGCCAAGGTCCTAGCAGACTAGATTTTGACAGAGGACTCGAGAATTGATATAGCCCTGATGAAAAATGTGAAGGTGTATTTTTGACTGTGTCAGGTAAAAGCATTCTTGCTTCTGGAACTCTTAATAACAGGAATTCCTAGCTCTCTTAGTCTTTGTATATCTTGGCCTACAGTATACCAAGGAAGTTTTGGTACCTGTCCTTAACCAAATATAGGTTACTACTAAGTCCACATTCAAGCCAACCAGCCAAATGGGCTGTCACAGCCATTCTAAGTTACTTGAGCTAACATGCCTATATCAATACATTCAGTGCAATCCAAAATTATATTCCTCTCTCCTTGGTATAACATCCTTGGAATCCATTTCTGTAAATATTCCCCAGGTTTTGCTGATATCAGTTGTCAAAACCTTGCAATTGATTTGGTGTTTTTGTTACCTCTCCTTGAGTCACACTTTGTAGTCCTTCTCTTTAAATCTTTTGGGACTTGATCATTGTTATATGTCCGGACACAGTGAGGGATCATGCATGTGGGTTTGAGGATAATCAGTGTGCCTCTGCTGGGTGACTACCTCAGCAAGGTAATTATAGAATCTTCAGGAAAGGAGCAGCTGACATCCTCAGATGGGAGGGGAGGGCTGCCTTTGCTGGCAAAGGAAGACTGGTATAGCTTCCAGAGGTGGGAGGGAATCTACCCAAATATACCTGTTAAAATTCTCAGAGTCCAAGTCTTTATCAACTCTGTAACTTTAATTATACAATAAGCAAGGCTGTGAATTCAGTTTGTATGTAATTTGGTTAGCCATGGGCATAGAGTCTAGGCTTGGTTTTCAGAAATCCAGACTTCATGCTGCAAGAAATAAAAGATTTCTTCTGGGCAGTCATATTTTCCAACTTTCTCCCCATGTAGTCACCTGAAAATTGAAAGCTCTGAGCTTGTCATACTCTACCAAGTTCTCCAGTGCACTCAGAAGAAGCAGCCGATCCCAAGGTCTTTGTATTCTTTATATCCACCATATTGTTTGATTATTTTAGCGACTTGGTCTTCCAAAGTTTTGCCTGCTGTGGGCCCCTGATGCTAGCCAATTACTGCTGATAATTTAAGTAACTGCCATTGCATGCTCTGGCTACTAACATGTCCCCTTTTTTGATATCAATGAGGTTAATACTATTCTCAAGGCTAAACAGATTGGAAAACAAATTCCAGCACTACTTTCAGGATAAAAGACTTTCAGAGTTTGGCCAGGAAGACAGAAGCCACTCTCTGTGTTCTGGGAATAAAGGTTTTAATACAGAACTGGGGGCTTACACAATTATGAGAAGAACTGAGCTGAGGGAGTGGAGATCAAAGAAACTGTTGCTGAAGGTCAGAAGTCTAGAGGAGCTGATACAGAATATCTCTTATTAAAGCAATGAAGTGCATAGTTCTCAAAGCTTGCCTGGAAACTGCTGCTATTCTCAAAGAATCTCTGAAAAGCTCTCACCATCTGCATCTGCAGTGGTAAAGGGGGCAGTTCTCTCAAGCATTTGTGGAAAGCTTTTGTGACACTCCTGCTTGTCCATGTGTTTGGCTGTAACCTCTAGAGAATAATGGCATCTACTTCACTTACACCTTCCAAGCCTTGTGTGAATCCCCTGTATTTGGCAGACTAGCCTGGAACTGCATAGGAAAGGGGATTCTAGGAAGTGTAGCTGCCAGTCTTAGAAGGGAATGGCAGTTGTTGAGAGCAGACATGCGCTCCTGGCAGGGATATCAGCATATTTTTCCCATTTTGTCTAAGGCTCAATTACCTCTGCTGTTCACTATTTTAATATATAATCTGCAAGGCTTATACTGACCTTGATGTTTTGCAAAATATCATGCTGTCCATTTATATTAGTGGTATTATGTTCATCAGACCCATGAGCAGAAATGTCAAGCATTCTAGATGTCTTCTAAATGGAAAATAAACTCCATAAAGGTTCAGGGGTCTGGCACATTGGTGAAGTCTTTTAGAGAACCTCTTATCCTAGAGCAATTGGCAATTTTTTTCTTTAAATGGCCAGTTAGTAAGCATTTTAGATTGTGCAGGGCATAAAGTATCTGTCACAACTACTCAATTTTGCCATTGTAATGTGAAACCAGCCATAGACAATACATAAATGCATGGGTGTGACTGTGTTGCAAAAAAACTTCATTTACAAAATTAGGAGGTGGGCTGTATTTGGCCCGTGGATGGTTGTTTGCCAACCCATACCCTAGAGGAGACATTCCTTCTAAGGTAAAGGACAAACTGTGGCTCCTTACACCTCTTGTCAGTAAGAAAGATGCATAACACTTGGTTGTCTTTTGGTGGTAGCATTTACCACAGTGGGAATATATATAACTGACTCTTATATCAGATGTCTTGGAAGGCTTCCAGTTTTTATTAGAACCCTGAGAAAAGAGGGCTTTGCAGTTGAGAAAAGGGCTGTGGTGCCAGCTGCCCTTTCATTTCAGCCATTTGACCAACAGATAGGATGGTACCCAAAGTGTCTATGGTGAAAGAGGACACTGTGTGGAGTCTCTGGTGGGCTCTAACAGACAGTCTTGTGCAGATTTCTAGGTTTTGAGAAAGGGCCATGACTTTTGTGGCTGTGATTATCTATTTGAAAAAATATTTTCTGGCTTGCTACTGAGAATTGGTAGAAAGTGAATGCCTAACCATGTGACACCAAGAAGCTTATCATGAGCTGGTGCTATTTGATCATTGTAGGTCCACTAAGTCATAAAGCTGGGTGGGCACAAAAGCAGTGCATTGTATTATGAAAGTAGTCATTCAAGAGTCATGAATAAGTGACAAGTATCCCAGAATCCCATGTTACCTTCCAAGGCAACTCACTCTATGGCATCATGAAGAGGTCCCTCTGACCAACTGATGGAGAGTGATAAGATTGGGGCTTGGTTCACCAATGGTTCACTGTGATTTGTTGGTGCATTCTAGAAAAGTATTGCTCCTGATTATAGACCTTATCAAGTATGGTCTTTTTTTTTTTTTTTTGAGAGGGCATCTCTCATATTTATTGATCAAATGGTTGTTAACAACAATAAAATTCTGTATAGGGGGGTCAATGCTCAATGCACAATCATTAATCCATCTCAAGCCTAATTCTTGTCAGTCTCCAATCTTCTGAAGCATAACGAACAAGTTCTTACATGGTGAACGAATTCTTACACAGTGAATAAGTTCTTACATGGTGAACAGTACAAGGGCATTCATCACCGAAACTTTCGGTTCTGATCACGCATTATGAACTATAAACAATCAGGTCAAATATGAATATTCGTTTGATTTTTATACTTGATTTATATGTGGATCCCACATTTCTCCCTTTATTATTATTATTATTTTTATTTTTAATAAACTGCTGAAGTGGTAGGTAGATGCAAGATAAAGGTAGAAAACATAGTTTAGTGTTGTAAGAGAGCAATTGTAGATGATCATTTGTGTGCCTGTAGACTATGTGCTAATCCGAGATAGACAAGGGCAATAAAACATCCATGGATGCAGAGGCTTTCTCTCAAAACAGGGGGAGGTGAGGTTCTAAGCTTCACCACTGTTGTTCCCCAATTTCTCACCTGATGGCCCCCCTGCGACTGTGCCTGTCTTAGGTTGTTCCTCCCTTGAGGAATCTTACCCGTCTCTGGCTAACCAGTCATCTTCCGGGGCCATACAGGGAAATGTAAAGTTGGTAAGTGAGAGAGAAGCCATATTGTTTGAAAAGGTTAGCTTTTTACTTCTTTGCAGATTTATGCCCTGTGGCTTCTATGCCCACCACTTGTCTCGAGGTATCTTTACCACCTGGAGGAATTATGATGCTCGGTAAATTCGATATGAGGCATGAATTCTATTTAAGGGTTGTAATTAGGAAGGAAAAAGAAAAGCTATAGAGGTAGCATATGGAAGAAAACATGGGAGGATTGATTATTTCTTTGACATATCTTCTTGTAGAGTACCTTAAGCATGTATAGGTTTTAAACTACTCAGTAACTTGCGCACACATATTAACATAATAGGAATACGGTGACATAAACTAAGCAAATCTATAATTACCAGCCATCTCCAGTGAAGCCAAGAAAACCAGTTAGGCACCCTAGGCATTTGTGAATATTTGTCTATGATATGATGGATATTGTCCAACTGTACTTGAACAGTCTGAGAGAAATCAGACAAATTAAAGCAACCCATTTCTGGGATCTGTTCACATCCCATATGTTCTTTTAACCGTAGATAGTCTATGGTCGTAAGATTTTGAAGCGCTACAACTTGCACCCCTCCCAACTCCTGGTTGAGTTCCAACAGTACAGATCCGGTCAAATTCGTTGTCTCACTGTATGCACATGCCAGCCTAGACATCTCCCTCCTCATTCCAGTGGCAAGTCCAGGAAACGGTGGGATGGACGCAGCCACAACCGCAGCATCGCCCGGATCCCTGTGGAGGCTTTTTGATGATCATCCCCCGGCACGAGTCCTCCAGAGAGTGCTGATGCTGGAAGCTCCTCCTCATATCGTATCTTAGTTCATTTTCTGGGTACCCAAGCTAGGCCTTGATCTTCTGCATAAAAACAAACAGACCCTTTGCCCACACTTTGACATGCCCTCTATACCACTGTGTAGAACTCACTGGAGGTCAAGGAACTGCTTTTTTTTTTTTTAAATTTTTTTTATTAAGAGAAAGGAATATTATCAGAAAAGAGTACCTCCATAGCTGATCATCTGACACCCTTTAAGTGATCAAAATTAAGGATATTTAAAGCATGCGTTAATCTTTGATTTACCAATAGTTTTATACTATCTCAAGTATGGTCTTAAAAGATAGTGAAGGGAAATGTTTCCAGTGGGTAGAACTATAAGCAGTACCCTTGATCATGGATTTCCTGTAGAGGGAGAGATGGCCTGAGGTATCTACACACGCTGATTCCTGGGTCATGATGAATGACTTGGCCTACTGGTCAGTGGCCAAGGAGGAAAAAAATGGAATCATGGGAAAGAGTTATATTAATAAACTTACAGGAATGGGCACAAATCATGCATATCTCAGTATCTTACATTAATATGTAGCAGAAAGCATTTTCTCAAGGGACTTAAAAAAAACCCACATTAGCTTCTCTCCTTGGCCATCATAGAACTTGCCAAATGAGTCCAAAGATCCATGGTGGCATGGATGAAAGTTCTGCATGAGCTCAATACACTGGCTACCTCTCACCAAGGATGACTTAATCCTCAACCTTCTAGTATCAGAGAACGATACAGAGCCTTTGATGAAGCACCATTCTTCAGAGAGACCTGCCAGCTGGCAGGTTGACTACATTGAATTCCTTACACCTTATAGGGAGTAGCAGTTACTTCTTGCTAGAATTGATAATTTGATAGAACTGTATTCTCTGACTGCATCACACTCAGCAGCACCATTATCCGAAGTCTTATAGAATGCCGGGACCATTGTCATGGCACCTCCCACATATTGCCTCAGGTCAAGCAACCCTTTTTATTGCAAAGGAAATTAGACAGTGAACTCATCACCACATGATTCATTGGTTCATATGACCTATTACCTAAAAGCCTACCTGACCTAACAGCAAAACAACTAAGTGAAAGCTCAGCTCAGGTACCAGAGCGGGAACAACACCTTTCATGGCTGTAGTGCTGTCCTTCACATGTGGTATGTGTCATGAACCAATAGCTCACACGTGTTGCCATGTACCTATTAGGTAGAAAATGCAGGTACATGAGCAAACGGGTAGAAGCAGGGTTGGTTCTCTCATTATCAATCCTGGTGATGTGCTTATGAAATTTGTGTTTGCTCTTCCTGCAAATATAAGCTTTTTAGTTTCTGGGCCTGGGGGAAGAAGACTTTGGCCAGGGGACACAGTGAAGTTTTCATGGTATTTGAAACTGTGACTCCCACTTAGCAGTTTTATGCTCTTCTTGCCAATGGACCAGCAGTGAAGAAGAGTTACTGAGTAGCAGTGGTAATTGGCCTGATTCGCATTAGGACTTAGTGTTGTTATTACACAGTAAGGATAGGGAGCAATCTGCCTGGAACCCAGGAGATTCGGGGGCTTCTCTTGGTGCTTCAATGCCTGGTGATAATTGTAAGTGGACAGTTGCAGCAAACATCACCTGAAAAAGGCATAGAAATTAAGGGCTAAGACCCATTGGGGTTGAAGCTTTGGGTCACCCCTCTAGGCAAGCAGCCTAGCCCAAAGTTGAAAGTGAAAGAAATCCAACATGGATAGCGGAGGAGAATGATGACAAATATCAATTATAGCCTTATAATCAGCTGCAGATTCAGCTGTGGGGACTGGATCTTGGTTTGCTGATCCTGTGTAAGTCATTGTAGGATATTGCAACTGGCTGCTGTCTTGAAGGACTGTCCTTGCACTTCCTCTCTTAGATGAAAAGTGAGGGCTTCTTGTGTTCACATGAGATCCAGATATCATAAGAGGGTGTGTACAGGCATGAGTGGTGCAAGGGGTGTGCTGTACCACCCCCAGCTTGTGTGCCTCTCTGGATGTGCTCAGGTGCCCTGCCCAGACCTTAACTGCTTGTTCAGTGGAGAGTCCTGCCCTGCTGCCAGGCCTCATCTAATGCTACCGACCTTTTCAGCCTCTCTGAGGCTTTCTCTTGCTCTCTTTTTTACCACCGATCTAGGGGAAGCCTGCTGCTGCTGTGCCATGAAGACAGTCAAGCAGCTCTATGGAGAGGCCTGGGTGGGGAGGAACTGCGTCCTCCTGCCGACAGCCAGGGAAATGCGCCATCTTGGAAGTGATCCTCCAGTTCTAGTCTGGCTTCCAGGGACCTGCGGCTCTCACTGACATCTTCACTACAACCCTGAGAGACCCTGAGCCAGAACCACCAGGAAGAAGATCCAGAATTCATGACCTCCAGAAACTGTGAGATAAATGCTTATTGTTTTAAACCACTAAGTTGATGTAATTTGTCTTGTAGCAGCAAAAGATGCTTGTACAGCATCTTTAAGGTATCCCCAGTGATTATTGACCTTGGTGTCAGTAGTTATCATTCCCATGTGTAAAGCAGGGATAATAATTGTACCTCATATGCTCAAAATAGTGCCTAGAATGAAGTGAGAATTCAATAGATGTACTTTAGTAGTACTGGTAGTGGTAGCAGTCGCAAGATTCAAATTCCCAGGAAAGAGAAGATGATAGAATTAGTTTGGGTTATGTGCCCTCTTTCTGGGCAAGGGAGCCCAGGGAACTAGGATTGAAAGTCCCACCAACTCTGTGTTTCCCCAAAGGAAGTTAACATGCTGTTGCCAGAGTAAAGGACAGTGGTTGCTAGACAAGCAAAAGCAGCACTAGCTACAAAGGGTGTGCGTATTTTTAAGGTTCTTTATACACAAAGCCAAATTGCAATATACACTCTCCTGGCAACAGCTTGAGCACATCGCTCTTATTCCACCTTTGCCAATATTGCTATTATCCTGAAGAAAAGAAGAGTCAGTTTAATGGATGCAAAATAAGGATATGTTATGGTTGCATAAATCTGCACTTCAGCAGGGAAGTTAAACATGTTTCCATGTCTTATTGGCTGGTGGGATTTCCTGTTTAGTGAATTAAGGAGCACTCATCTAAAAAGTGGAATCAATCAAAAATCTTTATTCACTTATGTGAATTATTTATGTGCCAATGGTATCTGTTCATTTTCTGACATATATTACAAATATTTCTTCAGTGTATGCTGTTTGTTCTAATTTTGTTTATGAAACTTTTGCTCATTATCTTAATTTTTTTTGTATCATTAATATACACTCACATGAACAACATTATGGTTACTAGATTCCCCCCATTATAAAGTCCCCACCACATACCCCATTACAGTCATTGTCCATCAGCATAGTAAGGTGCTATAGAATCACTATTTGTCTTCTCTGTGCTATGCTGCCTTCCCTGTGCCCACCCCTCTACATTATGTGTGCTAATCGTAATGCCCCTTTTCCCCCTTATCCCTCCCTTCCCACACATCCTCCCCAGTCCCTTTCCCTTTGGTAACTGTTAGTCCATTCTTGGGTTCTGTGAGTCTGCTGTTAGTTTGTTCCTTCAGTTTTTGCTTTGTTCTTATACTCCACAGATGGGTGAAATCATTTGATACTTGTCTTTCTCTTCCTGGCTAATTTCACTGAGCATAATACCCTCTAACTCCATCCATGTTGTTGCAAATGGTAGGATCTGTTTTCTTCTCTTGGCTGAATAATATTCCATTGTGTATATGTACCACATCTTCTTTATCCATTCATCTACTGATGGACACTTAAGTTGCTTCCATTTCTTGGCTATTGTAAATAGTGCTGCAATAAACATAGGGGTGCATATGTCTTTTTCAAACTGGGATCCTGCATTCTTAGGGTAAATTCCTAGGAGTGGAATTCCTGGGTCAAATGGTATTTCTATTTTTAGTTTTTTGAGGAAACTCCATACTGCTTTCCACAATGGTTGAACTAATTTACATTCCCACCAGCAGTATAGGAGGGTTCCCCTTTCTCCACACCCTTGCCAACATTTATTGTTGTTTGTCTTTTGGATGGTGGCCATCCTTACTGGTGTGAGGTGATATCTCATTGCGTTTTTAATTTGCATTTCTCTGATGATAAGCAATGTGGAGCATCTTTTCATGTGCCTGTTGGCCATCTGAATTTCTTCTTTGGAGAAGTGTCTGTTCAGATACTCTGCCCATTTTTAATTGGCTTATTTGCTTTTTGTTTGTTGAGGTGCATGAGCTATTTATATAATTTGGATATCAACCCCTTATCAGATATGTCATTTATGAATATATTCTCTCATACTGTATAATTTTTTTTGTTCTACTGATGGTGTCCTTTGCTGTACAGAAGCTTTTTAGTTTGATATAGTCCCACTTGTTCATTTTTGCTTTTGTTTCCCTTGCCTGGGGAGACATGTTCATGAAGAAGTTGCTCATGTTTATGTCCAAGAGATTTTTGCCAATTTTTTTTCTAAGAGTTTTATGGTTTCATGACTTACATTCAGGTCTTTGATCCATTTTGAGTTTACTTTTGTGTATGGGGTTAGACAATAATCCAGTTTCATTCTCTTATATGTAGCTGTCCAGTTTTGCCAACACGAGCTGTTGAAGAGTCTGTCATTTCCCCATTGTATATCCATGGCTCCTTTATTGTATATTAACTGACCATATATGCTTGGGTTAATATCTGGACTCTCTAGTCTGTTCCATTGGTCTATGGGTTTGTTCTTGTGCCAGTACCAAATTGTCTTGATTACTGTGGCTTTGTAGTAGAGCTTGAAGTCAAGGAGCATAATTCCCCCTGCTTCATGTACAATATCATGTCATCTGCAAACAGTGACAGTTTGACTTCTTCCTTATCAATCTGGATGCCTTTTATTTATTTGTGTTGTCTAATTGCTGTGGCTAGGACCTCTAGAACTATGTTGAATAAAAGAAGAAAGAGTGGGCATCCCTGTCTTGTTCCTGATCTTAAAGGAAAGGCTTTCAGCTTCTCGCTGTTAAGTATAATGTTGGCTGTGGGTTTGTCATATATGGCCTTTATTATGTTGAGGTACTTGCCCTCTATACATATTTTGTTGAGAGTTTTTATCATGAATGGATGTTGGATTTTGTCAAATGCTTTTTCAGCATCTATGGAGATGATCATGTCGTTTTTGTCCTTCTTTTTTGTTGATGTAGTGGATGATGTTGATGGTTTTTCAAATGTTGTACCATTCTTGCATCCCTGGGATGAATCCTACTTAATCATGATGAATGATCTTTTTGATGTATTTTTGAATTCAGTTTGCTAATATTTTGTTAAGTGCTTTTACATCTATGTTCATTAGGGATATTGGTCTGTGATTTTCCTTTTTTTGTGGTGTCAGCCTGGTTTTGGTACTAGAGTGATACTGGCCTCATAGAATGAGTTAGGGAGTATTCCATCCTCTTCTACTTTTTGGAAAACTTTAAGGAGGATAGGTATTATGTCTTCTCTAAATGTTTGATAAAATTTAGCTGTGAAACCATCTGGTCCGGGTCTTTTGTTCTTAGGTAGCTTTTGATTACCAATTCAATTTCCTTGCTGGTAATTGGTATTTTCAGATTTTCTGTTTCTTCCTGGGTCAGTCTTGGAAGGTTGTATTTTTCTAGAAAGTTGTCCATTTCTTCTAGGTTATCCAGTTTGTTACCATAAACTTTTTCATACTATTCTCTCATAATTCTTTGTATTTCTGTGGTGTCCATAGGGATTTTTCCTTTCTCATTTCTGATTTTGTTTATGTGTGTAGAGTCTCTTTTTTTTTTTGATAAGTCTGGCTAGGGATTTATCTGCTTTGTTTATTTTCTCAAAGAATCAGCTCCTGCTCTCATTGATTCTTTCCATTGTTTTATTCTTCTCAATTTTATTTATTTCTACTTTAATCTTTATTATGTCCCTCTTCTACTGACTTTGGGCCTCATTTGTTCTTCCTTTTCTAGTTTCATTAATTGTGAGTTTAGACTTTTCATTTGGGATTGTTCTTCTTTCATGAGGTAAGCCTGTATTGCAATATATTTCCCTCTTAGCAAAGCCTTTGCTGCGTCCCACAGATTTCTGGGTGTTGAATTATTGTTGTCATTTGTCTCCATATATTGCTTGATCTCTGTTTTTATTTAGTCATTGATCCATTGATTATTTAGGAGCATGTTATTAAACCTCCATGTGTTTGTGGGCTTTTTCATTTTCTTTGTGCAATTTATTTCTAGTTTCATACCTTTGTGATCAGAGAAGCTGGTTGGTACAATTATCTTTTTGAATTTACTGAGGTTCTTTTTCTGGCCTAGTATATGATCTATTCTTGAAAATGTTCCATGTGCACTTGAGAAGAATGTGTATCCTGTTGCTTTTGGATGGAGTAGTCTGTAGATGTCTGTTAGGTCCATCTGTTCTAGTACGTTGTTCAGTGCCTTTGTCTCTTTACTTATTTTCTATCTGGTTGATCTGTCCTTTTGAGTGAGTGGTGTGTTGAAGTCTCCTAAAATGAATGCATTGCATTCTCTTTCTCCCTTTACTTCTGTTAGTATCTGTTTCACATATGTAGGTGATCCTGTGTTGGGTGCATAGATATTAATAATAGTTATATCCTCTTGTTAGACTGACCCCTTTATCATTACATAATTTCCTTCTTTGTCTCTTGTTATTTTCTTTGTTTTGAAGTCTATTTTGTCTGATACAAGTACTGCAACACCTGATTTTTTTCTCCCTATTATTTGCATGAAATATCTTTTTCCATCCCTTTACTTTCAGTCTGTGTATGTCTTTGGGTTTCAAATGAGTCTCATGAAGGCAGCATATAGATGGGTCTTGCTTTTTATCCATTCAGTGACTCTACATCTTTTGATTGGTGTATTCAGACAATTTACATTTAGGGTGATTATTGATAGGTATGTACTTATTGCCATTGCAGGCTTTAGATTCATGGTTACCAAAGGTTCAAGGGCAATTCCCTTACTATCTAATAGTCTAATTTAACTCACTTCATATGCTAATACAAACACAACCTAAAGATTCTTTTTTTTCCCTCTTTCATTGTTTGTATGTTATGAATCATATTTTGTACTCTTTGTCTATCCTTTGGGTGACATGGATTTAGCCTTAGGCATACTTCCATCTATAGGAGTACCTACCCCCAAAATTCACTGTAAAGGTGGTTTGAGGGAGATAAATTCTCTCAGCTTTTGCTTCTCTGAAAATTCTTTAATCCTTCCTTCAAATTTAAATGATAACCTTGCCGGGTAGAGTATTCCTGGTTCAAGGACCTTCTGTTTCTTTGTATTAAATATATCATGCTATTCCCTCTGGCCTGTAAGGTTTCTGTTGAGAAATCTGATGATAGCCTGATGGGTTTTCCTTTGTAGGTGATCTTTTCTCTCTCTCTAGCTGCTTTTAAAAGTCTGCCTTTATCCTTGATTTTTGCCATTTTAATTATTATATATCTTGATGTTGTCTTCCTTGGGTCCCTTATGTTGGAAGATCTGTGTACCTCCATGACCTGAGAGACTATCTCCTTCCCCACATTGGGGAAGTCTGCAGAAATTACTTCCTCAATGACACTTTTCTATCCCTTTCTCTCCCTCTTCTTCTTCTGGTACCCCTGTTATGCGAATATTGTTCCATTTGAATTGATCAGACAGTTCTCTCAAAATTCTTTCATTCTTAGAGATTCTTTTTTCTCTCTGTGCCTCAGATTCTTTGTATTCTTCTTCTCTAATTTCTATTCCATTTACCATCTCTTCTACCACATCTAATCTGCTTTTAAATCCCTCCATTGTATGTTTCATTTCAGATTTGGAATTTCTTAATGATTGAATTTAATTTTGTTAAATTTGTTCCTGAGTTCTTGAATATTTTTCTGTACCTCCATAAGCATGTTTATGATTTTTATTTTGAACTCTCTTTCAGGAAGATTGGTGAGTTCAGTTTCATTTGGCCCTTTTTCTGGGGTTTGTGAGATTTTGATCTGAACCATTTTCTTTTGATGTTTCAAATTTCTGTGTGGTGCCCTCTAGTGTCCAGAAGCTCCAGTCTCTGGAGCTTCTCAGCCCCTAGAGTGAGGTTGGGGGTTGTAGGGGAGCGGAGCTGATGACTGGAGTTAGGAAAGATCTGTTCCCTGATTCCTGTCTGCTGTGCCTCTCTCCAGTATCAGAGGCAGTGGGCTGAGCACACAGGTGTAAGACTCTGTGCTTTGCATCTCTAGCTGTTGTAGGCAGGGCCTCCCTCTGACTGGCCTGATGCCAGCACAGTGACTGCCCGAACTGCTGCCATCAGGCCAGGAGGAAGTCTCTGCAGGTTGTGTATCACAGTGGGGGGCTTTTGAGCTGAGTAGGCAGCCAGGGGGACGGGGTGCCTGAAGCTCCTCAAAGTTCCCAATTTGCTGGGCAGAGTGTGCACAGACAACCTTGTCCCCCTATCCCTTCTCCTGTGCAGCAAGCTCCATGCAAACCCTGCCCCTTTAGCAGCCCTCTCACTGTTAGGAAGCCTCTCAGACTGCCTGCCTTTACCTTGTCCCAGAGCAGTCGGGTGTGGATCCTGTCCTGCACAAATGACTGGAATCTGTCTCTCAAGCACTCTGCCTGTCCCAGCTCCCCATTCTCCAGAGCACCGCACAACATAGGTTTCTGCTCACAAAGCAGATCTCCAGGGCTGGGTGTTCAGCAGTCCCAGGCTTCCACCCCATCCCCACTCTGTTTCTCTTCTTCCTGCTGGTGAGCTGGGTTTGGGGAAGGGCTTGGGTCCCACTGGATCAAGGCTTTGGTACATTACTCTGTTTTGTAAGGTCTGCTCTGTTCGTAAGGTCTGTATGCAATGTGGTTCAGCCATCTTTCCTGTTGCTGTTTTAGGGTTACTTGTATTAACTATATTTTCGCACTATATCTGTGATTTTGGGAGGAGTTCTCTGTCTCACCTCTCATGCTGCCATCTTTGACATTCTGTAGGATGCCTTTTTGTTCTACTGATGGTGTCCTTAGCTGTACAGAAATTTTTAGTTTGATATAGTTCCAATTCTTCATTTTTGCTTTGGTTTCCCTTGTCCATGGAGATATGTTCATGAAGAAGTTGCTCATGTTTATATTCGAGACAGTTTTGCCTTTATTTTCTTCTAAGAGTTTTATGGTTTCATGACTTACATTCAGGTCCTTGATCCGTTTTGAGTTTACTTTTGTGTATGGAGTTAGACAGTAATCCAGTTTCATTCTCTTACATGTAGCTGTCCAGTTTTGCCAACAGCGGCT
This sequence comes from Manis javanica, assembly GCF_040802235.1. Taxonomy (NCBI): domain Eukaryota; kingdom Metazoa; phylum Chordata; class Mammalia; order Pholidota; family Manidae; genus Manis; species Manis javanica. The sequence continues at coordinate 33,355,634 of NC_133159.1, forward strand.
GTTGAAGAGACTGTCAGTTCTCCATTGTATACCCATGGCTCCTTTATCGTATATTAACTGACCATATATGCTTGGGTTAATATATAGACTCTATTCTGTTCCACTGGTCTATGGGTCTATTCTTGTGCCAGTACCAAATTGTCTTGATTACTGTGGTTTTGTAGTAGAGTTTTAAGTTGAGTAGTGAGATCCCCCCTGCTTTATTCTTCCTTCTTGCAATTGCTTTGGCTATTCAGGGTCTTTTGTGCTTCCATATGAATTTTAGAACTATTTGTTCCAGTTTGTCGAAGAATGCTGTTGGTATTTTGATAGAGATTGCATTTAATCTGTAGATTGCTTTAGGCAGAATGGCCATTTTAACAATATTAATTCTTCCTAGCCAAGAGCATGGGATGAATTTCCATTTATTAGTATTCTCTTCAGTTTATCTTAGGAGTATCTTGTAGTTTTAAGGGTATAGGTCTTTCACTTCCTTGGTTAGGTTTATTCCTAGGTATTTTATTCTTTTTGATGCAATTGTGAATGGATTGTTTTCCTGATTTCTCTTTCTGCTAGTTCATTGTTAGTGTATTGGAAAGCAACAGATTTCTGTGTATTAATTTTGTATCCTGCAATTTTGCTGAATTCTGATATTAGTTCTAGCAGTTTTGGAGTAGATTCTTCAGGGTTTTTTTTTTCTGTACAATATCATGTCATCTGCAAGTTGTGACAGTTTGATCCCTTACCAATCTTGATGCCTTTTATTTCTTTGTGCTGTCTAATTGCCATGGCTAGGATCTCCAGTACTATGTTGAATAAAAGCAGGGAGAGTGGGGATCCTTGTCTTGTTCCCGATCTTAGAGGTAAAGAATTCAACTTCTCACTGTTAAGTATGATGTTGGCTGTGGGTTTGTCATATATGGCCTTTATTATGTTGAGTTACTTGCCCTCTATACCCATTTTGTTGAGAGTTTTTATCATGAATGGATGTTGAATTTTGTTGAATCCTTTTTCAGCATCTATGGAAATGATATGTCATCTTTGTCCTTTTTTTTGTTGATGTGGTGGATGATATTGATGGATTTTCAAATGTTGTACCATCCTTGCATTCCTGGGATCAATTCCACTTGATCATGGTGTATGATCCTCTTCATGTATTTTTGAATTTGGTTTGCTAATATTTTGTTGAGTATTTTTGCATCTACGTTCATCAGGGATATTGGTCTGTAGTTTTCTTTTTTTGTCTTTGCCTGATTTTGGTATTAGAATGATGCTGGCTTCATAGAATAAGTTTGGAAGTATTCCCTACTCTTCTATTTTTTGGAAAACTTAATGAGAATAAGTATTATGTCTTCTCTAAATGTCTTATAAAATTCAGCAGTGAATCCATCTGGTATGGGGTTTTTGTTCTTGGGTAGTTTTTTCATTATCAGTTCAATTTCATTGCTGGTAATTGGTCTTTTCAGATTTTCTGTTTCTTCCTGGGTCAGTCTTGGAAGATTGTATTTTTCTACAAAGTTGTCCATTTCTTCTATGTTATCCAGTTTGTTAGCATATAGATTTTCATTGTATTCTCTAATAATTCTTTGTATTTCTGTGGTATCTGTCATAATTTTTCCTTTCTCATTTCTGTTCTGTTTATGTGTGTAGAGTCTCTTTTCTTCTTAATAAGTCTGGCTAGGGGTTTATCTATTTTCTTTATTTTCCCAAAAAAACAGCTCTTGGTTTCATTAATGCTTTCTATTGTTTTATTCTTCTCAATTTTATTTATTTATTTTCTGATCTTTATTATGTACCTCCTTCTGCTGACTTTGGGCTTCATTTGTTCTTCATCTTCCAGTTTCAATAATTGTGAACTTAGACTATTCATTTGGGATTATTCTTCCTTCTTTAAATAGGCCTGGATTGCTATATACTTCCCCCTTAGAACTGCCTTCACTGCTTCTCCAGAAGTTGGGGAATTGTGCTGTTGTTTTCATTTGTCTCCATATATTGATTGATCTATGTTTTAGTCTGATCATTGATCCATTGATTATTTAGGAGCATGTTGTTAAGCCTCCATGTGTTTGTGAGCCTTTTTGTTTTCTTTGTATAGTTTATTTCTAGTTTTACACCCTCGTGATCCCAGAATTTGGTTGGTAAAATTTCAATCTTTTTGAATTTACTGAGGCTCTTTTTGTGGCCTAGTATGTGGTCAATTGTGGAAAATGTTCCATGTGCACTTGAAAAATGTGTATCCTGCTTCTTTTGGGTGTAGAGTTCTGTAGATATGTGTTAGGTCCATCTGTTCAAATGTGTTGTTCAGTGCCTCTGTGTCCTTACTTATTTTCTGTCTGGTTGACCTCTCCTTTGGAGTGAGTGGAGGGTTGAAGTCTCCTAGAATGAATGCATTAAATTCGATTTCCCTTTTAATTCTGTTAGTATTTGTTTCACATATGTAGGTGCTCCTCTATTGAGTGCATAGATATTTATAATGTTTATATCTTCTTGTTGGATTGACCCCTGTATCATTATGCAATGTCCTTCTTTGTCTCTTGTTACTTTCTTTGTTTTGAAGTCTATTTTGTCTGACACAAGTACTGCAACATCTGCTTTTTTCTCCCTATTAGTTACATGAAATATCTTTTTCCATCCCTTCACTTTTAGTCTGTGTATCTTTTTGGGTTTTAAGTGAGTTCTCTTGTAGGCAGCATATAGTTGGGTATTGTTTTTTTATCCATTCAGTGCTGCTGTGTCTTTTGGTTGGTGCATTCAGACTATTTACATTTAGGGTGATTATCGATAGTTATGTACTTTTTGCCATTGTAGACTTTTACATTCATGGTTACTAAAGGTTCAAGGGTAACTTTCTTACTATCTAAGAGTCTAACTTAACTCACTTAGTATGCTATTACAAACACAATCTAAAGGTTCTTTTTTCCCCCTCCTTTTCTTCCTCCTCCATTAATTAAAAAAATTTTTTTATTAAGGTGTTACTGATATACACTCTTATGAAGGTTTCACATGAAAAACAATGTAGTTACTACATTTACCCATATTATCAAGTCCCCACCCATACCCCAATGCAGTCACTGTCCATCACTGTAGTAAGATGCCACAGATTCACTATTTGCCTTCCCTGTGTTACACTGTTTTCCCAGTGATTGCCCACAGCATGTGTACTAAACATAATACCCCTCAATCCCCTTCTTCCTCCCTCCCCACCCACCCTCTCACACCGCTCCCACACTCCTCCTCTTTGGTAACCACTAGTCCTTTCTTGGAGTCTCTGAGTCTGCTGCAATTTTGTTCCTTCAGTTTTACTTCATTGTTCTACTCCACAAATGAGGGAAATCATTTCACACTTGTCTTTCTCTGCCTGGCTTATTTTAACTGAGCATAATGTCCTCCAGCTCCATCCATGTTGTTGCAAATGGTAGGATTTGTTTCTTTCTTATGGCTGAATAGTATTCCTTTGTATATATGTACCACTTCTTCTTTATCCATTCATCTACTGATGAACACTTAGGCTGCTTCCATATCTTGTCTATTGTAAGTAGTGCTGAAATAAACATAGGGGTGCGCTATGTTTATTGCTGCACTATTTACAATAGCCAAGATATGGAAGCAACCTAAATGTCCATCAGTAGATGAATGGATAAAGAAGATATGATACATATACACAATGGAATATTACTCAGCCATAAGAAAAAAACAGATCCTACCAATTGCAACAACATGGATGGAGCTAGAGGGTATTGTACTCAGTGAAATAAGCCAGGTGGAGAAAGACAAGTACCAAATGATTTTACTCATATGTGGAGTATAAGAAGAAAGGAAAACTGAAGGAACAAAACAGCAGCAGAATCACAGAACCCAAGAATGGACTAACAGTTACCAAAGGGAAAGGGACTGGGGAGGATGGGTGGGAAGGGAGGGAAAAGGGTGGGGAAAAAGAAAGAGGGCATTACAATTAGCATGTATAGTGCGTGGGGAGCACAGGGAGGGCTGTGCAACACAGAGAAGAGAAGTAGTGATTTTACAGCAATTTACTACGCAGATGGACAGTGACTGTGAAGGGGTATGTGGGGGGGGGGGGACTTGGTGAAGGGGGGAGCCTAGTAAACATAATGTTCTTCATGTAATTGTAGATTAATGATGCCAAAATTAAAAAATATATAAATAAAATAAACATAGGGGTGCATATGTCTTTTTGAGTCTGAAAAGTTGTATTCTTTGGGTAAATTCCAAGGAGTGGGATTCCCATGTCAAATGATATTTCTATTTTTAGTTTTCTGAGGAACCTCCATATTTATTTCCACAATGGTTGAACTAGCTTACATTCCCACCAGCAGTGTAGGAGGGTTCCCCTTTCTCCTCTTCCTCTCCAGCATTTGCTGTTCTTAGTTTTTTCGATGCTGGCCATCCTTACTGGTGTGAGGTGATATCTCATTGTGGTTTTTATTTGCATTTCCCTGATGATTAGTGATGTGGAGCATCTTTTCATGTGTCTGTTTGCCATCTGAATTTCTTCTTTCTCCTCCATTCTTTATATATTAGGTATCATATTCTGTACTTTTTCTATCCCTTTTTATTACCTCTTGTGGCAGTTCTTAAACCTTAGGAACATGTCCATCTATAGCAGTCCCCCAAAATACACTGTAGAGATGGTTTTGGGAGCTAAATTCTCTTTTGCTTATCTGGAAATTCTTTAATCCTTCCTTCAAAGTTAAATGATAATCTTGCCATATAAAGTATTCATGGTTCGAGGCCCTTCTGTTTCATTGCATTAACTATATCATGCCACTCCCTTCTGGTCTGTAAGGTTTCTGTTGAGAAGTCTGATGATAGCCTGATGGGTTTTCTTTTGTATGTGATCTTATTTCTCTCTCTGGTTGCTTTTAATATTCTGTGTTTATCCTTGATCTTTGCCATTTTAATTATTATATGTCTTGGTGTTGTCCTCCTGGGGTCCCTTGTGCTGAGAGATCTGTGTACCTCTATGGCCTGAGAGACTATCTCCTTCCTCATATTTGGGAAGTTTTCAGCAATTACTTTCTCAAGGACACTTTCTATGTTTTTTTTTTTCTTTCTTCTTCTTCTGGTACCCCTATAATACGAATATTGTTCCGTTTGGATTGATCAGACAGTTCTCTTAGTATTCTTTCATTCTTAGAGATCCCTTTTTCTCTCTGTGCCTCAGCTTCTTTGTATTCCTGTTCCCTAATTTCTATTTCATTTATCGTCTCCTCCACCATATCTAATCTGCTTTTTTATACTCTCCATTTTGTTCTTCAATGATTGGATATCCATCCTAAATTCGTTCCTGAGTTCTTGAATATTTTTCTGTACCTCCTTCCACATGTTAATGATTATTGTTTTAAAATCCCTTTCAGGAAGATTCATGAGGTCCATTACATTTGAATCTTTCTCAGGTGTTGTATTCATAATTTTGCTTTTAACCAGGTTCCTTTGGCATTTCATATTTGTGTATGGCATCCTCTAGTGCCCAGAAGCCCTACTCTCTGGAGCTGCTCAGCCCCTGGAGCAATGTCAGGGGTTGCAAGGAAGCAGTGTTGGTGCTTGGGGGAGGAAAGAGCTGTTTCCTGCTTCCCAGCTGCTATGCCTGTCTCCACTGCCAGAACCAGTGGGCCAAACACACAGATGTAAGCTTCTATGCTTTGTTTGTAGCTGCCATAGGTGAGGCTTCCCTCTGGCTGGCCTGATGCCAGGACAGGGGTTGCCAGTTTGCGAACCTGAGTCAGGTGCATCCTAGCCAGGAGGAAGACACAGCAGGCTGTGTATCACAGTGGGGGGCCTTGGAGCTGCATAGCCAGCCAGGGGGATGGAATGCCTGAAGATCATTTTAGCTCCCAACCTGTTGGGCAGAATTCACCTGGACAATTTTGTCTACCTGACCTTTCTCCTGAGCAGTAAGGTCTGTGCAATCCTTGCCCCTTTAGCAGCCTTTTCACTTTAAAGAAGTCTCTCAGACTGCCCACTCAGATCAGCCATATATGAATCCCTGTTTTCCACAATCAGCTGGAATCTCTATCTCTCCAGGTATTATTTAGCTTTCCAATTGCACTAAATCACCAGAGCACCATGCAGTGTAGGTTCATGCTCCCAGAGCAGATCTCCAGGGCTAGGTGTTCAGACATCCCAGGCCTCCACTCCCTCCCTGCCATTTCTCTTCCTCCTGCCAGTGAGCTGGGGTGGGAGAAGGGCTTGGGCCCTGCCAAATCAAAGCTTTGGTACATTACCCTGTTCCGTGAGGTCTGCTCTTTTCTCCAGGTGTATGCAGTCTGGTGCAGCCTTCTTTCGTGTTGCTTTTTCAGGATTAGTTGTATTAAGTTATATTTTTATATTATATGTGATTTTAGGATGAGGTCTCTGTCTCACCTTTCACACCACCATCTTTAATCCAATCTCTCATTATGTTAAATTTTTACCAAGAGATACTGATCAAACTTTTCATTTGTTCTAGTCTATTCTTTTATGCTTGGCAAGTCCATCACATTCTATCTCTTTTCTATAACTATAATCTATAATTATTTATATCTACAACAATCTAACTATATTCTTTTAGCGAATGGTTACTGGTATTTTATTATTTTCATTTGATTTGAATTTGTGTTGATATGATTTTGATGTATACTATGAAATGTGGGTCTTAAAACCAGATTATTTTTTTGGACTTTTATGTTTTAATGTCTGATAGGGAAAAACAGTCACAAGTGGAAGAGTTTTGAAGAACACCACCTAAATGCATGTTCCCAAAGCCCTCTACATTCTAGTGCCCATTCTGGAGCTTTGCAACAACCAAAGTGAGCCCAGAGCAGACCTTTCAGATGTGTCCAAGGCCACAGATTTTCCTGAGTCCTCTGGGGAGTGGCAATACGGTATGGGAGTTCATCGTGGAAATGGGAAAGAAAAAGTGATGAATGGCAGTAGAAATGGCTTCTCCTTCTTCAAATTCTGCTGTGGAGACCAACAGTTTCTTGATTCCAGCTTGTGAATTTTGGTTCTTCATTCGAAGATGTGATGCACCAGCTTCGCTGTGCTGTGTCGTCATCATTGGAGGGGCTGATCTTGCTGGCTATCTTGGAAGGTGGGTGATACCCAAATGTAATGAAGGATTATAATACCTAGATGTATTGAATGAGTAAGTATTTACCTGTTTAGTAAGTGTTGATGAATACCAATGTCCATTTGTATCTGAAAAGGCTGGAAAGTAAAGGTGTGGTCATTATTTACCAGCCCATTTGCCACTGGCTCTCCAGGACCCATACATGAATAATTTTCATTTTCTGTTGGTTTGCTGGTATATAGGAATCCCTGACTCCCACAGATTGCAGTCAATTTAAGGGGATAGCATCTTAGAAGGGAGAGACAAAGCTGAACAGTCACAATGGGTGGGTGCTTTTGAGGCTAAGCCAGGGCAAAGAGAACTGTAACAAAAGCATGTTAAGAACAACAAAGGTGATATAATTAAACCTCAAAAAAGACTTCCTCAAACTGCAAGACTTGATTTCTGAATTTAAAAACTCGGTAGACTGATTACAAAGTCTGGTCAGAACTGAGAACAGAATTAACATTCTGATTGATGTCTAAATTTAAAAAAATTATAATCCAAAGTATAAATACAAAAGAAATTGCAATCTTGAGTGAAAAAAAAAAGTTGACTTAAATGAGAGGCCTAGGAAACTCAACAGGCTAATACTAAGAATTACAGAGGGTGAAAAAGAAAAATGTAGGGAGAAACAATAATTAAAGCATAAGCAGAAAAATGCAACTTTGTCTAGTCCAGTGTGAGGTTATTTTACCCAGGCTGATCCCAGTTCTTTGGCCTACATGTGACAAACACACCTGAGTATAAATGATGAAAACAGAAGGAAAAAGAGAGATTACAGATGAAAACCTCCTGGAGCAAAAAAAAAAAAAAAAAAAAAAAAAGATGAGTTTTCAGATTGAAAGAGCTCAAATAATCCCAGGCATTAAAAAAGGGGAGAAAAGGCAAAAAGTACACTTCCATTGAAGTTTCTAAACTTCAGGGATAAAGAGAAAAGTCTTACAAACTTCTCTTATAAATAGAACAGGTTACCTACAAAGGGAAAAAGAATCTAACATTGGATACTTCATTTATAACAATGAAAGATAAAAGATAGTTAAACAATGACTATAGATTATATTGAGGGAAGTGGGCTGTGTGATTCAATAATCCTAAATCCAAGAGGACTAATTTATTTGACAGCACAAAGAAAACACATGAAGATTCAGAGAAACTACAATACATGGACTGTACCCGAGGAAATTGTTTTATCGAATTGAAAATTGAATTAAAATAGAGATTAATAAACTAGAGAAGCTGGGTACTACAGGAGACAGCATATAAATGGGTCTTGTTTCTTTTTTTTTTTGAGAGGGCATCTCTCATATTTATTGATCAAATGGTTGTTAACAACAATAAAATTCTGTATAGGGGACTCAATGCACAATCATTAATCAACCCCAAGCCTAATTCTCAACAGTCTCCAATCTCCTGAAGCATAACAAACAAGTTCTTACATGGTGAACAAGTTCTTACATGGTGAACAGTGCAAGGGTAGTCATATCACAGAAACTTTTGGTTTTGATCACGCATCATGAACTATAAACTATCAAGTCAGATATGTTTATTCATTTGATTTTTATACTTGATTTATATGTGAATCCCACATTACTCCCTTATTTTTTTTTAAATAAAATGCTGAAGTGGTAGGTAGATGCAAGATAAAGGTAGAAAACATAATTTAGTGCTGTAAGAGGGCAAATGTAGATGATCAGGTCTGTGCCTCTAGACTAAGTATTAATCCAAGCTAGACAAGGGCAACAAAACGTCCATGAATGCCGAAGATTTCTCTCAAAACGGGGGAGGGGGGGATGAGGTTTTAAGCCTCACCTCTGTTGACCCCCAATTTCCCACCTGATGGCCCCCTGCAACTGTGCCTGTCTTAGGTTGTTCCTCCCTTGAGGAATCTTACCCGTCTCTGGCTAACCAGTCATCTTCCGGGGCCATACAGGGAAATGTAAAGTTGGTAAGTGAGAGAGAAGCAATATTCTTTGAAAAGGTTAGCTTTTTACTTCTTTGCAGATTTATGCCCTGTGGCTTCTATGCCCAGCATTTGTCTTGAGGTATCTTTACCACTTGGAAGAATTATGATACTCGGTAATTTTCGATATGAGGCATGAATTCTACTAAAGGGCTGTAATTAGGAAGGAAGAAGAAAAGCTATAGAAGTAGCAGATGCAAGAAAACATGGGAAGATTGATTATTTCTTTGACACAACTTCTTGTAGAGTAACATAAGCATGTATAGGTTTTAACAAACTACTAATTAAATTGCGTACACACATTAACAGAATAGGAATACAGCTACATAACCAAAGCAGACCTACAATTACCAGCCATATCCAGTGAAACCAAGAAAACCAGTTAGGTACCTTAGGCATTTGTGAAAACTTATCAATAATATGATGGATATTGTCTAACTGAATTTGAATAGTTTGAGAAAAATCAGACAAATTAAAACAACACATTCCTGGGAACTGTTCACATCCCATATGTTCTTTTAACAGTAGATAGTCTATAGCCGCACAATTTTGGAGTACTGCAACTTGCACTTCTCCTAATTCTTGGTTGAGTTCCAACAATATAGATCCAGTCAAATTTGTTGTTTTACTGTATGCACAGGCCCACTTAGATATCTCCTTCTTCATTCCAATGGCAAGTCCAGGAACTGGCGGGATGAATGCAGCTACAACTGCAACAGCGCCAAGATCTTTGTTGAAGTTTTTTGATGATCATCTTCTGGAATGACACTTCCAGAGGATGTTGATGTTGGAAGTTCTTCTTCATATCGTATCTTAATTCATTTTCTGGGTAACCAAATTAGGCTTTGATCCTCTGTATAAACACAAATAAACCCTTTGTCCACACTTTGATCTGACCTTTATACAATTGTGAAGAACCTATTGTAGATCACCACACAGGAAGTGCTTTTTTTTTAAGAGAAAGAAATATTATCAGAAAAATGTGCTTCCATAGTTGATCATCTGACACCCTTTAAAAGATAAAAATATAGGATATGGAAAGCATGCATTAATCGTTGACTTGCAGTTAATTTTATCCTATCAAGGAGTAATCCTCCCCTTTTTTTGTTATCATTAATCTACAATTACATGAAGAATATTATGTTTACTAGGCTTTCTCCTACACCAAATCCCCCCCACCAACCCCATTACAGTTACTGTCCATCAGCATAGCAAAATGTTGTAGAATCACTACTTGTCTTCTCTGTGTTGCACAGCCCTCCCCTTTCCCCCACCCTCCACATTATACATGCTAATCATAATACCCCCTTTCTTCTTCCCCACCCTTATCCATCCCTACCCTCCCATTCTCCCCAGTCTCTTTCCCTTTGGTAACTGTTAGTCCATTCTTGGGTTCTGTTATTCTGCTGCTGTTTTGTTCCTTCACTTTTTCCTTTGTTCTTATACTCCACAGATGAGTGAAATCATTTGGTATTTGTCGTTCTCCACCTGGCTTATTTCACTGAGTACAATACCCTCTAGCTCCATCCATGTTGTTGCACATGGTAGGATTTGTTTTCTTCTTATAGCTGAATAATATTCCATTGTGTATATGTACCACATCTTCTTTATCCATTCATCTCCTGATGGACACTTAGGTTGCTTCCATTTCTTGGCTATTGTAAATAGTGCTGCGATAAACATAGGGGTGCATCAGTCTTTTTCAAACTGGAGTGCTGCATTCTTAGGGTAAATTCCTAGAAGTGGAATTCCTGGGTCAAATGGTAAGTCTACTTTGAGCATTTTGAGGAATCTCCATACTGCTTTCCACAATGGTTGAACTAACTTACATTCCCACCAGCAGTGTAGGAGGGTTCCCCTTTCTCCACAACCTCGCCAACATTTGTTGTTGTTTGTCTTTTGGATGCTAGCCATCCTTACTGGTGTGAGGTGATATCTCATTGTGGTTTTACTTTGCATTTCTCTGATAACTAGTGATGTGGAGCATCTTTTCATGTGTCTGTTTGCCACCTGAATTTCTTTTTTGGAGAACTGTCTGTTCAGTTCCTCTGCCCATTTTTTAATTGGATTATTTGCTTTTTGTTTGTTGAGGTGCATGAGCTTTTTATATATTTTGGATGTCAAGCCTTTATCAGATCTGTCATTTACAAATAGATTCTCCCATACTGTAGGGTACCTTTTGTTCTATTGATGGTGTCCTTTGCTGTACAGAAGCTTTTCAGCTTGATATAGTACCACTTGTTCATTTTTGCTTTGTTTCCCTTGCCCAGGGAGATATGTTCATGAAGAAGTCACTAATGTTTATGTCCAAGAGATTTTTTGCCTATGTTTTTTTCTAAGAGTTTTATGGTTTCATGACTTACATTCAGGTGTTTGATCCATTTCGAATTTACTTTTGTGTATGGGGTTAGACATTGATCCAGTTTCATTCTCTTACATGTAGCTGTCCAGTTTTGCCAGCACCATCTGTTGAAGAGACTGTCATTTCCCCATCATATGTCCATGGCTCCTTTATTGAATATTAATTGACCATATATGTTTGGGTTAATGTCTGGAGTCTTTAATCTGTTCCACTGGTCTGTGGCTCTGTTCTTGTGCCAGTACCAAATTGTCTTTATTACTATGGCTTTGTAGTAGAGCTTGAAGTTGGGGAGTGAGATCCCCCCACTTTATTCTTCTTTCTCAGGATTGCTTTGGTTATTCGGGGTCTTTGGTGTTTCCATATGAATTTTTAAACTATTTGTTCCAGTTCATTGAAGAATGTTGCTGGTAATTTGATAGGGATTGCGTCAAATCTGTATATTGCTTCAGGCAGGATGACCATTTTGACTATATTAATTCTTCCTAGCCAAGAGCATGGGATGAGTTTCATTTGTTAGTGTCCTCTTTAATTTCTCTTAAGAGTGTCCTATAGTTTTCAGGGTATAGGTCTTTCACTTCTTTGGTTAGGTTTATTCCTACGTATTTTATTCTTTTTGATGCAATTGTGAATGGAATTGTTTTCCTGATTTCTCTTTCTATTGGTTCATTGTTAGTGTATAGGAAAGCCACAGATTTCTGTGTGTTAATTTTGTATCCTGCAACTTTGCTATATTCTGATATCAGTTCTAGTAGTTTTGGAGTGAAGTCTTTAGGACTTTTTATGTACAATATCATGTCATCTGCAAATAGTGACAGTTTAACTTCTTCTTTACCAATCTGGATTCCTTGTATTTCTTTGTTTTGTCTAATTGTCATGGCTAGGACCTCCATTACTATGTTAAATAACAGTGGGGATAGTGGGCATCCCTGTCTTGTTCCTGATCTCAGAGTAAAAGCTTTCAGCTTCTCGCTGTTCAGTATGATGTTAGCTGTGGGTTTATCATATATGGCTTTTATTATGTTGAGTTACTTGCCCTCTCTACCCATTTCATTGAGAGTTTTTTATCATGAATGGTTGTTGAATTTTGTCAAATGCTTTTTCAGCATCTATGGAGATGATCATGTGGTTTTTGTCTTTCTTTTTGTTGATGTGGTGGGTGATGTTGATGGATTTTCGAATGTTGTACCATCCTTGCATCCCTCGGATGAATCCCACTTGGTCATGGTGTACGATCCTTTTGATATATTTTTGAATTCCGTTTGCTAATATTTTATTGAGTATTTTTGAATCTACATTCATCAGGGATATTGGTCTGTAATTTTCTTTTTTGGTGGGGTCTTTGCCTGGTTTTGGTATTAGGGTGATGTTGGTTGGCTTCATGGAATGAGCTTGGGAGTATTCCCTCCTCTTCTATTTTTTGGAAAACTTTAAGGAGTATGAGTATTGTGTCTTCTCTGTATTTCTGATAAAATTCTGAGGTAAATCTGTCTGGCCTGGGGGTTTTGTTCTTGGGTAGTTTTTTGATTACCACTTCTATTTCTTTGCTTGTAATTGGTGTGTTTAACTTTTGTGTTTCTTCCTTGGTCAGTCTTGGAAGGTTGTATTTTTCTAGGAAGTTGTCCATTTCTTCTAGGTTTTCCAGCTTGTTAGCATATAGGTTTTCATAGTAATCTTTAATAATTCTTTGTATTTCTGTGGAGTCTGTCGTGATTTTTCCATTCTCGTTTCTGATTCTGTTGATGTGTGTTGATTCTCTTTTTCTCTTAATAAGTTTGGCTAGAAGCTTATCTATTTTGTTTATTTTCTCAAAGAACCAGCTCTTGGTTTCATTGATTTTTTCTATTGTTTTATTCTTTTCAATTTTGTTTATTTCTTCTCTGATCTTTATTATGTCCCTCCTTCTGCTGACTTTAGGCCTCATTTGTTCTTCTTTTTCCAGTTTCAATAATTGTGATGTTAGACTATTCATTTAGGATTGTTATTCCTTCTTTAAGTATGCCTGGATTGCTATATACTTTCCTCTTAAGAAAGCTTTTGCTGCATCCCAGAGAAGTTGGGACTTTATGTTGTTCTTGTCATTTGTTCCCATATATTTCTTGATCTCTATTTTAATTTGTTTGTTGATCCATTGATTATTTAGGAGCATGTTGTTAAGCCTCCATGTGTTTGTGGCCCTTTTTGTTTTCTTTGTACAATTTATTTCTACTTTTATACCTTTGTGGTCTGAAAAGGTGGTTGGTAGAATTTCAATCTTTTGGAATTTACTGAGTCTCTTTTTGTGACCTAGAATGTGGTCTATTCTGGAGAATGTTCCATGTGCACTTGAGATGAATGTGTATCCTGTTGCTTTTGGATGTAGAGTTCTGTAGATGTCTATTAGGTCCATCTGTTCTAGTGTGTTGTTCAGTGCCTTCGTGTGCTTACTTATTTTCTATCTGGTGGATCTGTCCTTTGGGGTAAGTGGTGTGTTGAAGTCTCCTAAAATGAATGCATTGCATTCTATTTCCTCCTTTAGTTCTGTTAGTATTTGTTTCACATATGCTGGTGCTCCTGTGTAGGGTGCATATATATTTATATTGATTATATCCTCTTTTTGGACTGAGCCCTTTATCATTGTGTAATGTTCTTCTTTGTCTCTTGTTACCTTCTTTGTTTTTTCTGATACTAATACTGCAACACCTGCTCTTTTCTCCCTGTTGTTTGCATGAAATATGTTTTTCCATCCCTTGACTTTTAGTCTATGCATGTCTTTGGGTTTGAGATGAGTTTCTTGTAAGCAGCATGTAGATGGGTCTTGCTTTTTTTTTTTTTTTTTGAGAGGGCATCTCTCATATTTATTGATCAAATGGTTGTTAACAACAATAAAATTCAGTATAGGGGGGTCAATGCTCAATGTACAATCATTAATCCATCTCAAGCCTAATTCTCATCAGTCTCCAATCTTCTGAAGCATAACAAACAAGTTCTTACATGGTGAACGAATTCTTGCACAGTGAATAAATTCTTACATGGTGAACAGTACAAGGGCATTCATCACAGAAACTTTCGGTTTTGATCATGCATTATGACCTATAAACAATCAGGTCAAATATGAATATTCGTTTGATTTTTGTACTTGATTTATATGTTGATCCCACATTTCTCCTATTATTATTATTATTTTTATTTTTAATAAAATGCTGAAGTGGTAGGTAGATGCAAGATAAAGGTAGAAAACATAGTTTAGTGCTGTAAGAGGGTAAATGTAGATGATCAGATGATCAGGTGTGTGCCTATGGACCAAGTATTAATCCAGGCTAGACAAGGGCAGCAAGACATCCACGGATGCAGAAGATTTCTCTCAAAGCGGGGGGGGGGGTGAGGTTCTGAGCCTCACCTCTGTTGATCCCCAAATTCTCACCTGATGGCCCCCCTGTGACTGTGCCTGTCTTAGGTTGTTCCTCCCTTGAAGAATCTTACCCGTCTCTGGCTAACCAGTCATCTTCCGGGGCCATACAGGGAAATGTAAAGTTGGTAAGTGAGAGAGAAGCCATATTGTTTGCAAAGGTTAGCTTTTTACTTCTTTGCACATTTATGCCCTGTGGCTTCTATGCCCAGCACTTGTCTCGAGGTATCTTTACCACCTGGAGGAATTATGATACTCGGAAAATTCGATATGAGGCACGAATTCTATTTAAGGGTTGTAATTAGGAAGGAAGAAGAAAAGCTATAGAGGTAGCATATGAAGGAAACATGGGAGGATTGATTATTTCTTTGACATATCTTCTTGTAGAGTACCTTAAGTATGTATAGGTTTTAAACTACTAACTAATTTGCACACACATATTAACATAATAGGAATACGGTGACATAAACTAAGCAAATCTATAATTACCATCCATCTCCAGTGAAGCCAAGAAAACCATTTAGGCACCCTAGGCATTTGTGAAAATTTATCTATGATATGATGGATATTGTCCAACTGTACTTGAACCATCAGACAAATTAAAGCAGCCCATTTCTGGGATCTGTTCACATCCCATATGTTCTTTTAACCATAGATAGTCTATAGTCATGAGATTTTGGAGTGCTACAACTTGCACCCCTCCCAACTCCTGGTTGAGTTCCAACAGTACAGATCCGGTCAAATTCGTTGTCTCACTGTATGCACATGCCAGCCTAGACATCTCCCTCCTCATTCCTATGGCAAGTCCAGGAGACGGTGGGCTGGATGCAGCCACAACCGCAGCATTGTCCGGATCCCTGTGGAGGCTTTTTGATGATCATCCCCCAGCACAAGTCCTCCAGAGAGTGCTGATGCCGGAAGCTCCTCCTCATATCGTATCTTAGTTCATTTTCTGGGTATCCAAGCTAGGCCTTGATCTTCTGCATAGAAACAAACAGACCCTTTGCCCACACTTTGACATGCCCTCTATACCACTGTGCAGAACTCATTGGAGGTCAGCACACAGTAACTGCTTTATTTTTTTTTAATTAAGAGAAAGGAATATTATCAGAAAAAAGTACCTCCATAGCTGATCATCTGACACCCTTTAAGTGATCAACATTAAGGATATTTAAAGCATGCGTTGATCTTTGATTTACCAATAGTTTTATCCTGTTAAGGAGTAATCCTCCTTTTCTTTCTTTCTTTCTTTTTTTTTTTTTAAATTTTTAATCTACACTTACATGAAGAATACTATGTTTACTATGCTCTCCCCTATATCAGGTCCCCCCTAACAACCACATTACGGTTACTGTCCATCAGCTTAGCAAAATGTTGTAGAGTCACTACTTGTCCTCTCTGTGCTGTGCAGCCCACCCTCCCCTTTCTCTCTCCCCCCCATGCATGCTAATCTTAATACCCCTGTTCTTCTTCCCCCCTCTTATCCCTCCCTGCCCACCCATCCTCCCCAGTTCCTTTCCCTTTGGTACCTGTTAGTCCATTTTTGGGTTCTGTAATTCCACTGCTGTTTTGTTCCTTCAGTTTTTCCTTTGTTCCTATACTCCTCAGATGAGTGAAATCATTTGGTATTTCTCTTTCTCCGCTTGGCTTGTTTCACTGAGCATAATACTCTCCAGCTCCATCCATGTTGCTGCAAATGGTTGGATTTTTCCACTTCTTATGGCTGAGTAGTATTCCATTGTGTATATGTACCACCTCTTCTTTATCCATTCATCTACCGATGGACATTTAGGTTGCTTCCAATTCTTGGCTATTGTAAATAGTCCTGCAATAAACATAGGGGTGCATCTGTCTTTCTCAAACTTGATTGCTGCGTTCTTAGGGTAAATTCCTAGGAGTGGAATTCCTGGGTCAAATGGTAGGTCTGTTTTGAGCATTTTGATGAACCTCCATACCGCTTTCCACAATGTTTGAACTAATTTACATTCCCACCAGCAGTGTAGGAGGGTTCACCTTTCTCCACAGCCTCGCCAACATTTGTTGTTGTTTGTCTTTTGGATGGCAGCTATCCTTACTGGTGTGAGGTGATACCTCATTGTAGTTTTAATTTGCATTTCTCTGATAATTAGTGATGTGGAGCATCTTTTCATGTGTCTGTTGGCCATCTGTATTTCTTTTTTAGAGAACTGTCTGTTCAGTTCCTCTGCCCATTTTTTAATTGGGTTATTTGTTTTTTGTTTGTTGAGGTGTGTGAGCTCTTTATATATTCTGGACGTCAAGCCTTTATCGGATCTGTCTTTTTCAAATATATTCTCCCATACTGTAGGGTTCCTTTTTGTTCTATTGATGGTGTCTTTCGCTGTACAGAAGCTTTTCAGCTTAATGTAGTCCCACTTGCTCATTTTTGCTGTTGTTTTCCGTGCCCGGGGAGATATGTTCAAGAGGAGATCACTCATGTTTATGTCTAAGAGGTTTTTGCCTATGTTTTTTTCCAAGAGTTTAATGGTTTCATGACTTACATTCAGGTCTTTGATCCATTTTGAGTTTACCTTTGTATATGGGGTTAGACAATGGTCCAGTTTCATTCTCCTACATGTAGCTGTCCAGTTTTGCCAGCACCATCTGTTGAAGAGACTGTCATTTTGCCATTGTATGTCCATGGCTCCTTTATCAAATATTAATTGACCATATATGTTTAGGTTAATTTCTGGGGTCTCTAATCTGTTCCACTGGTCTGTGGCTCTGTTCTTGTGCCAGTACCAAATTGTCTTGATTACTATGGCTTTTTAGTAGAGCTTGAAGTTGGGGAGTGAGATCCCCCCTACTTTATTCTTCTTTTTCAGGATTGCTTTGGCCATTCGGGGTCTTTGGTGGTTCCATATGAATTTTTGAATTATTTGTTCCAATTCATTGAAGAATGTTGCTGGTAATTTGAGAGGGATTGCATGAAATCTGTATATTGCTTTGTGCAGGATGGCCATTTTGACGATATTAATTCTTCCTAGCCATGAGCATGGGATGAGTTTCCATTTATTAGTGTCCCCTTTAATTTCTCTTAAGAGTGACTTGTCGTTTTCAGAGTATAAAGTCTTTCACTTCTTTGGTTAGGTTTATTCCTAGGTATTTTATTCTTTTTGATGCAATGGTGAATGGAATTGTTTTCCTGATTTCTCTTTCTATTGATTCGTTGTTAGTGTATAGGAAAGCTACAGATTTCTGTGTGTTAATTTTGTATCCTGCAACTTTGCTGTATTCTGATATCAGTTCTAGTAGTTTTAGAGTGGAGTCTTTAGGGTTTTTTATGTACAGTATCATATCATCTGCAAATAGTGACAGTTTAACTTCTTCTTTACCAATCTGGATTCCTTGTATTTCTTTGTTTTGTCTGATTGCCGTGGCTAGGACCTCCAGTACTATGTTAAATAACAGTGGGGAGAGTGGGCATCCCTGTCTGGTTCCCGATCTCAGAGGAAATGCTTTCAGCTTCTCGCTGTTCAGTATAATGCTGGCTGTGGGTTTATCATATATGGCCTTTATTATGTTGAGGTACTTGCCCTCTATTCCCATTTTGCTGAGAGTTTTTATCATGAATGGATGTTGAATTTTGTCAAATGCTTTTTCAGCATCTATGGAGATGATCATGTGGTTTTTGTCTTTCTTTTTGTTGATGTGGTGGATGATGTTGATGGATTTTCGAATGTTGTACCATCCTTGCATCCCTGGGATGAACCCCACTTGGTCATGGTGTATGATCCTTTTGATATACTGTTGAATTCTGTTTGCTAATATTTTATTGAGTATTTTTGAATCTACATTCATCAGGGATATTGGTCTGTAATTTTCTTTTTTGGTGGGGTCTTTGCCTGGTTTTGGTATTAGGGTGATGTTGGCCTCATAGAATGAGTTTGGGAGTGTTCCCCCTTCTTCTATTTTGTGGAACACTTTAAGGAGAATGGGTATTACGTCTTCTCTGTGTGTCTGATAAAATTCCGAGGTAAATCCGTCCGGCCCCGGGGTTTTGTTCTTGGGTAGTTTTTTGATTACTGTTTCAATTTCTTTGCTTGTAATTGGTTTGTTTAACTTTTGTGTTTCTTCCTTGGTCAGTCTTGGGAGGTTGTATTTTTCTAGGAAGTTGTCCATTTCTTCTAGGTTTTCCAGCTTGTTGGCATATAGGTTTTCATAGTAGTCTTTAATAATTCTTTGTATTTCTGTGGAGTCTGTCGTGATTTTTCCATTCTCATTTCTGATTATGTTGATTTGTGTTGACTCTCTTTTTCTCTTAATAAGTTGGGCTAGAGGCTTATCTATTTTGTTTATTTTCTCAAAGAACCAGCTCTTGGTTTCGTTGATTTTTGCTATTGTTTTATTCTTCTCAATTTTGTTTATTTCTTCTCTGATCTTTATTATGTCCCTCCTTCTGCTGACTTTAGGCCTCATTTGTTCTTCTTTTTCCAGTTTTAATAATTGTGATGTTAGACTATTCATTTGGGATTGTTCTTCCTTCTTCAAGTGTGCCTGGATTGCTATACACTTTCCTCTTAAGACTGCTTTCGCTGCATCCCACAGAAGTTGGGGCTTAGTGTTGTTGTTGTCATTTGTTTCTATATATTCCTTGATCTCTATTTTGATTTGTTCATTGATCCATTGATTATTTAGTAGCATGTTGTTAAGCCTCCATGTGTTTGTGAGCCTTTTTGTTTTCTTTGTAGAATTTATTTCTACTTTCATACCTTTGTGGTCTGAAAAATTGGTTGGTAGAATTTCAATATTTTGGAATTTACTGAGGCTCTTTTTGTGAGCTAGTATGTGGTCTATTCTGGAGAATGTTCCATGTGCACTTGAGAAGAAGGTATATCCTGTTGCTTTTGGATGTAGAGTTCTATAGATGTCTACTAGGTCCATCTGTTCTAGTGTGTTGTTCAGTGCGTGTGTGTCTTTACTTATTTTCTGCCCGGTGGATCTATCCTTTGGGGTGAGTGGTGTGTTGAAGTCTCCTACAATGAATGCATTGCAGTCTATTTCCGTCTTTAGTTCTGTTAGTATTTGCTTCACATATGCTGGTGCTCCTGTATTGGGTGCATATATATTTAGAATGGTTATATCCTCTTGTTGGACTGAGCCCTTTATCATTATGTAGTATCCTTCTTTATCTCTTATTACTTTCCTTGTTTTGAAGTCTATTTTGTCTGATATTAGTACTGCAACCCCTGCTTTCTTCTCAGTGTTGTTTGCCTTAAATATGTTTTTCCATCCCTTGACTTTTAGTCTATGCTTATCTTTGGGTTTAAGGTGAGTTTCCTGTAAGCAGCATATAGATGGGTCTTGCTTTTTTATCCATTCTATTACTCTATGTCTTTTGATTGGTGCATTCAGTCCATTTACATTTAGGGTGACTATTGAGAGATATGTACTTATTGCCATTGCAGGCTTTAGATTTGTGGGTACCAAAGGTTCAAGGTTAGCTTCTTTATTATCTTACTGCCTAACTTAGCTCGCTTATTGAGCTGTTATATACACTGTCTGGAGATTCTTTTCTTCTCTCCCTTCTTGTTCCTCCTCCTCCATTCTTCATATGTTGTTTGTTTTGTTCTGTGCTCTTTTTAGGGGCGCTCCCATCTAGAGCAGTCCCTGTAGGATGCCCTGTAGAGGTGGTTTGTGGGAAGCAAATTCCCTCAGCTTTTGCTTGTCTGGGAATTGTTTAATCCCGCCATCATATTTAAATGATAGTCGTGCTGGATACAGTATCCTTGGTTCAAGGCCCTTCTGTTTCATTGCATTAAGTATATCATGCCATTCTCTTCTGGCCTGTAGGGTTTCTGTCGAGAAGTCTGATGTTAGCCTGATGGGTTTTCCTTTATAGGTGACCTTTTTCTCTCTAGCTGCCTTTAAAACTCTTTCCTTGTCCTTGATCCTTGCCATTTTAATTACTATGTGTCTTGGTGTTGTCCTCCTTGGATCCTTTCTGTTGGGAGTTCTGTGTAATTCCATGGTCTGTTCGATTATTTCCTTCCCCAGTTTGGGAAAGTTTTCAGCAATTATTTCTTCAAAGAGACTTTCTATCCCTTTTCCTCTTTCTTCCTCTCTGGTATCTCTATAATACGAATATTATTCCTTTTGTATTGGTCACATATTTCTCTTAGTGTTGTTTCATTCCTGGAGATCCTTTTATCTCTCTCTATGTCAGCTTCTATACATTCCTGTTCTCTGGCTTCTATTCCTTCAATGGCCTCTTGTATCTTATCCATTCTGCTTATAAATCCTTCCAGGGATTGTTTCACTTCTGTGATCTCCTTCCTGACATCTGTGATCTCCTTCCGGACTTCATCCCACTGCTCTTGCATTTTTCTCTGCATCTCATCCCACTGCTCTTGCATTTTTCTCTGCATCTCATCCCATTGCTCTTGCATTTTTCTCTGCATCTCCGTCAGCATGTTCATGACTTTTATTTTGAATTCTTTTTCAGGAGGACTGGTTAGGTCTGTCTCCCTCTCAGGTGTTGTCTCTGTGATCTTTGTCTTCCTGTAGTTTTGCCTTTTCATGGTGATAGAGATAGTTTGCATATCTGGTACAAGTGACTGCTGGAAGAGCTTCCCTTCTTGTTGGTTTGTGGCCTTCTCCTGGGAGAATAGCAACCTCTAGTGGCTTGTGCTGGGCAGCTGTGTGCAGACAGGGCTTCTGCTTCCTGCCCAGTTGCTTTGGGGTTTATCCCCGCTGTTGCTGTGGGCTTGGCCTGGCTGGGGCTGTTCCTCCAAAATGGTGGAGCCCCGTTGGAGGGGTAGCGGCTGGGAGGCTATTTATCTCCATAAGGGGCCTCTGTGCTCCCTGCTGCCCAGGGGGTTAGAGTGCCCAGAGATCCCCAGATTCCCTGCCTCTGGTCTAAGTGACCTGTCCTTCCCCTTTTAGACTTCCAAAAAGCACTCTCCAAACCAAAACAACAACAGCAGCAATGAGAGAGGGAAGAGAAAGGAAAAAAAAAGGAAAAAACACGCGATTTTTTTTTTTTTTTTTTGGTCCTCAGGTGCCGGTCCCAGGCACCCGCTCACTGGTCCTGCTGCCCTGTCTCCCTAGCACCAGGGTCCCTGTCCTTTCAAGGCTTCCAAAAAGCACCCACCCACCGGTCCCACAGGGAAGGAACGCTCGATATTCTTTGTCCTCAGGCGCTGGTCCCAGGCACCCGCTCACCAGTCCCGCCGCCCTGCCTCCCTAGCACCGGGGTCCCTGTCCCTTTAAGGCTTCCAAAAAGCACTCGCCAAAAAGAGAGAAAAAAAGGGGAAAAATGCACGATTTCCTCCGTCCTCAGGTGCCGGTCTCAGGCACCCGCCCACCAGTCCCACAGGGAAAAACGCGCGATATTCTTTGTCCTCAGGCACTGGTCCCAGGCACCCGCTCACCAGTCCCTCCGCCCTGCCTCCCTAGCACTGGGGTCCCTGTCCCTTTTAGGCTTCCAAAAAGCACTCGCAAAAAATAGGAAAAAAAAGGGGAAAAACGCGCGTTTTCCTCTGTCCTCAAGTGCCGGTCTCAGGCACCCGCCCCCCGGTCCCGCAGGGAAAAACGTGGGGTATTCTTTGTCCTCAGGCGCCGGTCCCAGGCACCCGCTCACCAGTCCCACCACCCTGCCTCCCTAGCACCGGGGTCCCTGTCCCTTTAAGGCTTCCAAAAAGCACTCGCCAAAAAGAGAAAAAAAAAGGGGAAAAACGCGCGATTTCCTCCGTCCTCAAGCGCCGGTCTCAGGCACCCGCCCGCCGGTCCCGCAGGGAAAAACATGGGATATTCTTTGTCCTCAGGCACCGGTCTCAGGCACCTGCTCACCGGTCCCACCACCCTGCCTCCCTAGCAACGGGGGCCCGTCCCTTTAAGGCTTCCAAAAAGCACTTGCAAAAAAAAACCGCTCCGGTTTCTTTCCACCCGCCGGGAGCCGGGGGGAGGGGCGCTCGGGTCCCGCCGAGCCGGGGCTTGTATCTTACCCCCTTCGCAAGGCGCTGGGTTCTTGCAGGTGTGGATGTGGTCTGGATGTTGTCCTGTGTCCTGTGGTCTCTATTTTAGGAAGATTTTTCTTTGGTATATTTTCATAGCTCTATGTGTTTTTGGGAGGAGATTTCCACTGCTCGACTCACGCCGCCATCCTGGCTCCACCCGGGTCTTGCTTTTTTATCCATTCTATTACTCTGTGTATTTTGTTTGGTGCATTTAGTCCATTTACATTTAGGGTGATTATTGAAAGATACATACTTATTGCCATTTCAGGCTTTAGATTCATGGTTACCAAAGTTTCAAGGTTAGCTTCTTTAGTATCTTACTGTCTAACTTAACTCACTTATTGAGCTGTTATAAACACTGTCTGGAGATTCTTTTCTTCTCTCCCTTCTTATTCCTCCTCCTCCATTCTTTATATGTTGATTATTTTATTCTGTGCTCTTTCATGTTTCCTTTAACTGCCTTTTGTGGGTAGTTGATTTTATTTTTTGCCTTTTGTTAGTATTTGGTTGGTCTGCTTTCTTTGCTGAGATTTTATTTGCTCTGGTGACATCTGTTTAGTCTTAGGAGTGCTCCCATCTAGAATAGTTCCTGTAAAATACCCTGTAGAGGTGGTTTGTGGGAGGCAAATTCCCTCAACTTTTGCTTGTCTGGGAATTGTTTAATCCCTCCTTCATATTTAAATGATAACCATGCTGGATACAGCATTCTTGGTTCAAGGCCCTTCTGTTTCATTGCATTAAATATATCATGCCATTCTTTTCTGGCCTGTAAGGTTTCTGTTGAGAAGTCTGATGATAGCCTAATGGGTTTTCCTTTATAGGTGACCTTTTTCTTCTCTCTAGCTGCCTTTAAAACTCTGTCCTTGTCCTTGATCTTTGCCATTTTAATTATTATGTGTCTTGGTGTGGTCCTCCTTGGGTCCCTTCTGTTCGGAGTTGTGTGTACTTCCGTGGTCTGATTGATTATTTCCTCCCCCAGTTTGGGGAAGTTTTCAGCAATTATTTCTTCAAAGACACTTTCTATCCCTTTTTCTCTCTCTTCTTCTTCTGGTACCCCTATAATGCAGATATTGTTCCTTTTGGATTGGTCACAGAGTTCTCTTAATATTGTTTCATTCCTGGAGATCCTTTTATCTCTCTCTTCATCAGCTTCTATGCATTCCTGTTCTCTGGTTTCTATTCCATCAATGGCCTCTTGCATCTTATCCATTCTGCTTATAAATCCTTCCAGAGATTGTTTCATTTCTGTAATCTCCCTCCAGATGTCATCCCTTAGCTCTTGCATATTTCTCTGCAGCTCCATCAGCATGGTTATGACCTTTATTTTGAATTCTTTTTTAGGAAGATTGATTAGGTCTATCTCCTTCTCAGGTGTTGACTGTGTGATCTTTGTCTGCCTCAAATTCTGCCTTTTCATGGCGATAGAGATAGTTTGCGGAGCTGGCACGAGTGACGTCTGGGCAAACGTCCCTTCTTGTTGGTTTGTGGCCTTCCTCTCCTGGGAGAACAGCGACCTCTAGTGGCTTGTGCTGGGTAGCTGCATGCAGACGGGGCTTCTGATTCTTGTCCGGCCGCTATGGAGTTTATCTCCACTGTTGCTGTGGGCGTGGTGTGCCTCGGGCTGCTTCTCCAATATGGCAGAGCTGTGTCGAGGGGATATAGCTGGGAGGCTGTTTATCTCCATAAGGGGTCTCTGAGCTACCCTGCCATCCAGGGGGTTAGGGTGCCTGGAATTCCCCAAGATTCCCTGCTGCTGGGCTAAGTGTCCCGGGATGCTTCCATCCAGCTGTGGGGTCCCTGTCCCTTTAAGACTTCCAAAATGCACTCGCTTTTCTTTGTCCCTGAGGCGCCAGCTGCGTGGATCCACTTACAGGTCTTACTGTCCTGTTTCCCTAGTTTTCAGCCCCCCACGCATGCACTGTGTCTGCACTCTGGTGCGGATGCTAGGGCTGGCTTTTTAGCAGTCCTGGGCTCCCTCTCCCTCCCTGCTCCGATTTCTCTCTTCCTGCTGGGAGCTGGGGTGAGGTGCGCTCGGGTCTCGCCAGGCTGTGGCTTGTATCTTACCCCCTTCACGAGGCGCTGGGTTCTTGCAGGTGTGGATGTAGTCTGGCTGTTGTCCTGTGTCTTCTGGTCTCTCTTTTAGGAAGAGTGTGTTTGTTGTATTTCCAAAAATATATGTGGTTTTGGGAGGAGATTTCTGCTGCTCTACTCATGCCACCATCTTGGCTCCACCCCCAGGTCTTGTTTCTTTATCCATTCTGTAACTCTATGTCTTTTGATTGGTACATGCAGTCCATTTACATTTATGTTGACTATCAATAGAAATGTACTTATTGCCATTGCAAGTTTTAGGTTTGTGGTTACCAAAGGTTCAAGGGCAGCTTCTTTACTATCTACCAGTCTATCTTAACTTGCTTATTATGCTCTTTCAAACACAACCTAAAGGTTCTTTTTTTCCTCCCTTCTTTTTCTTTCTCCTCCATTCTTTATATATTATGTCTCATATTCTGTACTCTTTGTATATCCCTTGACTGACTTTGTGGATAGTTGATTTAATACATTTGCTTAGGTGTTAATTGGTCTACTTCCTTTACTGTGGTTTTAGTTTTTCTGGTGACAGCTAGTTAGCCTTGGGAGGACTTCCATCTATAGCAGCCCCTCCAAAATACACTGTAGAGATTTTTTGTTGGAGCTAAATTCCCTCAACTTTTGCTTATCTGGAAGTTGTTGAATCCCTGCTTCAAATTTAAATGATAATCTTGCCAGATGGAGTATTACTGGTTCAAGGCCCTTCTGCTTCATTGCATAACCTGCCTGTAAGGTTTATGCTGAGGAGTCTGATGAGAGCCTGATGTATGTGATCTTATTTCTCTCTCTGGCTGCTTTTAATACTCTCTCCTTGTCCTTCACCTTTGCCATTTTAATTATATGTCTTGGTGTTGTCTTCCTTGGGTTCCTTGTGTTGGGAGATCTGTGCACTTCCATGGCCTAGGAGACTATTTCCTTCCCCAGATTGGGAAAGTTTTCAGCAATAATTTCCTCAAAGAGACTCTCCATCCCTTTCTCTCTCTCTTCTTCTGGTATCCCTATAATGCAAATATTGTTCCATTTGAATTGGTCACACAGTTCTCTTAATATTTTTTGCTCCTAGAGATCCTTTTTTCTCTCTGTGCCTCAGCTTCTTTGTATTCCTGTTCTCTAATTTCTATGTCATCTACCATCTCCTTTACCTTACCTAATCTCCTTTTAAATCCCTCCATTGTATGTTTAATTTCAGGTATTTTACTTTTCAAAGTTTCTATCTCTTTCTTGAAGTCCTCCCTGAGGTCTTGAATATTTTTCTGTAGCTCTGTGAGCATGTTTATGATTTTTATTTTGAAGTCTTTATCAAGAAGATTGGTTATTTCAGTTTCACTGAGCCCTCTTTCTAGTATTTGAGGGATTTGGGTTTGTACCAGATTCTTTTGCCATTTTGTATTTCTAATGATTGCTATTAAATAGTAATTTTGTGAAGGCAGCACCCTCTAGTGGCCTGAAGCTCTACTGTCTGCAGCTGCCCAGCCCCTGGATCTATGGTGGTCTTAGGTGCAGTGCCAGTGCCTGCCAGCAGGAAAGAGCTCTTTCCTGCTTCCTGGCTACAGTGCCTGCCTCCATTGCCAGGGCCAGTAGATCAAGCATGCATGGAGGAGCCTCTATGCTACAACCTTGTTGCTGCCACTGGTGGGGCTGTCCTCCGCCGGTCTGACGTGATGGCGTGGGCAGCAGGTTTGTGAATCAGTGCTGACTGGGAGGAAGAAGGGGAAGACTGGGTATTGCAGTGGGGGAGTCTCAGCACTGCATTGCCAGCCAGGGGAATGGAGCTTGTGAAGCTCCTGAAAGTTCCCAACCTGCTGGGCTGAGTGTGCTGGGACAATTTTGTTCACCTGTCCTTTCTTGTGAACAGCAAGCTTTGTGTTTACCCTGCCCCTTTGGTAACTGTCTCACTGTTGGGAAATCTTTCAAAGTTTCTACCTTTCTTTTGCCCTGGAGCAGGTGGTTGTGGGTACCCGTTCTCCACAAGTGGCTGGAATCTCAGTCTCTCCATGTATTGTGCCTCTCTTTGCTTTCCAACCCCTCTAATCTCCAGAACACCATGTAATGTGGGTTCATGCTCCTGCAGCAGATCTGCAGGGGTGGGTATTTAGTGGTCCTGGGCTTCTGCTCCCCTGCTCCATTTCTCTTCCTTCTGCCTGTGAGCTGGGGTTGGTGGAGTGCTTGGGTCCTGATGTATTATGCGTGGCTTTTCTACTTTATCTTTTTCCATGAGGTCTTTTTTTTCCCCCGGATGTAGGCAGTCTGTTGTACTCTTCTTTCAGGTCACTCTTTCAGGGTCAGTTGTATTTGCTGTATTTTGTGTTACATGTGCTTTGGGGAGGAGATTTCTGCCTCACTTCTCACACTGCCATCTTGTTTAATCCTAAAGATATCCCCTGTAAGGTGAAGAATAAGATGTTGCATCTGGCCCCCCAACACCAAGAACAGAGGCTCAATGCCTACAGCACCTTCTTAGATTTTGCAGGCAACACAGTCCTCATTTGGATGTGCTACTATAGTGCATATACTGAGTGACCTGAGAAGCCTCTGGGTTTGAGTGAAGCCCAGAAGAGAAGGTTCTGCAATAGGTCCAGGCTCTGTGCAAGCTGCTGTTCCATTTGGACCATTGGATCCTGCAGACCTGATTGTGCTTGAAGTGTCTGAAGTGGACAGAGATATGCTGTTTGCAGCCTTTGACAGGGCTCTAGAGGTGAGTCACAGCACAGACCATTAGGATTTTGGAGCAAAGCTTCCTGTCCTCTGAGGATTGCTACTCTTCCTTTGAGAAACAGTTTTGGCTTGCTATTGGGCTTAGTTGAACACTTAACCATGGCCCCCAAATTATTGTGTGACCTGAACTTTCCCTGTGAACTTGATATTGTCTGATTTACCAAGTCAAAAGTTGGCACACACAGTCATCATCAAATGGAAGTGGCATGAATGACACTGGACTCCAGCAGTCCCTGCAAGTCCAAGTAGTTGGCATGAAGAAGTGGCCCCAATGCCCTACTCCTTCTGCATTACCCTGCACAGCCTGCACCTCCGGTCTCATGGGGAGTTCCCTATGATATGTTGATGAGGAAGAGAAAATTCAGGCCTGGATTACATATGGTTCTTCATGACAGGAAGGCACCACATGAAAGTGGACAGCTGCACTGCCATAGCTCCTTTCTGAGACATCCCTGAAGTCCAGTGATGGAAAGAAATCCTCCCAGGGGACAGAACATAAAGCAGGGCACTTGGTGTTTCATTTTGTCTGGAAAGAAAACCGGCCTGATGTAAGGCTCTGTATTTGCTAATGGACTGTGGCCAGTGGTTTGTCTGGATGATTAGGGACTTGGAAGGAGCATGATTGGAAAATCTGTGAGAACAAGGTCTGGGGAAGAAATATGTAGAGAGTTCTCTTTAACTGGAAAAAAATGTCATGTTATTTGAGTCCCACGCGAATGCTCACAATCAAGCGGGTAGGATAATTCACTGTGTGGATACCAGTCAGTCTCTTTCCAGCCACCACCATCATTGCCCAAAGGGCCCACGAAGAAAGCAGCAGGGACAGAGGTTATGCATGGGCTCAGCAATTTGGACTGTGACTCATCAAGGCTGCCAAGGATACAAATCAGGCTTAAATTATTCTTTTTTCCCCTCCTTCCTTTCCAGAGTGTTGGCTGTTAACCTTTAAGCATCATACCACTTGTTAAAGCCTAGATTGCCAGTAAGTGGCTGTAGGGCATTTGTCATATTACTAAGTCTCCAGGACTCAGTGTTCTCTCCTGCAAAATGATGATGATAACACTATTTCATAGGGATGTTTTGAGTATTAATGGGCTATTGTAAGCAAGGCACTTAGAAGAATACCAGACACCCAGGAGCAATATGCCCTAAAGTTTTGCTATTATTATCATCCTTACTGTCACCAGTATCATTGCTGCTTTTGTGGTTGTTATTATCATTATCATTGTATCATCACCATCTCCTGATATTCCCTTCAGCTCCCTCTGCAAATACAAACCCAGGAAACTTCCTGCGGCACCTGTCTTGGCAAATGACAGCGAGCTCCTGCTGTTCCTCTCAGAGGTGTTCTCAGCCTGGGGCTAATTAGAGAGTCCCAGTTGTCAGGACTGCCTCTGCCCCAGCTTCTCCCTTTCCACCCACTTATCCTTGAAGCCTACTTGGCTCATTGTTAAGCCTCCAGAGTCCAGTCTTCTCCCTCATGACCACATCGCGCTGCCCTCACCCCCACAGGGGATCATGACTAGCTCTCAGGAAAGCAGGAGGGATCTCAGCTGGAGTTCCAACACAGCCATTAGAGTAGACTTCTTCACTGATGCACATGACCATGTGGACACAGCCCCAGCCAACAGGCACTTGCCAGTGTTCTGGTGCCAGATCTGCCATTGTGTAGCCGCATGGCATTGCCAAATCTCTCAGCTCTTTCTGGTCACATTTCATTTTCTGGGAAAAGGGGGATAGTACCATGCTTGACAGTCTTTAAGTAAACTCGTCATTTTGAAAGTCAGAGTGACCCGAGTTTCATGCTGTCTATGATCCTCGGTGGCTTCCTACCATGACAAGTCACTGCACCTCTGTGAGCCCACTGTCCTCATCCATCCAATAGGGATGTGTAGACTACCTCTTCAGTGCTGAAGGAGGCTTAGTGACATGTGTGAGAAGAGTTAGGGCCTTGGTGCAGGGCAAGGATGGTCATCATTTGTTATGGTTCTGGGGAAAAGGGTGAATGAGACACATTTTCATCTGTCCTCAGTTCTGGTGCAAAGTCTGTCCTCCCCAGAATCTCTAGGCCCATCAGAGTGAGCTAGAGGAGGCATGAGCTGTGGGGTTTGGCTGGAGTACGGAGAAGACTCCCACAGGGCAGTCCTTTGAGAGTGTAGCTGACTCTGAGGAAGAGCTGAGCATTGGGGGTCCTTGGGACCACAGCACCCCACCTCCCTGCTCCTGCCAGGGAACCATGGAGTGCTCAGATGGAACCCTTGGGCGCTCCTAACCTCAGGGAAAGTTCAGGTACTCCTGACCGTGATGCACATGCCCTGGATCAAGCTCTAGAGATGCCGTGCAGGAGGGAAGGTGTCCCCTCCCTGCCAGCTGTAATGTGCAGAAGGGAAAGTGGGAGAGGGGAGATAAGGAGGTAGGCATGAGGATGAGATCGAGCTGCAGTAAGGGCTTATTCTGTGCCGAGCACTGGGCTCAAACGTGCATGGATGCCATCCTCTGCGTCATAACTCTGGGAGAGAAGCGGAAAGTGAAGCTTCCCCTGGATGGCACAGCTGTGTGGGGCAGCAGTGGGCTCAGTCTGCACGTGGGCTCCTCCACTTTCACCGGGTGATCTCGGGCGAGTCCCTCGCCCTTCCTGACACTGTTTTGTCAGCTATCATATGCCCACCTCCCAAGGCTGGAGTGGTCTCTGCCAAGCAGGCTCTGAGTGCCCTTGGCCTTTGTCCTTCGAGGTGAGAGCCAGTGGAGCCTGGGAGATGGTCGTGTTCCCTGAGGAGCCAAGGGCAGAGCTGCTCTGCTCTGTGGTCTGCACCCCGAGGCCCCCACCACAACGGCCCTGCGGAGGTTGGTGATGGGGCTGGCAAGGGGCCAGAGGAGAGGGCAGGAGGCACCAGGCCTGCATCAGGCTGTCTGGGGGCCCCTGTCGGGCGAGGCAGGGAGACCTGCACCAAGAAGGCCTGACCCGCTGGGCCCGCCTCTCCTGGACGAGGGCCGCTCACTGAGGGCTCCAGCAGCTCCGGCCAGCAGCAGAGTGGGATGCCTCCAGCACTAGAGTGGCCTGAGAGCTCTGGATTCCCAGGACTCAGGACCGGAGACCGTCATGTGCTGGTAAGTATTTAATCCTCAGTCTTGGAAGGAGAGGGAAAGGTTTTGATTCATATTGTTTGCCGATTTCCATGCTGTAAATTTCAAGCTTACAAAAGGATGCCTCTGAAGTCAGTTTTCGAAAGATGCCCGGACGTACACCATTAGAGAGAATTTCCACCAAAGAAATCCAGCAGATGCAAATAACTTCTAGAACACAGAGAAAGTAAAACATAGTAGAATAATTGAGATACGTAGAGTTTTAAACACTGTTTTTGACCTTTGTTTTTTTAATTTTATAATCCGATTTTTTCTTTCTTCTCCCTAAATTAAATTGAACCATCATTGATAGTTAACATTGTGTAGGTTTAAGATATACACTGTGATTTGATATCAGTATATATTGTGATCTGTTGAGCACAATAAGATTAGTTAACACATCCTTCCCCTCACATAATTACCATTTTGTAGTTATTATGATTAGAACATTAAAGCTCTGCTCTGAGAGCCACTTTAAATTATACAGTGCAGTATTCTAACTATAGTCACCGTGCGCTACATTAGACCCCAGGAATTTATTTCTTTTATAAATGAGAGTTTGTACTTTTGACCTAATCTTCCCATTTCCCTGAACGCCGAAACCTCTCTGTTTCTATCAGTTCAATGTTTTTAGATTTCTACAAATAAATGAGATCATAAAGTATTTGTCTTTCTCTGCTTATTGCACTTAGTATAATTCCTTCAAGTCCCTTGATCTTTGTTTTAAATGTAATTTATCTAATTCTATTTTCTACAATTTAACTGACATCATGGCTTTGTTTAACAGCCATCTCACAGCATTTCTGAAATTTCAAAACAATTGGCTGTGGTGGAAGCTGAGCAGAAGGGACCTCAGAACCCAACCTTCCCATTCTGGGTAGATGGGGAGCTGAGGCCTGATAGAAGGAAGGAGGGAACTCAGTCATGGAGGCTTGGGCAGGGTTTTCAGCATCTTCTCATCGAATTCTCCCAGAAACCCCGGCATTAGTCATCATTAGAAATTATTATTAACATTTTACAGAGGAGAAAGCTGAGACAGCATAACAGCAAGGTTAATAGAAAAGGCAGTAGAATCTGGTAGATCCTGATTCAAATTCTGGCTCTGCCCTCAGTAGATACGAGCGTTGGGCAGTTTCTCACGCCCCTGGGCCTCAGCCTCCGTGCATGTAACCTGCGGCTGAGACTCACTTCCCAGATGCTGTTTCCCAGGCTGATTCAAGACCTGGTGTAGGTCAGCGCTCCACGGTCAAGTCTAAATTATCACCAGAGAGGCTGAGAGATTCGTCCATGGTATCAGACTAGTAGGAAATGGAGGGGCATTTTCACTTGCCCAAGTTGTTCAGTAAGGAATAGAGGTGTGACTCAAACATAGTTGAAAGGACAGGTCAGGGCCCAGGGGTTGGGGAGGTGAGAGGAGAATCAGAATGAGGCCTTCAGTTCCTGGCACTTCTACAAGGTGCCCAGTGCCAGCCCCTCTCCCAGGAGCTGGTCACAGAAGTCTGGGAAAGGAAATAGTCCTGTCCCCACCTCCCCACCTCCCCTCGTGGGTGTTGTTTGCTCCCGCTCTGTCCCCAAGGGCGTCCTCCCTGTCGGGTTCTGTTGACAACACTCAGGGAATCCCATCGTGGCTTCCCCCTGGGGACAGGGGCGGTGGCGGCAGGAGGCAAAGGGGTGGCCCTTGTCAGCTCTCCCCTGAAAGCCTGCTGAGGAGACAGGACCATAAAGCCGCAGCAGCCTGGCCCACTGCGCGGAGCTTGGGGACAGCGGGCTCCCTTCCTTGTGCCTCAGGACCCGATGGCAGGGCCTTCCGGAGCCAAGGCTGCCTGGCCGCGCGCAGAGAGCTTCCCGTGGAGAGAAGGCCGGCTTCCCCCTCCGCCCTCGGAAATGCAGGGCTCCTCCGGGCACGGGGCTGCCCGGAATCCCGGCTCCCTGCACGCAGCTGCCCGGGAGGCTTCCTGCTCAGGCTCCTTCTCTTCAGAGCAAATGGCAGCCTCTCCACGACTTGTTTCTGCGGATCCCTGAGGGGTGAGATGGGAGCTGGGCTCGGAGCTGCGGGCAGGATCCCGGCATCTGTGGGGGCCAGAGGTCAGAGGTGGCCAGGCCCCCAGTCCCCGGGTCCTCTCTGTGCCCACAGCCCAGTATCGCTCTGGCCCCTTCTCCTCACTGCCCCGTGTTCTTCCCCCCTCCCAGCTCAGGCCCCTCCCATTCGTTCCTTCTTCCCAGACCCCCTTCTTTCTTTCCTTTATTCATTTAACAAATACTTACTGACAGTTTCTCTGTGTGAAGCCATGTCTAGATGCTAGAAACATAGAAGTGAATAATACACCTTCCTGAGTCAGGGATCTCCATGTCTCGCTGAGAGACATGTCCCTGAAAGGCAATGATGGGGAAAGTTTGAGCAGGGACACGGATGGCTCTGGCGATTCGGAACCCCGAGACCCCCACTCCCCAACTCTCGAGAGGCCTGGGGCATTGCAAGTCCAGACGGACACTGCTGGGCTGACAGAATCTTAGACAACTGTTTTTTTTTTTTAACTCGATGATGTCCCTCATTCCATGGAGATCAAGCTTGACTCAAACAGGGATTTATTGAGTTCCATAATGGCAATAATTCCCCAAGTCCCTTCCACTGATTCCCTCTGCTTCCAACGCATTCCTTGGCTTCTCACATCCACACTATGGGAGCAGACGGATGAAACTATCCTGAGAGACGGTTTGTGGCTTCCACTTCAGCCTTTTGTCCTAGGAGGATTCTGGTCCTTCTTGCCTGGTGGCCATACCTCAGAGGCCATGATTCTTGGGCCCAAAACTCAAAAGCTCAAATTGTTGTGCATGGGGGTGGGGGAAAGTTTGCATTCTTCACCCCTCCCACATAGAGCCTGTCTGCTGAAGCAGGAGAAGATAATGATTAAGTGTTGGCTTGGCTCCAGACTGCCTCCATTCAAACCCCAGGTCCACCACACAAAACATGTAATTTAGAACCCATCACTGTTCTCTGTGCCTTTGTATTTTCATCTGTACAATGGAGGTTATGGTACTTTCACCTCAATGAATGTGATGAAAAGACAAAGTTAGTGTAATAATGCCTGGCAGCTGGAAATTATTCATTAAATATTATCTATTGCTGTTATTGCAATGGAGATTATCAACTCACCCACATATCCATAGTTTATTCCATACATGCCAACTCAATTAGTGGGTGTTAACAGGAGAAGGAGGAAGTTCTCCTGAGACACTGTATCTCAAACTTTGTATAAGAATCCTCTAAGCCTACTAAGATTATAACTTGCAAGTACGCACAGGGGTGTGAGAAACAGAGGCAGCATCTAGTGCAGGGCTGGGAGTGGGAGATGGTGGGACAGGTCAGGGAAGTCTTCCTGGGGAGATGACACCTGAGCTGAGTCCCAAAGTAGGAATAAGGGCTGATGTGCTCCCGAGTGTGTGGTGGACGGTGTGCAGGCAGCTGGTGGAGCTCCTCCATGCTGAGGACCTAGGTGATGGCCTGGGGGGAACAGAAGAAGAGACATCCAGGATTCTAGGTGGCTTTCATTTTAGTCTTCTGGTGGGTGTGTAGTTTTGTTACCTTGTGGTCTTCACTTGCAGTTTCTGGATGACTAATGATGCTGAGCACTTTTTCACTTGATCAGTGGCCTTTTTTGTAAGGTGTCTATTTTAATTTTTACTGTCAGGTGTCTTTTTAAATCCTTTGCCTGCTCTTCTATTGGGTAGCCTTTTTGTTGTTTGTTTGTTAATTTGTGGGGTTCTTAATTTATTCTGGATACAGATCTTTTAAGTTACAGATCAATAGAATATGGTTTGTTATTTTTTTCTCTATAGTTTAGTGCTTATGTCGTATCTAAGAAATCTCTGCCTACCCCAAGCAGATGTTGATACTTTTCTGTGTTTGATACTAAAAATTTTATCGTTTTACCTTTACTATTTAAATCTACAATATATCTGGAATTGCTTTTTGAGTACCAGATATAGTAGGATTCAAAAAATATTTCCTGCATAAAAATCTACATGATCTGGAATTTATAGAAAGACCATCCTTTTCCCATTGCTAGGATGGCTCAACTTTGTCATAAATCAGATGACTGTATATTCATGGATCTGTTCTGGATTGTATTCTGTTCCTTTGATATGTTTTTTTATTATTGTGCCAGTTTCACACTCATTTAATTATGGAGGCTTTATAGTCAGTCTTAATATCTGATAAGTCCTCCAGCTTTGGTTTCCTTCTTCAGGATTCTTTGCAATTTCCATATAAATTTTATGACCGGGTTGTCAATATCTGTAGAAAATCTGCTGGAGTTTTGACTGGAATTGCTTTGAATCTGTAAATCAACTTTGCCTTTATAATGTTGAGTCGTCCAACACATGCATGAACATGGCATATTCCTCAGTTTACTTGGCTATCCTCAATTTTTCTAAGTAATGATTTCCTACACGTACTTCATTACATTTTTTATTATGTATTTGATTTTTTAAATGCCCCTATAAATTATTCTGTACTTGCCAGAATAGAAAAATACATTGAATTTATGTCTACTTGTTTATGAATTTCAGTTCATCTTTGGGTTCTTTAGATTTTGTACCCACCAATATGTGGTGCAGATAATGACAGTTTTATCTGTTCCTTTCCAAGCCTTTGGCCTTTAATTTCTTTCTGTTGACCTATTTCACTGGCTATGACTCTCCAGTGCAATGATTAATAGAAATGGTAATAGTGAACATTTTTGTTTCACTTCCAGTGTCAGAGAGAAAATTATCAGTATTTCACCCTTCACTATTACATTTGCTGTAGGTTGATTCTTCTTCTATTGAAGATTGTATTTATCACATTGAGAAGTTTCCCTTCTATTCCTAGTTTCTCATGAAGCTTATTTGTAATCAAATGATTGTTGACTTTTACCAAATACTCTTTCTGTATCTATTGAGTTAATCATATATTTTTTCTCCCTCACTTCTTTTAATGAGATGAATTACATTGCTTGCTTATTAAATGCTAAAGCAACCTTGAATTCTTATAATAAACCTAATTTGACTGTGATGTATTATCCTTTTTATATATTGTTGAACCCAATTTGTTAATACATTGTTTAGGCACTTGGCAACAAAGTTCGTGAGAAAGATTGGTTTATAAGTTTTCCCTCTTGTGATGTCTTTGTTATTTTTTTGGTATTGAGTGTATGCTTGTCTCATAAAATGAGCTCAGTTAGGAAATTTTCTCTTTGTCTATGCTTTGGAAGAGTTTGCTGTGATTTGTACTATTTCTCGCCTAGATGTTGGAAGAATTCACCAGTAAAGCTATCTGAGCCTGGAGTTTTCTTTCTAGGAAAGTTTTAAATTATAGGTTGAATTTTTTGGAAGACAGTGGCTCTTCTGATTTTTATTTCTTCTTGTGTCAGTTTTGATCATTTGTGATTTTTAGGACATTTGTTCATTTGATTTTTCAAATGTATTGTTATATAGTGTTTTATAATTTTTTAAATTATCTCTTAAATGACTATATGATCTGCAATATTGTTCCCCCTCTCATTTCTCTTGTTGATAATTTGTTTTTTATTTCTTTTTCTTTATTAGTCTTACTAGGACTTATGCATTAATTATTTCAAAGAATGAACTTTTGGGTTTGTTGATTTTTCTCCATTCTCAATTTTTTTTACATTGTTTGTTTTCTGCTCTTATCTTTATTGTTTTCTTCCCCTTTAACTTCTTTTTGGGTTTGATCTGTAGTTCTTTTTCTAGCTTCTGGAGGTGGAACATTACCTGATTAATTTCTAGCCATTCTTCTATACAGTATGTGTATTTAAGGCTATTAATTTTCCCCTAATCACTGATAATGTTTCATTTTCATCATCACTTACTTCAACATTGAACATTTTTTTAATTTTTAAAAACTTTAAAAGATACCTTCAAATTTACAAAATGCTGGATGAATGCTACAAAGAAATCCATTCTGTCCCAGACACAGATTTATTAATTTTTAACAATTTGTCAAATAATTGTTATTATAATTTCCAGAACTATTTGAAAGTATTTTGCAAATACCATGTTTCTTACCCCTTAATACTTCAGAATACTTCCTAAGGTATAAGAGAATAAGAATATTCTCTTATATAGTAGTTACCAATTAAGGAAACTTAGTATTGATACATTTATGTATCCTAATCTAATTGACTTCTTCTAGGATTATATATTGCAGTAATTTTTATGTTTTTTCAGTCTCTTTACACCTATTATAGATTCTCAGCCTATCTTTGTCATTTATGATATGAACATTTTTTGAAGATTAGAAGCTAGTTATTTTATGGAATTCCTCAATTTCAGTTTCTTTGATATTTCCTCATCATTAGATTCAAGTTTTGCAGATTGGGCTTAAATAACATATAGGTGATAATTGTTAGGATTTCACATGTGGTAACATATTGCATCTGTCTGCTTCTTAAGGGTGATGTTAATTATAGTCAAGCCATTCAGATGTCCAGTTTGTCACTGACAGCTACTACTTTTTTCTTTTGTAATTAATTAATTAACACTTAATGAATAGATAGCTTATAACTGTGTAACAGCCTGCTCCTTATCAAACTCAGTCACCATAGACTTAGCATCCTTATCAGCCAAGATCCTGCCAGGAGAGAGAACACACCAATAATGTGTGTTAGGGAAAATTTAATATGAAGAATAGCTAACTACTAAAAGATAGGGAACCACTAGAAGGATAAAAGAGGACGCTAAGAGATCCAGAAGTTTCAAGCAGAAAAAAAAGTGGATAGGGCCTTGTGGCTGAAGGAGAGGGCACATTAAGGGACTAAGGATTCAGGAGATGCCTCTCTCACTCCCCCTGCTGATGACAAACCCTCAAAAAAAATAAAGCTTGAGTTGAGACCTTTTCCAAAGAGGGTGTGACTACTGGAGGAATATACCGTAGGCCACTGGTGGGCAGAGGCCAGAGCTTGCACAAAAGTGGCCACTGGTGAGAGTGCAGCCTGACTGTGTGACTGTAATAGGTCCACTGAAACCAGGCAGGGTGAGTGTTACTGGCCCTTCCAGCCAGCAGCCCGCTGGCTCTCACCCTGAGCAACTGAAGAAGAGTTGAAGCCCCAGCCTAAGAGCCCTCCTGAGGGTATCAGAACTCAGTGCCTCTTTATCGCCCTCTGTTGATATTGTCAGCTGTCAATGGAGAAACGTTTACAGGGTGGAGACGTTTGTGGCAATCCAGACAAATGGTCTCTGAAGTGGAGGGTTACCTAGTAGTTTATATCCACTCTTCACACCATCTCTAAAGACCTGGGGGCTGCAGCTGATGTGGTGCACAGTGACTGTCACACGTGAGTGATCAGTTTGTCCACTGAGGGGTGGGCATTAAGACTGGGGAGATTGCACATGAGCAGTTACTGTTATTATTGCTTTAAGGCATTGCATTAGACACTTCATATACATTGCATCTATTCTTCATGAAAACCCTGAAACATGAGTATTATTAGCCACATGTTCCACATGAGGACTGAGGCTCAGAGTGGTTAAGTAACTTGTACAAGACAGCAGATGAGTAGTGAGACCAGAGTTAAAATCCTACCCTGATATCCTCTGACATTCTTGGTAGACTACCATACTTTAGAAGACACTTAAAGAAGAGTGATTCTCTTGCAGGCCCCACCATGCAGCTGCCTCCAGGGCAAAACCAAAGCTGGGTTTCTGAGTTTGTCCTGCTGGGCTTCTCCAGTGACCCCCTGTCCAACAGGATGCTCTTCCTGGCCTTCCTTCTCCTCTACCTGAGCTCCGTCCTGGGCAATGGGCTCATCGTCACCCTGATCTGGCTGGACGTGCATCTCCACACTCCCATGTACTTCTTCCTCTGTGTCCTCTCCCTGCTGGATATGGGCTACATCACCACCACCATGCCCCAGATGTTGGTGCATCTTCTCGCTCACTCTCAGACCATCTCCTTTGCTGGCTGTTGGCTGCAGATGTATGTGTTTGGTGCCCTGGGTCTAACTGAGGGCATTCTCTTTGTAGTGATGGCTTATGATCGATATGTGGCCATCTGCTACCCACTGCGCTACACTGTGATCCTCAGCTGGGGTCTGTGCACACAGCTGGCAGCTGGGACCTGTGCCTGTGGTTTCCTCTTCTCTCTAATCCATACTTTCCTCACCATGAGGCTACCATACTGTGGGCCCAATATAATAAACCACTATTTCTGCGAGGGCCCCTCAGTGCGAAGCTTGGCTTGCATGGACACTCACCTCATTGAGATGGTGGACTTCATCATCAGTGTGTTCATTGTTGCTACTCCGGTCTCCCTCATTCTGGCCTCCTACATGCGTATTGCCCAGGCCATTCTCAAGATCAAGTCTACACGCGGTCGCTGCAAGGCTTTCTCTACCTGTGCTTCCCACCTGACCGTGGTCACATTTTTCTATGCTCCAGCCACCTACATCTACATGAGGCCCAACTCCAGCTATTCTCCTGAACGAGACAAGCAGATCTCACTCCTTTACAATGTCTTCACTGCCCTGCTCAACCCTGTGGTGTACAGTCTGAGGAACAAGGACATCAAGGGGGCTTTTCTCAAAGTGACAGGGCGAGATAGGGGGCTCTGGTGAATTGGGAGTCAGGCGGGACCAGGGGTAGAGACTGTTCAGTGCTAAGGAAAGGGACAGCATCTATAATGTATGCCACTAAGATCATGCCTTAGGGCCAACATAATACAGGGCCAGTGCAACAAATATGGTACATGAATCGAGAGTGGCTGCCTCCATCAAGCTGCTACACTGTGGGGCAATGATAGCTAACTTTGTACTGTCAGGACTCATGACTGCAAAAGTTCATTATTGCTCATGATCTGTGTCAGTTGAAGGTGGGGCATCGTCTTCTGCCATTGGATTTTTGGATCCAACCTGAAGGAGGAGGCCTTGTCTGGAACATCCATTCTTACAATACAGAGAATGGCACAATGGCTGAAATGCATGATGGCTCTAAAAGCTTCTGCTCAGAAGTATCACACATCTCTCCTCACATTCTACTGGCCAAAACATGTCATATGGCAAGTGTGCTGGCAAAAGGGCAGGAAGCATTTTCTTCCCACAGAAAAATAATGCAGTCCTGTGGAAATGCTTATGG
Organism: Manis javanica; assembly: GCF_040802235.1. Taxonomy (NCBI): domain Eukaryota; kingdom Metazoa; phylum Chordata; class Mammalia; order Pholidota; family Manidae; genus Manis; species Manis javanica. The sequence continues at coordinate 33,395,462 of NC_133159.1, forward strand.
ACGTATCCTCCCTCTGCAAAGAATCAGCAAACAAAAAGGTCATAATACAATCCGCCATAATGGCACTGGATCCAATAGGATACATGTAACCAACATGAGACATGGTAACTGTAAGTAACATGGACACAGTAGAGGCCACAGTGGTGTAGGCAATCAAAATGGTTCACGTAAACAGTAAATATTGGTAGCTAACATGAAAATTGAGCCAATGGTATATATAGACGTGCCTTGGTGCATGGAGGCAACGTGGTTCATGGGGCTGACATGGTATGCTGCTCATTGTGTTGTGGAAGGACACAAAACCTGACATCAGGTCATCTGGTTTCCAGCTCAACCTTGCTAACTTGTTTTGTCCTTCTGTAGACCTTACTTTGCTCATCTCTGAAATGAGCACCTTAGGTTTCATGGTCTCCAAGACCTCTGTGTGTCTAAAGTCCTATGCTGCAGGAGGTAGAATGCATGGGACTCAAATGCAGTAAACTTGAGAATCCTCTGTGAACTATAAGATGAATAACGGAACTATAGAATAAAAGTTGCATTTGTAAATGGTTACACCAGCACACAGAGCAGTAATTCTTATTCTTGAAAAAGCTCTACATGACATATATGAGGCTCTCTAAGAATCTTGACAAAGGGCCCCAGAGTTAGCATGGACAACCTGCTTTCTTTTAGGCCTCACGGTGGTCCAGAGGTCTTGGGGGTGAGTGATTCAGTTCCAGTATTTCCTGAGCCTCCGCTAAGGTCCAGCTAGTGTCAGGCCATGTGGAAAGCAAGACAGGCATGTGGAGGGGTTTACAGTCCTGAGATTATAATACCACAGCCCACAAAGATGCCTCAGTGACCTATGAGGACGGATGAGCTCTCAGGAGGGAGGCTCTCTCAGTGGGTGCCGGGCACACCCATCCACCACTGTGCCCCTCAGCCCTTGGGGAGCTTTCCATAGCTTGGAAGTCAGGGAGAGGGAAGGGAAACCCCAGGAAGCTTCATATTTTTCTCCCATCAGAGGAATAGAAATAGAAATTAAGTTGTAGTTACTGAAAAATGCTGATGCACAATTCTCAGGTGACAAGCAGCATTCAGTGATGGAGCAAAATGGAGGAGGGAAAGCTACTGACCAAGAGCTGACAGGTAATACCTTGGTGAGGAATTAGGATTTAGCTGATACCCGAGGCTAAGAAGGAGTCGCCAGTACCAAGAGCCAGGGACAGGGCATTTCAGGAAAGGGGACGCCAGGTACGGAGGCCCCAAGTCAGGAAAGGACTTTGCATTATCTGCAGAGCTCAGGAAGCCTCCTGTGGTCACAGCATAAAGTGAGGAGAAGAGATCCCATTGAGAGGTAGGCTGAGGACAGTCCTAAAGAGCCCTAAAGGAATGTTTACACTAAGTGCAGGGGAATGCTTGGGATCTTGCTGGGGGGTGGCGCAGTTTTAGGGGTGGTAAGCTGCTCTGTGGGCTACTGGAGGTGATTGGAAAGGAGGTGGGGGTAATATCGGGGAACTCACAGGTCAGGAATGAGAATTAAGATCTTCCCTTTTGGAGAGCGTTAGGGATATAGTTCCAGGTTGAGGACATTGGGAGGGGCACTTCTGATTAAGGGGCCCAGGTTGAGAAAAGAGAGGGAGACCTGGGGAAAGGGAGAGGCAGGGATTTGGACAAATCAGGGGATGAGCAGAGGGATTAATGAGAAATGGGAGTCTGGGAGTAATGCCTGCGAGAGTTCTGAGCCTCCGGTGGGATAGAGATTTTGTCTCTAGTACTTGGGGTGGCGGTACAGTCCTAAAGCATTTACCCAGACACGGAACAGGGCTGGGCCAGGAAGGGGGTCTGGGCGGGTGATGGCTCACCCGGTGGCACTGGTACCGGGGATGACAAAACCCCAGGTGGCAGCTCCAGGGGGCTTCAGCACAAAGTTAAGTGTGCCCTGGGCTGTTGAGGTGCCTGCCGCCATCACCCACTCTGGGGAGTGGGTAGGGAGCTATGCAGCTGCTTCAGGAGACTTGCCGACTGATGAGAGCTTTCTGCTTCTGGCTTTATGGGGAAGGGGCTGCCTGGAGAACAGGAAAGGAGTGTCCCTGGCTGTTGGAGGTCCCTGCACACCGAGGGGAGTCCGCCTGATGGCTCTCCTACAGCCTGATAGTCAGGGACCAGGGGAGTGGAGAGGGGGTCTTGTGGCTCACTTGTGATGAGGTTTTACTTGTCTCTCTCCTAGGACAGATTGTAACAGAGTTTGTAATTCAGGATGATAATAGATTTCATCTGAACAATGATGAACAACCTGTTTTCAAGCCCCAGGGGTGATGGAGCGGAGGAAGCGGGAGGCACAGTGTTTTCAGAAGAAAGGCTTGGGGGAACCGATGAGGGGGTTGGATCGACGAGGAGCACTCGTAGGGGAGGCCGGGGCATATCTGGGCAGGTGCCAGCCTTGGGTGGTGGCAGTGAGTGGGCAGGTGCTGAAATACATCACAAGGAAAGAACAAGAGCCCTGGGTGGCTTGGGTGTGTTGGTGGAAACGGGAGAAATCAAGGAAGCTGTCAAGGTTTTAAGGCAGCTTAACCCTGTCTCTGCTTCCCTACACTTCAGTGACTGGGGCAGTTGATTGTCGCCTGTCATTCACTGACCCCCAGCACTGCTGAAAAACATCCCAGCCCCTCGCCTCATGGAATTTGCAGTCCTCAGAGCAGCGCAGTTCATAGGAAGCAGATATGTACCTAGGGGTACAAATTGTTGTTCTTAAATAAATCCGCTGTTAATTTGGGTCTCTACGCAGTGTTTTTTGTTTTTTTGCTTTTACTTTTCCCCCCAATTTGCTTTGAATAAAGAAAACACGTAGAGTGGGTCATAGCTGCCTGAGTCTGGTGCAACACAGGACAGCCATTTGGGGAAGGCAGTTCGGTACTAAACTGCAATGTCTGCCTCTCCAGATTCTCTTCCCTTTTGTCCCGTTTCTCCGCTAACGATCTCACCATTTCTTCATGAGCAGATTGGAAAATCACTCTGCCACTTGTCACCTGGTTGCTATTATGCAAGAAACTTAAGTTCACCAACACTGTTTTCTCCTTTAAGAATGAATACTTTTGCGAACATAAGAAAAATTAGAAATTCCTAAGTAAGCACTTTGCAGAGTTCTATGCAAACAATTTGGAAACTTAAATGAAAACGATAATTTCTTATGGAAATGGATTACCCAAATTGATTTTATTAAAAATAGAATGTTTGCATAGACTAATTTCCATAAGAGATTGAGAAAAATAGAGGCAGTTATGAAGTAACTACCATATAAGATTGAAAGACGGGTGAGAAGAAACTTTGATGGGGGGAAAGGCATATGTGGACGGACTTCTCAGAATGGACACCGACTGTGAGTGCTGCCTGTGAATGTCCACAGAAGCGCATCAGCTGTAGAGGAGCCTTATCCTTGGGTGGGTAAAAAGACACTCTGTTGATGTCAATCAGCCTTTTCCCCCAAACACTTGTTCAATGGGTACATGAGCAAAACAGCCATGGTGGCAGGGATGTAGGCTACCCGCCTGGGCTCAACAGCATGGCTTGACCTTTACCAAAGCTCGTTGGGCTATTGCTACTCATAAGTGCCTCATCTGAAAATAGCAGAGACCAACAGTGAATCCCTGATAGTTACACTATTTCCTAGGAGAGCATCCTGCCACCTATGGCAATTTGACTGTATTGGATATTGGATATCTTTCACATGGAGGAGACATATTTGTCCATGCAGGAAAGGAGACAAATTCTCCATACTGATTTGCTTTCCCTGCCAGTAAAACTTTTGTTAGCAATTCCTATCTGTGAATTCACAGAATCCCTAATCCACCATCAAGGCACTCCACACAGCATTGCATCAGATCAAAGAACTCATATTACAATGAAGGAAGTACAGCCGTGGGCTCAGGATTATAGTATCAAACGGCCTTACCGTCACCCAGAAGCAGCTGGCCTGACTGAAAGGTGGAATACCTTGTGAGAACAGGACCTTAACTTACACATTCCTTCAAAGTGAGCATGACGTATTAAGCAGTTTATACTTTGAATCAGAACCAATGGTGCTATTTCCCCCGTAGTCAGAACTCATGGATCCAGGAATCAAGCAGTGAAAGCCTGAGAGGACACTCAGGATATTCACTCAGGATATTTGTTCCTCTCAATCAACAACTCTGAGCTCTGTTAGCTTTAAGATATTAATCCCCAAATAGGACATATGTACACCAGTGGAGAAAACAATGGTCCCCACCGAATTGCAGGGACTTCAGTCTGGGTGGTTTGGCTTCTGGTGCCACTGAACTAACAGGCAAAATAAAGACACAGTGTACTGACTGGAATGATTGATTCTGATTCCTGAGAGAAGTTGGAGTACTGCTACACAACTGAGGTGCAGAGGTCTGTGGAACCCACACGATTCCCTGGGAAAATTTCTTAGGCCTGCCATGCCCAATGGTAAGGGTTAATGGAAAGGGACAGATACCGAAAAACAGGGAGAATGATGGAGGACTCAGACCCTTCGATAATGAGAGTTTGGATGTCTCAAGTAGTAAATCATCCAGAGAAGCTGAGGTTCTGACTGATGACAAGGGAAGTATGGAATGAGCCCTTGAAGAAGACAGCCATCGACCTCAAGTATCAACTATGGTGTCATGGACAGTATAGAGCAGGGACTACAGTTGCTTTACATATTTTCTCCACATTTGTAACATACATGAAGTGTCTTGTACATAATAACGATTCCCTTCCTTTTTATTAGAATATAAAAATAATTACAACAAATTAATTATAATTTATAATTATTTCATATTTTTATATTGTTGACTTCAGATAACAGAATATTCAGTGAGACCATGGCTGAATTGAAGAGTAATTAATGTAGCCTGCAATCTCCTTCATCTGTAAGGAGAGATGTATCTTGTTAGCTCGATTTGTTTTGTTTATTGTAAGGGAATTTGAATGTTCATAGAAGGATGCAGAAGAAGCTGAGTAGACAAAGGGATGGGCTGTAGCAGTTATCCATTTATGACCTCTCAGTTGCAATGAAACTTTCAATATATGCTGTGTAATATGCAACAGAATTCCCCTACATATTTCTTCTTTACAGTGGGTGTTATGTTCAGTTTTCTCAGAGGGCACTGGAGGAAAATTGCAGGACAATTAGGTTTCCTGCATTTCTGGCCTGCACCACAGGTGGCCCAGAAGGCACAGTGACCTTCCCTCTTCAGTTTGGCTGCCTTCTCCTGGGAACTGGAGCCTTGTACATCCAGCCATCTTCCCATCTCCATCCGCAAGCCCTGGAATGGGGTGCCTGGAGCTACACCTTCAGCACATCCCCACAAGTATGCATTCAGCACCTGTCTTCTTCAGGGTCAGACAATAAGTTGTTTCATCTGCAAGCCCATGTACTGTGGAAGCTTTGTGCTTCCACTAGTCCCTGGCATCCATCTGCATGTTCACACTGCTGGTTGCTAATTGCCTGCTTCCCTACCTGCACCATGAAAGGTGACCTATGTTTTGCCTTGCAACTCCAGAGCAAAAGTGGTTTGGCAAAATCAGTGATCTCCTCTGCAGCTCAGTGCCTGAGCCACACCTCCAATGAGGTCTGACCCACTCCCAGGTCTTTCATTCTTTGACTACTATCCCTTAGCCCTTGGGTACCACACAGACTTTCCTTATGTCTTCCAGCTACACTCTTTTCATAATTAATACTTCTTTGTGTTGAACTTCCCCTTTTCGCCTACTGAGTGTTTTCTTTATACTGTTTTGGCCCATGAAGTTACAGGCCCTGTAACATTTCAAAGTAAATATAATTATCTCCATATTATCGATTAATTAATTAATAATAATAACATTATTAAATTGTTTAAATTTCAATTATTTGAAATTATTTATGTCATTTCATTCAGATACGGAGAGGACTCTGGATATGACTTTTCCTACAGCAATATTCCTCCCAATATGTGGAATTTTGAACTTATAAAACAAATTATAAGTGTGAAAAAGATGGTGGTTTGGAGGTGAGGCAGAATTCTCCTCCCAAAACCATATAAAACATGAAAATACAGAAAATACATCTTATCCTGAAAAAGTGACCTGAAGGCTGCAGAACAGACTGTGTACATCTGGGGAAAAGAGAAGTCCTCACAAAAAACTGATAAGTATCAATGCCACTATCCAGAGGTTCCTGCCCTCCCACATCACAGCCATCAGGTGGGAGGAAGAGAAATGGAGCTGTGAGGGAGTAGAAGCCCAAGACTGCTAAACACCCAGCCCTGGAGATGTGCTCTAGGAACACAAACCTACATTACATTGTGCTCTAGAGCTTCGTGGGTTTGGAAAGCAAAGACAGGTAGAATACTGGGAGAGACTGAGATTCCAGCTTCTGTGGAGAACAGGTTTGCACAAACAGCTGCCCTAGAACAAAAGAATGGTGGGAAGTTTGAAAGACTTCCCAGCAATGAGAGGGGTGCTAACGGGGCAAAGGTTACACAGAGCTCTCTGCTCAGGAGAAAAGCAAGTGGACAAAATCGTCCCAGCACACTTTGCCCAGCAGGTTGGGAGCTCTCAGGAGTTTCAGACTCTCCATCCCCCTGGCTGGCAAAGCAGTCCAGGGTGCCCCCACTGCAGTATGCAGCCTGCTGCTCCTTCCTCCTGGCAGACACCAGTCCCACTCACCTGCTGCCCCTGCCATTACACCAGGCCAGCACTAGGATGACCCTGCCCATGGCGGCTACAGGGGCGTAGCACACAGGCTCCTCCCTGCATGCTCAGTCCATCGGACCTGGCAATAGAGGCAGGTGTTACAGCCGGGAAGGAGGAAACCCTCCCAGCCAGCTCTTTCCTCCCAGCAGGTGATGGTTCCGCTTACCTACAACCCCCGCCATTGCTGCAGGTTCTCAACAGCTCCAGAGGGTAGAGCTTCTGGGCACTAAAGGGTGCTACCTACAGAAAATTCTTATATCACAGGAAACACTAAAAAAATGAAATGCAAAGGAATTTGTTCCAAACAAAATTATAGGAGAAAATGCCAGAAAGAGGGCTCAGAGATACTGCTATCACCAATCTTTTTGATAAAGATTTCATAATAAAAGTCATGAACGTGTTCACAGAGTACAGATCAATATTCACACTCTCAGAGAGGACTTCATCAAAGAGACAGAAACTTTCAAAAATGCAGTATGGGAAATGGGACATAAAATGTAGGGATTTTTAAGAAGATTTGATGAGGTAGAGGAGACAGTAAAGAAACAGAAATGAGAACAGGAAAAGAAAGGAGCTGAGGCACAGAGAGAAAAAGGGATGATTAGGAATGAAAGAATAATAAGAGAACTGAGCAACCAGTCCAACTGGAACAATATTCACATTTTTGTGGTACCAGACAAAGAAGAAGAGAGAAAAAGGCATAGAAAGTGTCTTTGAGGAAATAATTGCTGAACACTTCCCTAATCTGGGAAAGGAAATAGTCTTTCAGGTCATGGAAGTGCAGAGATTTCCCAACTGAAGGAACACTAGGATGACAACACCAAGGCATATACTAATTAAAATGGCAAGGATCAAGGACAAGTAGAGAGAGTTGAAAGCAGCCAGAGGTAGAAACAAGATCACTAATAAAGGAAACACCATCAGGGTATCAGCAGACTTCTCAGCAAAAACTTATAGGCCAGAAGGGAGTGGCATGATATATTTAATTCAGTGAAAGGGATGGGCATCCAACCAAGAATACTGTACCCGGCAAGATCATCATTTAAATTTGAAGAAAGGATTAAACAAGTTCCAGATAAACAAAAGTTGAAAGAATTCACCACCCACAAACTGTCTCTACAGGGTATCTTAAACGTATTGCTCTAGATGGAGTGCAGTAAGGTTAAATAGCTGTCACCAGATAAAATAAAACCACAGTAAAGGAAGTAGACTATTTAATTACTAAGCAAATATGAATCAAATCAATTGCTCAGAAAGTTAGCCAAGGGATACACAAAAGTACAGAATATTACAGCTAATTTATAAAGAGTGGAGGAGGAAGAAGGGAAGAAAAACAAAGAACCTTTTATTTTTAGATTGTGTTGGAAAGAGCATAATAAGTGAGTTAAGACAGACTGTTCAATAGTAAAGGAGCTGTCTTTGAACCTTTGGTATTCACAAATCTAAAGCCTGCAATGGAAATAAGTACATATCTATCAAGAACCACTGTAAATGTAAATGGACAGACTCCCCCAATCGAAAGACATAGAGTTACAGGCTATAAAATAAAAACAATACCCAGCTTTATGCTGCCTATAAGAGACTCACTTCAAACCTAACCACATACACAGAGTAAAAGATGGAAAAAGGTAGTTCATGCAAATAACAGGGAAAAAAGAGTAGGAGTAGCAGTACTTATATCAGAGATAATAGATTTCAAAACAAAGAGAGTAAAGAGACAAAGAAGGACATTGCATAATGATAGAAAGGTCAGTCCAACAAGAGGATATAACCATTACAAATATCTATTCATCCAACATTGGAGCACCTAAATATGTGAAACAAATACTAAAGGAATTAAAGGGGGAAATAGAATGCAGTGCATTCATTTTAGGAGACATCAGCACACCACTCAGTCCAAAGGACAGATTAACCAGACAGAAAATAAGTTAGGAGACAGAGGCACTAAACAATACATTAGAGCAGGTGGACTTAAGAGACATCTACAGAATATTCCACCCAAAATCAGCAGGACACCCATTCTTCTCAAGTGTACATGTAATGTTTTCCATAGTAGAGCACATACTAGACCACAAAAAGCCTCCATACATTAAAAAACATTAAAGTTGTGCCAAGCAGCTTCTCAGACCACTGAGGTATGAAACTAGAAATAAAGTACTAAAGGAAAACAACAAAGCCCATAAACACATGGAGGCTTAACAACATGCTCCTAAATAGTCAATGGAGCAATCACCAAATTAAAGCAGAGATCAAGGAATATATGGAGACAAATGAAAACAACAACACACAGCCCCCAGTCTGTGGGACACAGTGAAGGCAGTTCTAAGAGGAAAGCCTATAGAAATCCAGGCTTACCTCAGGAGACAAGTGCAATCCCAAATGAGCAGTACAAACTCATAATTAACGAAATAGAAAAAGAAGAACAAATGAAGCCCAAAGTCAGTAGAAGGAGGGACATAATATAGATCAGAGCAGAAATAAATAAAATTGAGAAGAATAAAATAAGAAGAAGCAATGCAACCAGGAGCTGGTTCACTGAGAAAATAAGCAAAATAGATAAACCACTAGTCATATTTATCAATAAAAAAATAGAGAGCACAGAGAGGAGCCAAGATGGCAGCATGAGTAGGGCAGCAGAAATGTCCTCCCAAAACCATATATATTTTTGAAAATACAACAAATACAACTATTCCTAAAAGAGAGACCAGAGGATACAGAACAACAGCCAGGCTACATCTACATCTGCGAGAACTCGGCATCTCATGAAGGGGATAAGACACAAGCTGTGGCCCGGTGGAACCAAGTGCTCCCCCTGGCCGAGCTCTGGTAGAAGAAAGGAGTCAGAGTGGGGAGGGCAGGACTGCTAAACAAACAGCCCTGGTAATCCACACCAGGAACACAGACACACATTGCATAGTGTGCTGGATATTAGGGAAAGGAAAAGGAAAATCTGCAAGTGTGTCCCTACAGCTAGCTCACCTGGGACAAAAGAAAATCCAGTGCTTTTTGAATGTCTTAAAGGGACAGGGGCCTAAGAGCTTGACAGAATCACCCAGGCAGACTCTGCCCAGTAGGCTGGGAATTCTGAGGAGCTTTGCATGCCACAGCCCTCTGGCTGGCAACACAGCTCTGAAGCCCCTGATGGCAATCAGCAGCCCTCCATTCATTCCCCCTCTGGCTTGTCTCTGCTACAGTGGCTGAGCAGCCTGAGAGGGGCTGCACCCACAGCAGCTGCCCAGAGTCTCCTTCAAGCACACAGCCGCCCAGGCCAGACCTGGGGCTGCTGCCAGGGCACAGGTGCACAGTACTCACAGAGGAAGCCAGAGCAGGGTGCAAAGGGGCTCTGTTCTTGCAGGAGAGCACACCTGGCACACCCGACATGCCATGGCATGTCCATGGCAGCTCAGATGATTAATCCGGGAACAGCTCCCAATGTGAGGTTGACCGACACAGATAGCAGAGAAGGGCAGGGTGATTAGCAAGCAGGAATGGACTTGGTTCTCCCAGCTGGCACATGTGCCACCTGCCTATGACTACCTCTATCACCATGAAAAGGCAGAAGAATTTGGTCCAGTCCAGAATACCCAGACAACACCTGAGAGAGGACCATAGTAGACAGATATAACCAATCTTCCTGAAAAATAATTCAAATTAAAGGTCATAACCATGCTGATGGACCTGCAGAGAAATGTGCAAGAGCTAAAGGATCAAGTTAGGAGGGAGAATACAGAAATAAAACAATATCTGGAAGGACTTAAGAGCAGGGTGGATGAGGTGCTAGAGACAACTAATGGAATAGAAATCAGAGAAAAGGAATACAGAGAAGCTGAGGCAGAGAGAGATAAAAGGATCTCCAGGAATGAGAGAATATTAAGGTGACTGTGTGGCCAATCCAAATGGAATAATATTCACATTATAGGGGCACCAGAAGAATATGAAGAGAGAAAAAGGGATAGAAACTGTCTGTGAAGAAATAATTGCTGAAAATTTCCCCAAACTGGGGGAGCAAATAATTGATCAGACCATTGAAGCCCACAGATCTCCCAAACAAGGGACCCAAGGAGGACAACACCAAGACACATAATAATTAAAATGGCAAAGATCAAAGACAAGGACAGAGTATTAAAGGCAGCTAGAGAGAGAAAATAAGTGACCTACAAACGAAAACCCATCAGGCAATCATCAGACTTCTCAGCAGAAACCTTACAGTCCAGAAGAGAATGGGATGATATATTTAATGCAATGAAACAGAAGGGCCTTGAACCAAGAATATTGTATCCAGAACGATTATCATTTAAATATGGAGGAGGGATTAAACAATTCCCAGACAAGCAAAAGTTGAGGAAATTTGCCTCCCACAAACTATCTCTACAGGATATTTTAAAGGGACTTCTCTAGGTGGACAAATTGATGTCACCAGAGACAATAAAATTGAACCAAAGAAACCAGACCAAACAATTACTAACTAAAGGCAAAAAAAATAAAATCAACTATTCACAAATGCAGTCAAAGGAAACACAAAACAGTAGAGAATAAAACACCTATCATATAAAGAATGGAGAAGGAGGAATAAGAAGGGAGAGAAATAAAGAATCATCAGACTGTGTTTATAATAGCTTAATAAGAGCGTTAAGTTAGATGGTTAGATAGTAAAGAAGATAACCTTGATCCTTTGGTAACCATGAATCTAAAGCCTGAAATGGCAATAAGTACATATGTTTCAATAATCACCCTGAATGTAAGTGGACTGAATGAACCAATCAAAAGACACAGAGTAAAAGAATGGATAAAAAGGAAGATCCATCTACATGCTGCTTACAAGAGACTCACCTCAAACTCAAAGACATAAACAGACTAAAAGTCAAGGGACAGAAAAAGATATTTCATGCAAACAATAGGGAGAAAAAAGCAGATGTTGCAGTAATAGTATCAGATAAAAAAGACTTCAAAACTAAGAAAGTAACAAGAGATAAAGAAGGACATACATAATGATAAAAGGGTCAGTCCAACAAGAGGACATAACCATTATAAATATATATGTACCCAATACAGGAGCATCGACATATGTGAAAGAAATACTAACCAAATTAAAGTAGGAAATAGAATGCAATGCATTCATTGTAGGAGACTTCAACACACCACTCACCCCAAAGGACAGATCCACCAGATAGAAAATAAGTAAGGACACAGAGGCACTGAACAACACTCTAGAAGAGATGGACCTAACAGACATCTACAGAACTCTACACCCAACAGCAGCAGAATACACATTCTTCTCAAGTGCATATGGAACATTTTCCAGAAAAGACCACATATTAGGCCACAAAAAGAGCCTCAGTAAATTCAGGAAGATTGAAATTCTACCAACCAACTTCTCAGACCACAAAGATATAAAACTAGAAACAAATTGTACAAAGAAAACAAAAAGGCTGACAAACACATGGAGGTTTAACACCATGCTCCTAAATAATCAAGGGATCAATGACCAAATTAAAACAGAGATCAAGCAATATATGGAGACAAATGACAACAACAGCACAAAGCCCCAACTTCTGTGGGACACAGTGAAGGCAGTTCTAAGAGGAAAGTATATAGCAATCCAGGCCTATTTAAAGAAAGAAGAACAATCCCAAATGAATAGTCTAAAGTCACAATTATTGAAACTGGAAAAAACAAACAAATGAGGCCTAATGTCAGCAGAAGGAGGGACATAATAAAGATCACAGAATAAATAAATAAAATTGAGAAGAAAAAAATAATAGAAAAAAATCAATGAAACATGGTTCTCAGAAAATAAACATAATAGATAACCCCCTAGCCAGACTTATTAAGAGAAAAAGAGACTCTACACACATCAGCAGAATCAGAAATGAGAAAGGAAAAATTATGAATGGACCCCACTGACATACAAAGAATTATTAGAGAATACAATGAGAATCTATAAGCTAACAAACTGGAAAACCTACAAGAAATGAACAACTTCCTAGAAAAATACAACTCTCCAAGACTGACCAACGAAGAAACAAAAAATGTGAACAGACCAATTACCAGCAACAAAATTGAATTGGTAATCAAAAAACTACCTAAGAACAAAACCCCAGGCCAGATGGATTCACAGCTGAATTTTATCAGACTTATAGAGAAGACATAATACCCATTCTCCTTAAAGTTTTCCAAAAAATAGAAGAGAAGGGAATACTTCCAAACTCATTCTATGAAGCCAGCATCACTCTAATACCAAAACCAGACAAAGACTCTAAGAAAGAATAAAATTAAAGAGCAATATCCCTGATGAACATAGGTGCACGGATATGGAACAAAATACTAGCAAATGGAATTCAAAAATACGTCAAGAGGATCACACACCATCATCAAGTGGGATTCATCCCAGGGATGCAAAGATAGTACAACATTCGAAAATCCATCAACATCATCCACCACATCAACAAAAAGAAGGACAAAAAACACATGATTATCTCCATAGATGTAGAAAAAGCATTCGACAAAATTCAACATCCATTCATGATAAAAACTCTCAATAAAATGGGTATAGAGGGAAAGTACCTCAACATAATAAAAGCCATATATGACAAACCCGCAGCCAACATCATACTAAACAGCAAGAAGCTCAAAGCTTTTCCTTTAAGATCATGAACAAGGCAGGGATGCCCACTCTCCCCACTGTTATTCAACATAGTACTGGAGGTCCTAGCCACGGGAACCAGACAACACAAAGAAATACAAAGCATCCAGGTTGGTAAAGAAGAAGTCAAACTGTCACTGTTTGCAGATGACATGATATTGTTCATTAAAAACCATAAAGATTCCACTCCAAAACTAGTAGAACAAATATCTGAATTCAGCAAAGTTGCAGGATACAAAATTAATACACACAAATCTGTTGCTTTCCAATACACTAATGATGAACTAGCAGAAAGAGAAATCAGGAAAACAATTGCATCAAAAAGAATAAAATACCTGGGAATAAACCTAACCAAAGAAGTGAAAGACCTATACCCTGAAAACTACAAGACACTCTTAAGGGAAATTAAAGCAGACACTAACAAATGGAAACTCATCCAATGCTGTTGGCTAGGAAGAATTAATATTGTCAAAATGGACATTCTGCCTAAAGCAATCTACAGATTCAATGCAATGCCTATCAAAATACCAACAGCTTTCTTCAATGAACTGGAACAAATAGTTCTAAAATTCATATGGAACCACAAAAGACCCTGAATAGTCAAAGCTATCCTGAGAAAGAATAATAAAGCAGGGGGTTCTTGCTTCTCAACATCAAGCTCTACTACAAAGCCACAGTAATCAAGACAATTTGGTACTGGCACAAGAACAGACCCACAGTCCAGTGGAACAGAATAGAGAGTCCAGATATTAACCCAAACATATATGGTTAATTAATATACCATAAAGGAGCCATGGACATACAATGGGGGAAATGACAGCCTCTTCGACAGCTGCTGTTGGAGAAACTGGACAGCTACATGTAAGAGAATGAAACTTAATCAATGTCTAACTGCATACACAAAAATAAATTTGAAATGGATTAAAGAGATGAATGTAAGTCATGAAACCATAAAACTTTTAGGAAAAAAACATAGGCAGCAATCTCTTGGACATAAACAAGAGCAACTTCTTCATGAAAATATCTCCCTGGGCAAGGATAATAAAAGCAGAAATGAACAAGTGGGATAACATAAAGCTGAAAAGCTTCTGTACAGTCAAAGACACCATCAAAAGAACAAAAAGGCATTCCTAAATGAAAGATCCGATAAAGAGTTGACATCCAAAATATATAAAGAGCTCACCCACATGAACAAACAAAAAGCAAATTATGCAATTAATAAATGGTCAGAGGAGCTGAACATACAGTTCTCCAAAGAAGAAATTCAGATGGCCAAAATACACATGAAAAGATGCTCCACATCACTAATCATTGGAGAAATGCAAATTAAAACCACAATTAGATATCACTTCACACCAGTAAGGAACTCCACCATCCAAAAGGGAACAACAAATGTTGGTGAGGTTGTGGAGAAAGGGAAACACTCCTACACTGCTGGTGGGAATGTAACTTGGTTCAACCATTGTGGAAAACAGTATGGAGGTTCCTCAAAAAACTAAAATTAGAAATACTATTTGACCCAGGAATTCCACTCCTAGGAATTTACCCTAAGAATGCAGCAGCCCAGTTTGAAAAAGACAGATGCACCCCTGTGTTTATTGCAGCACTATTTACAATAGCCAAGAAATGGAAGCAACCTAACTGTCCATCAGTAGATGAATGGATAAAGAAGATGTGGTACATATACACAATGGAATATTATTCAGCCATAAGAAGAAAACAAATCCTACCATGTGCAACAACATGGATGGAGCTAGAGGGTATTATGCTCAGTGAAATAAGCCAGGCAGAGAAAGACAAATACCAAATGATTTCACTCATCTGTGGAGTATAAAAACAAAGAAAAAAACTGAAGGAGCAATGTAGCAGCAGACTCACACAACCAAAGAATGGACTAACAGTTACCAAAGGGAAAGGGATTGGGGAGAATGGGTGGAAAGGGAGGGATAAAGGGGGGAAAGAAAGGGGGCACTATGATTAGCATGTATAATGTGTGTGGGGTGGCATGGAGTGGGCTGTACAACACAGAGAAGACAAGTAGTGATTCTACAACATCTTACTATGCTGATGGACAGTGACTGTAATGGGGTATGTCGGGGGGAGTTGGTGATGGGGAGAGTCTAGTAAACAATGTTCCTCATGTAATTGTGGATTAATTATACCAAAGAAAAATAGAGAGTATATACATAAACAGAATCAGGATGAGAAAGGAAAAATCACTACAGAAACCACATAAATAAAAATAATTATTAGAGAATACTATGAAAATTATATGTCAACAAATTGGATAACCAAGAAGAAATGGACAACTTTCCAGAAAAATACAACTTTCCAAAATTGACCCAGGAAGAAACCAAAAATCTGAACCTACCAATTATCAGCAGTAAAAACGAATTGGTAATCAGTAAGCTACCTAAAAACAACCCCCTGGAACAGATGTCTTCATGGCAGAATCTTTTTGTTGTTGTTGTCATTAATCTACAATTACATGAAGAACATTATGTTTACTAGGTTCCCCCCTTCACCAAGTCACCCCCACAAACCCCACTACAGTCACTGTCCATCAGCACAGTAAGATGTTGTAGAATCACTACTTGTCTTCTCTGTGTTGCACAGCCCTCCCCATTCCCCACCACATTATACATGCTAATCATAACACCCCCTTTCTTCTTCCCTGCCCTTATCCCACCCTTCCCTCCCATTCTCCCCAGTCCCTTTCTCATTGGTAACTGTTAGTCCATTCTTGGGTTCTGTGATTGTGCTGCTGTTTTGTTCCTTCAGTTTTTCTTTTGTTCTTATACTCCACAGATGAGTGAAATCATTTGGTATTTGTCTTTCTCTGCCTGGCTTATTTCACTGAGCATAATACCCTCTAGCTCCATCCATGTTGTTGCACATGGTAGGATTTGTTTTCTTCTTATGGCTGAATAATATTCCATTGTGTATATGTACCACATCTTCTTTATCCATTCATCTACTGATGGACAGTTAGGTTGCTTCCATTTCTTGGCTATTGTAAATAGTGCTGCAATAAACACAGGGGTGCATCTGTCTTTTTCAAACTGGGCTGCTGCATTCTTAGGGTAAATTCCTAGGAGTGGAATTCCTGGGTCAAATGGTATGTCTATTTTGAGCATTTTGTGGAAGCTCCATACAACTTTCCACAATGATTGAACTAATTTACATTCCCATCAGCAGTGTAGAAGGGTTCCCCTTTCTGCACAGCCTTGCCAATAATTTGTTGTTGTTTGTCTTTTGGATGGTAGCCATCCTTACTGGTGTGAGGTGATAACTCATTGTGGTTTTAATTTGCATTTCTCTGATAACTAGCAATGTGGACCATCTTTTCATGTGTATTTTGGCCATCTGAATTTCTTCTTTGGAGAACTGTGTGTTCAGCTCCTCTTCCCATTTTTTAATTGGATTATTTGCTTTTTGTTTGTTGAGGTGCATGAGCTCTTTTTATATTTTGAATGTCAAGCCTTTATTGGAGCTGTCATTTATGAATATATTCTCCCATACTGTAGGGTACCTTTTTGTTCTATTGATGTTGTCCTTTGCTGTACAGAAGCTTTTCAGCTTGACATAGTCCCACTTGTTCATTTTTGCTTTTGTTTTCCTTGCCTGGGGAGATATGTTCATGAAGAAGTCACTCATGTTTATGTCCAAGAGATTTTTGCCTATGTTTTTTTCTAAGAGTTTTATGGTTTCATGACTTACATTCAGGCCTTTGATCCATTTTGAATTTACTTTTGTGTATGGGGTTAGACAATGATCCAGTTTCATTCTCTTACATGTAGCTCCCAAGTTTTGCCAACAGCAGCAGTCAAAGAGGCTGTCATTTCCCCCATTGTATGTCAATGGCTCCTTTATGGTATATTAATTAACCATATATGGTTCTGTTAATGTCTGGAGTCTCCATTCTGTTCCGCTGGTCTGTGGCTCTGTTCTTGTGCCAGTATCAAATTGTCTTGATTACTATGGCTTTGATGTAGAGCTTGAAGTTGGGGAGTGAGATCCGCCCCCAACTTATTCTTCCTTCTCAGGATTGCTTTGGCTCTTCTGTTTCTTTGGTGGTTCCATATGAATTTTTGAACTGTTTGTTCTAGTTCATTGAAGAATGTTGTTGGTAATTTGATAGGGATTGCATCAAATCTGTAGATTGCTTTGGGCAGGATGGCCATTTTAACTATATTAATTCTTCCTAGCCAAGAGCATGGGATGAGTTTCCATTTGTTAGTGTCCTCTGTAATTTCTCTTAAGAGTGTCTTATAGTTTTCAGGGTATAGGTCTTTCACTTCTTTTGTTAGGTTTATTCCTAGGTATTTTATTCTTTTTGATGCAATTGTGAATGGAATTGTTTTCCTGATTTCTCTTTCTGTTGGTTCATAGTTAGTGTGTAGGAAAGGCACAGATTTATGTGTGTCAATTTTGTATCTTGAAACATTGCTGTATTCAGATATCAGTTGTAGTAGTTTTGGTGTGGAGACTTTAGGGTTTTTTATGTACAATATCATGTCATCTGCAAATAGTGACAGTTTAACTTCTTCTTTACCAATCTGGATTCCTTGTATTTCTTTGTTTTGTCTAATTGCCATGGCTAGGACCTCCATTACTATGTTGAATAACAGTGGGGAGAGTGGACATCCCTGTCTTAGCCCAGCTCAGACTAAAAGCTTTCAGCTTCTCGCTGCTCAGTATGATGTTGGCTGTGGGTTTATCATATATGGTCTTTATTGTGTTGAGATACTTTCCCTCTATACCCATATTATTGAGAGCTTTTATCATGAATGGATGTTGAATTTTATCAAATGCTTTTTCAGCATCTATGGAGATGATTATTTGGTTTTTGTCCTTCTTTTTGTTTATGTGGTGGATGATGTTGATGGATTTTCGAATGTTGTACCATCTCTGCATCCCTGGGATGAATCCCACTTGGTCTTGGTATATGATCCTTTTGATAGATTTTTGAATTCAGTTTGCTAATATTTCGTTGACTATTTTTGCATCCACGTTCATCAGGGATATTGGTCTGTAATTTTCTTTTTTGGTGGGGTCTTTGCCTGGTTTTGGTATTAGGGTGATGTTGGCTTCATAGAATGAGTTTGAGAGTATTCCCTCCTCTTCTATTTTTTGGAAAAGTTTAAGGAGAATGGGTATTATGTCTTCTCTGTATGTCTGATAAAATTCCAAGGTAAACCCATGTGGCCTGGGGTTTTTCTTCTTTGGTAGTTTTTTTTATTAGCACTTCAATTTCTTTGCTTGTAATTGGTCTGTTTAAATTTTGTCTTTCTTCCTTGGTCAGTCTTGGAAGGTTGTATTTTTCTACAAAGTTGTCCATTTCTTCTGTTTTTCAACTTGTTAGTATATAGATTTTCATGGTAGTCTCCAATAATTCTTTTATTTCTGTGGAGTCTGCAGTGATTTTTCCTTTCTGATTTCTGATTTTATTGATGTGTGTTGATTCTCTTTTTCTCTTAATAAGTCTGGCTAGAAGCTTATCTATTTTGTTTATTTTCTCAAAGAACCAGCTCTTGGTTTCATTGATTTTTTCTACTTTTTTATTCTTCTCAATTTTGTTTATTTCTTCTCTGATCTTTATTATATCCTCCCTTCTGCTGCCTTTAGGCCTCATTTGTTCTTCTTTTTCTAATTTCAATAATTGTGACGTTAGACTATTCATTTGGAATTGTTCTTCCTTATTTAAGTATGCCTGGATTGCTATATACTTTCCTCTTAAAACTGCTTTCGCTGCATCTCACAGAAGTTGGGGCTTTGTGTTGTTGTCATTTGTTTCCATATATTCCTTGATCTTTATTTTAATTTGTTCATTGATCCATTGATTATTTAGGAGCATGTTGTTAGGCCTCCATGTGTTTGTGACCCTTTTTGTTTTCTTTGTACAATTTATTTCTAGTTTGATACCTTTGTGGTTTGAAAAGTTGGTTGGTAGAATTACAATCTTTTGGAATTTTTTGAGGCTGTTTTTGTGGCCTATATGTGGTCTATTCTGGAGAATGTTCCATGTGCACTTGAGAAGAATGTGTATCCTGTTGCTTTTGGATGTAGACTTCTATAGATGTCTGTTAGGTCCATCTGTTCTAGTTTGTTGTTCAGTGCTTCTGTGTCCTTACTTATTTTCTGTCTGATGGATGTATCCTTTGGAGTGAGTGGCGTGTTGAAGTCTCCTATTATGAATGCATTGCATTCTATTTCCTCCTTTAGTTCTGTTAGTATTTGTTTCACATATGCCGGTGCTCCTGTGTTGGATGCATATATATTTATAATGGTTATATCCTCTTGTTGTACTGACCCCTTTATAATTATGTAATGTTCTTCTTTATCTCTTGTTACTTTTTTTGTTTTTTAATCTATTTTGTCTGATACTAGTACAGCAACACCTGCTTTTTTCTCCTTGTGTTTGCATGAAATATGTTTTTCCATCCCTTGACTTTTAGTCTGTGCATATCTTTGGGTTTAAGGTGAGTTTCTTGTAAGCAGCATACAAATGGGTCTTGCTTTTTTGTCCATTCTGTTACTCTGTGTCTTTTGATTGGTGCATGCAGTCCATTTACATTTAGGGTGATTATTGAAAAATATGTACTTATTGCCATTCCAGGCTTTAGATCCTTAGTTACCAAAGGTTCAAGGTTAGCTTCTTTAGTATCTTACTGTCTAACTTAACTTATTGAGTTCTTATAAACACTGTCTGGTGATTCTTTACTTCCCTCCCTTCTTATTCCTCCTTCTCCATTCTTTATATTTTAGGTGTTTTATTCTCTGCTCTATTGTGTTTCCTTTAACTGCTTTTGTGGTTAGTTGATTTTATTTTTTGCCTTTGTTTAGTATTTGTTGGTCTGCTTTCTTTGGTGTGATTTTATTTTCTCTGGTTACATCTATTTGGTCTTAGGAGTGCTCCCATCTAGAGCAGTCTCTCTAAAATATCCTGTAGAGGTGGTTTGTGGGAGGCAAATTCCCTCAACTTTTGCTTGTCTGTGAATTGTTTAATCCCTCCTTCATATTTAAATGATAATCATGCTGGATACAGCATTCTTGGTTCAAGGCCCTTCTGTTTCATTCCATTAAATATATCATGCCATTCTCTTCTGGCCTGTAGGGTTTCTGTTGAGAAGTCTGATGATAGCCTGATGGGTTTTCCTTTGTAGGTGACCTTTTTCTTCTCTCTAGCTGCCTTTAAAACTCTGTCCTTGTCCTTGATCTTTGCCATTTTAATTATTATGTGTCTTGGTGTGGTCCTCCTTGGGTCCCTTCTGTTGGGAGTTGTGTGTACTTCCGTGGTCTGATCGATTATTTCCTCCCCCAGTTTGGGGAAGTTTTCAGCAATTATTTCTTCAAAGACACTTTCTATCCCTTTTTCTCTCTCTTCTTCTTCTGGTACCCCTATAATGCAGATATTGTTCCTTTTGGATTGGTCACAGAGTTCTCTTAATATTGTTTCATTCCTGGAGATCCTTTTATCTCTCTCTTCATCAGCTTCTATGCATTCCTGTTCTCTGGTTTCTATTCCATCAATGGCCTCTTGCATCTTATCCATTCTGCTTATAAATCCTTCCAGAGATTGTTTCATTTCTGTAATCTCCCTCCAGATGTCATCCCTTAGCTCTTGCATATTTCTCTGCAGCTCCATCAGCATGGTTATGACCTTTATTTTGAATTCTTTTTTAGGAAGATTGATTAGGTCTATCTCCTTCTCAGGGGTTGACTGTGATTTTGGTCTGTATCAAATTCTTCTACCTTTTCATGGCAATAGAGGTAGTTGTGGGGAGCTGGCGTGTGTGTCGGTGGAGGAACATCCCTTCTTGCTGGTTTGTGGCCTTCCTCTCCTGGGAGAACAGCAACCTCTAGCAGCTTGTGTTGTGCAGCTGTGTGCAGACGGGGCCTCTAATTCTTACCCATACTCTGTAGAGTTAAGCTCCACAGTTGCTGTGGGCATGGCCGGCCTCAGTCTGCTGCTCCAATATGGCGGAGCCAAGTCGGAGGGGAAACAGGTGGGAGGTCCAGGGGATTAGCGCCCCAGGATTTCCCTGGGATTCCCAGCTCCTGGGCTAAGTGTCCCGGGATACTTCCATCCAGCTGTGGGGTCCCTGTTCCTTTAAGACTTTCAAAAAGCAATCACTTTTCTTTGTCCCAGGGGCACCAGCTGCAGGGACCCAATCACAGGTCTTATTGTCATGTTTCCCTAGTATCCAGTACCCCAAGAATTGTGTGTCTGTGTTCCGGTGCAGATGGCTAGGGCTGGGTATTTAGCAGCTCTGGGCTCCCTCTCCATCCCTGCTCTGACTCCTTTCCTTCCACCAGGAGCTGAGGTGAGGGGTGCTTGGGTCCCTCTGTGCCACGGTTTATATCTTACCTCCTTCACAATGCAATGGGTTCTTGCAGGTGTAAATGTAGTCTGGCTGTTGTCCTGTGTTGTCGCGTGCCCCGTCCTTGCCGGCAAGAACAGCACGCAACAACAGCAGGATTCTTCTGCAGAAAGCTTTATTCTTCAGCTCTTTGTGAAACAAATGAGTTGGGCAGGACCCAGAGGGGAAGGAGAGGCTTGCTTATATAGTTCTCATGCTCTGACCTGGTTGGTGCGGCTCCATGTGCCTTATTAGCATAACCATTTGGTGGGTCTCATTGGTCCTTATGCCAAGGCGCAATTAGCATGTAGTTTAGTGGTGTGGGATGATTTGTCATTAGGAAGTTCGGGGCCTTCTGGCTGCCCTGCATTGGGCGCTATTTTCTGAGCGCGGCTGCCAACATCTCCCCCTTTTTTGTCTAACAGAAGCTCAAGGCGGAACTTGCCAGCAGAGGCGGAGACAGAGGCCTGACCTCCATCATACTTCCTGATGCCCCCTTTTTGGAGAGGGGTTCTGGGCATCTACCCCTATGCAGTCAGGCATGCCTCTCAGAGGGGTCCAAGACCTCTTGCAGTGCTTTGCCTCGCATCCTCTGGCTGGCGTTGGGACCGCTTGGTACAAAGGGTTTGGACCCTTTTTCTCAACCCTCTTGCACCATGAGCTTCTTAAAGAAAGCTGTGATTAAGCATTGAGGTACTCGGGCCTGGTGCAGTGCCACATGGGCTCAGGGTGCAAGAGCTACCTCAAGCTAAAGCCGAGCTTCCTTCTTAAGCATGTTGAGCCACACTTGGGGAGAGGCGCCAACGTCTATTGCCATTAGGGCTTGAGCAAGGATCACCTTGTCCTGCTTATGTTGGTTGCGGAGTCTGCATAACAACCAGAGTAAGAGCATGAGACCTCCAAGCATGAACACGCCCATCCCAGCCATGCCCGCCCACTCCTTGACGTGGGAGAGAGCTCTGAGGAACCAGGAAGAGAGTCCTTCTGCTACGGAGATATCTAGATGGGTGGAGTTGATGTGGATTATTTCTCGCCGCAGCTCTTCTAGTGTCCCATCGAAGTCTTGGGACCAGTTTCCTGAAAGATACTGGGACAGGTCTCGTGACAGATTAGCTGCCCGTGTAAAATTTTCATATTGAATGCTAGTGATGCAGAGGGCATGATATTTCCGCTCACATCCCAATTGGGCCATTTGCCAGAGCACCTCCATTTGTTCCTCCACAAGATCTATGCGTTGATTGAGGATCATTATTCCTCCTTTCAGTTTGCCATCAAGTGTGGACTGTTGGTCCAGGGCAGAAGCTACTGAGGCTGCAAGGTTATTGAGTTCTGTAGCCGATTTGATGGAGGTGTCTAAAGCTATACCAGCGGCGGTGGCTGCGACCGCGGTCGCGGAGATCAGGAGCACTATGGCAGCTGTAACGCCGAAATCGCGCCTTTCTCGAAACAGAGTCATGGTGTTAGGGGCGTCTACGGAAACAGGGACCCAACGGGGGATGCGGACTACCAAAGCATTGGTAAAGTTACGCGCATCCCAACACTGAGACAGAAAGCAGGTTTCATTGGAGCAGGAGTCAAAGCTACTATTGGATAAGATAAACAGAAATGGGGGGTATACGCATACTGGAGAAGGTGGAAAAAGGGAATTAGGTGACTCTGGACCTGATTTTGCTGAACACGTGTAGTTCTTGTTGTTATGGGTCATGGTCATGTTCCAGTGTGCGCGCGTGTGGTTGTTCTCGCACCAAAAGGTGATATTTTTTACACCGATTCCCCCACCCTGGAGGGCGGAAAAGGGGGAGAGGTCGGTACACGAGCCATTGACTCCACACAGCATCCATTTATGGAAGGGGTTCATGCTCAGCTGCTGATGAAACTCGCCTTCGAGCACTTTTACTGGCCACCAAGCCTCATTGGCTGGCCGTCCCTCCATATCTGGGGAGATGGTAAACTTCTGCCTCTCAGTTGCCCACGTTACTACAGTTGACTGACAGTCAGTCCAGGGCCACAGCTCTCCCTCATAGTCACCCACACAATGGGAGGCATATTTGGGTTGACGAGGCCTGTCAGTGGAATTGTTCCTGGGAGAGTGTACAAATGTGCCATTGATCCAGAGAACCATCTGGTGGATAGTCATGTTCTTATAGGGCGGGCTCCCTTCCTTATTAGGCCCTTCAAATTTAGCTGACATAACGGGGAGGCTACTGGCCTCTAGAATTATGTCACTGAACCATCCATATTTCCTCCGTTTCAGGGAGATACAGCCAGCTAGATTCTGAGTGGTGAAGCATAATGACCCATTAGTTACGAAGGATCGGTTTTCTCCCAGGGGAGCTACTAGGGTGTCTTTAACTAAGTAGGGCAAGTTCATACTAGCATTGGTAGTGAAAAAGCGCGGAAAAACGGCTGCATTGAAACGGACAGGCATAGGCTTAGGAAAGGCAGACAGGATTCCCCATCTCAATACTCCCTGAGTCGGGGTCTCCAGTGTCAGGAGCAGGGTCAGGAGGTACAGCGAAGTCATCTCCTTTGTTTAGGACTTTCCTCGTTAGGCGCTCCGGGATCCAGAAGGGATTTTCTTCACCCTGGGGGAAAACACACACAGCTCCCCTGGATCTGATTATGATTGGATCCGGGCCCTTCCATTGGTTAGATAACACGTCCTTCCATTTTACTAGTTCTTGTGGGTCTTTTGGCCACTGATTATGGCGATCCGCTGCTGTATGGCCTTGAGCATCCAGATTCAAAAAATTTATAGTGAAAAGTGCTAGGGCTATGGCAGTTTTTGGTGTGGGGGGTATATCTTCAATTCCCCCTTTTTGTTTAAGTAAATAGGATTTGAGCGTGCGGTTCGCACATTCCACAATCCCTTGACCCTGTGGGTTGTAGGGAAGGCCAGTGATATGTTTTATCCCCATGTGATGACAAAATTGAGCAAATTTTGTAGAGGTATAGGCTGGGCCATTGTCTGTTTTCAGAATCTGTGGTAACCCCCATGCGCTCCAAGCCTCAAGGCAGTGCTGGATGACATGGGAAGCTTTCTCTCCTGACAATGGGGAGGCAAAGATGACTCCTGAACAAGTATCCACGGATACATGTACATATTTCAGTTTCCCAAAAGACGAAATATGCATCACATCCATTTGCCAAACTTGTAAAGGCCTAATACCTCTGGGGTTGATCCAACATGAGGTGTGGGAAGGAAGCTGCAGCAATGTTGGCAGCTAAGGACAATGTTCCTAGCTTCGGCCCTGGTTATGCTAAACCGCTTGCGCAGTGTTTCGGCAGTGACATGAAATTGTGTATGGAATTTTGAAGCTGTGGTGATAGGGTCTAGCAGGGGAAAAGCTATATTTCTGGTTGCGAGGTCTGCCAGGTGGTTTCCTTGGGTCATAGGCCCGGGAAGGCCTGAATGTGCTCTGATATGAGTTATATACAAAGGAGATTGCCTATGAAGTAGTGCTGATTGTATCTGTTTGAACAAAGTGGCTACTGGGCTGGACGCTTTGATTAGCCCGGCCACTTCTAGAGATTTGACTGCATTAACTACATAACAGGAGTCAGACACAATATTTAAAGGTTCAGGAAAGATTTGTAGGACCTCTAAGACTATGCGACATTCCACTATTTGTGGAGTGTCAGGCGTGTAGCCTTTTGTCACAACTTTGCCATCATGGACATAGGCACCTGTGCCTGTCTTAGACCCGTCCGTGTAAACTGTTTTTCCATGAGGCAGCGGGGTTAGGCTAGTGACCCGAGGGAATACTAGGAGATGATTTTTGGCGAAGTTGATGAGGGGATGTTTAGGGAAATGATTATCAAAGGTTCCTGAGAAACTGTAAGCAAGTATGGCCCAATCATCGTTCATAGCACATAATACTTGCATCTGTTCTACGCTGTAAGGGGTTATAATTTTAGCTGGAGCCTCTCCGAAATGTGTCATGGAGGTTTTTACTCCTCTCAAAGCAAGTTTGGCCACGGCTGCCTGATAATACTCTATCGTCCTATCCTGAGAGGCTTGGGGATGAATCTAGATCAGTGGGCCGTGCTGCCATAAGACTGCTGTTGGCAGCTCTGGGGTGGGAAGGACACACAACTCAAAGAGTTCATTCAATTGAACCCTATTTAGCTGTGCTGTCATCAAAGCCTGTTCCACTTTGCGAATGGCTTGTAATGCCTCAGGTGTGAGGGAGCGCGGTGACGTTAGTTGTGGGTCTCCTTCTAGGATTTTAAACAGTGGTGTCAACTCAGTGGTGGGTATCTTTAAGTATGGGCGCAACCAATTAATATCCCCTAGGAGTTTTTGGAAGTCATTCAAATTTCACAATTGATTATGTCTTATCTCAAGCTTTTGGGGGCAAATTACATCTGTGTAAATGGTTGCTCCTAGGAATTTGCTAACACTAGATTTTTGGACCTTCTCGCTTGCTATATTCAGTCTCCAATTTTCTAGGGATCTAGTGAGATCTATATATGCTTCTTCTATTTCCGCTGGTTGTGGGGAGCAAAGAAGGATGTCATCCATGTAATGGATGATCTTTAGCGTGGGATAGGTCTTACGAATTGGGTCTAGCGCTCGCTGAACATACAGTTGACATATGGTGGGGCTATTTGCCATTCCTTGAGGGAGGACCTTCCACTGAAATCTGGCATCGGGTTGTTCATGGTTAATAGCTGGCAAAGTAAAAGCAAATCTTTCCCTGTCCTTGGAGCTTAGAGGTATAGAAAAGAAAAAATCTTTAATATCTATTATGAGCACTTTCCATTCTTTGGGTAAGGCAGAGAGGAGTGGCAGTCCCCGTTGTACGGGTCCAAGCATTCTCATTTGAGCATTTACTGCTCTCAGATCATGAAGCAACCTCCATGATCCTGACTTTTTCCTGATTACAAATATGGGTGTGTTCCATGGGGACACAGAGGGTTCTAGGTGTCCCACTTGGAGCTGCTCTTGCACTAAGCAATGAGCTGCTTCTAATTTTTCAGAGGATAGGGGCCACTGAGGAACCCATACGGCCTCCTCTGTGAGCCAAGGAATGGGCATGGCATCTTCAATGGCCCCTATGAAAAACCCAGGCC
The DNA here is from genome assembly GCF_040802235.1 of Manis javanica. Lineage (NCBI taxonomy): Eukaryota > Metazoa > Chordata > Mammalia > Pholidota > Manidae > Manis > Manis javanica. The sequence goes on from NC_133159.1 coordinate 33,422,243, forward strand.
GTGACGGTCATTCTTTACTTTGGGCAGGATGGGCTCTATGTGTCCCTGTTGGTGTTTCCCCAGCCCCTTGCCAGGGATGTATCCCATGTCCATCATCATGCCTTGGGCGGGGGTGGAGTATTCATTAATGAGTTTGAGGCCTAAGTCTCTCATGACATCCCTCCCCCATAAATTGACCGGTAGAGGGAGTACATAAGGGATGACTGTACCCTCTTGTCCTTCAGGGGCTCGCCATTTCAATGGTTTGGCACTAATTGAAGGGCTTGACTCATATCCTAAACCTTGTAATGAATGTGAGGATTGGGTCACAGGCCACTTGGAGGGCCACCAGGTTGCAGAGATAATACTTTTATCTGCTCCAGTGTCTAGGATTCCCTCAAAGCTCTTTCCCTCTATTTGCAGAGTTAATTTTGGTCTGTCTGCTAAATCTAATACTATGAAGGCTGAATCCCAGTCAGAGGAGCCAAAGCCCCTTTCTCCCCTCTCCGTGTTGGTAGCAGGATAATTGGCGTGGAGACTAGGTAAAACTAAGAGCTGGGCTATGCGGTCTCCCGGAGATATAGGGTAGATTCCTCTAGGGGCCGAACACGTGATTTTTAACTGTCCTTCATAATCTTGATCTATGACTCCGGGATGAACTACCAGGCCTTTCAATGCAGCAGAAGAGCGCCCTAGGAGTAACCCAATGGTATTTGGTGGTAGGGGGCCTTTAAAGTCTGAAGGGATAAGCTGAACTCCCATCTGTGGAGTCAACACTATTCTGGTGGTGGCACGGATGTCCAATCCCGCGGAACCTGAAGTGGCTCTCCTTGGGGGGCCTGGTTGTTCCCGAATGACACTTGCGTGCTGGTTGCCCCATATATTTGCGGGCCCTGGTGCCGGGGGCCCCTCTGGGCGTTTTTTGGCAGTTCTAAGGGTTTCCCTTCTATATCTTTAATAGACCGGCACTCATTGGCCCAATGCCTGCCTTTCTTACACTTAGGGCACAACCCAGGGGTCTTTTGGGTTGTTTGCTCTGAAGCTGGGCTCCTACACTCTCTCTTTATATGTCCTAATTTCCCGCATTGAAAGCATTTGATACTTCTGTTAGTGATCCTGGCTTGTTTGTGGCTCTGTAATATGGCCGCGGCTAGGCCCGCATTGGTGAGTGGCCCTCCTATTTCTCTACAGGCTTTCAACCAAGCGTGTATCCCTTTCTGTTTCCAGGGTGTTATCGCCTGTCTGCATTCCTTGGTACATTGTTCAAATACTAATTGCTCCACTAGGGGCATCGCTTGTTCCTGATCTCCAAATATTCTGCCTGCGGCCTCCATCATACGAGCGACAAAGTCAGAAAATGGCTCGCTCGGCCCCTGAATAATTTTTGTCAAATTGCCTGATACTTCTCCTTTGTTGGTGAGGGCTTTCCATGCCTTGGCGGCGCACGTGTTTATTTGTGCGTATACCTGTAAGGGGAAGACGGTCTGGTTGGCTACCCACTGTCCTTGGCCCGTCAGCATATCATATGACCACGCAGGCTGTCCTTCGGCCGCGTTTGCGCGTGCCTGGGTCATGCTGATATCATGCCACAATGCCTTCCATTCTATGTATTGCCCCATACTAGAAAGGCATGCCTTAGTTACATATTGCCAGTCTGCGGGTGTCATGGCTGTCTCTGTTAATCTCTCAACTTGTGCTATGGTATAGTTAGCACTGACTCCATAAGCCCAAACGGATTCTGCTAACTCCTTAACTTGTTTATGGCTCAGGGGCTGGTGAGAGCGTACGCCATTATCCTCAAATACAGGAAACATTTGTCTAATTGCCTGAAGAGTATCTGGGTGGCAAAAGGAGAGTGCGCCACTCACGTAAGGTGGCGGGGCAACGGGCGTCGGGGGACACCCTGCTTTCATTTTTTCCTTGGTCCGCTTTTCAACTTTGCTGGTTCCCTTACTTCTGCACTCTGCGGTTTTATTTTCTTCCCCTTCCTCTGCGGACGTTAATTCCTCCTCAGATTCCCTATTAGAGAGTTGGAGGTCCCTCAACTCTTTCCAGGGGTATTTACTATTTTCTCCGAGGCGATCGTCACTCGCTTCTCGGGGCTCTTTCGCTTTTGCCCTAGGCGGGCTTTCTCCCTCACTCTGAGGTTTCTTTACCTTCGTTTTTGTGGCCTTTTTTCGGCCGCGCGCGCTCTCTGTTTCCCGTTCCATTTCTGACATGCTCTCTTGGATATCTGTCAATGCTCTCTGACCTTCTTTTATTACCTTTTCACATCTCTCATCTTGCAGACAAGCTCTAATCAGTTTCCAGAGGGGCCTGGTGCCTCCCCTCAGGCTACCCTCCTCCTCCTCTCTATCAAGATCTTTCCCCAGTTTGTCCCAGCTCGGGATTGAGAGGGACCCTGAACAAATGAACCAGGGGGCCACACGGTCTATCTCCTTCACAAAAGATCCTAAGACTTTGCTGGAGACCTTCAAGTTTCGCTCTTTGAGAGCTGTCTGCAGCGCCGTGACTAATGATGGTGCATTCCCCATGGTGCCTCCTTATTTACAGAGAACCATCAACCATCATCCTAAAAAGCAGGGGCCTCTCGGAACTTACCCCTCCGGGCTTTCTTCTGACCTGCAGTTCTGAATCCTCTCCAGATGTCTGAAGGGTCCTCCCTGTGCTGGTGATGTTCTGGTTCCCGGGTTTCGGCACCACTTGTCGCGTGCCCCGTCCTCGCCGGCAAGAACAGCACGCAACAACAGCAGGATTCTTCTGCAGAAAGCTTTATTCTTCAGCTCTTTGTGAAACAAATGAGTTGGGCAGGACCCAGAGGGGAAGGAGAGGCTTGCTTATATAGTTCTCATGCTCTGACCTGGTTGGTGCGGCTCCATATGCCTTATTAGCATAACCATTTGGTGGGTCTCATTGGTCCTTATGCCAAGGCGCAATTAGCATGTAGTTTAGTGGTGTGGGATGATTTGTCATTAGGAAGTTCGGGGCCTTCCAGCTGCCCTGCATTGGGCGCTATTTTCTGAGCGCGGCTGCCAACACTGTGTCTTCTGGTCTCTCTCTTAGGAAGAATTGTATTTGTTGTATTTTCAAAAATACATATGGTTTTGGGAGGAGATTTCTGCTGCTCTACTCACTCTGCCATCTTGGCTCCGCCTCCCTTCATGGCAGAATTTTATCAAACATTTAAAGAAGAGGCAACGCCCATCCAATAGGGATGCGTGATTACTTCCTTAGGGCTGAAGGAGGTTAATGACGTGTGAGAAGAGTTCGGGCCTTGGTGCAGGGCAAGTATGGACATCATTTGTTTTGGTTCTGAGGGAAAGGGTGAATGAGTCACATTTTCATCTGTCCTGAGTTCTGGCCCAAAGTCCCTCCTCCCCAGAATCTCGGCCCATCAGAGTGGGCTAGAGGAGGCATGTGCTGTGGGGTTTGGCTGGAGTATGGGGAAGACTCCCACAGGGCAGTCCTCTGAGATCATAGCTGACTCTGAGGAAGAGCTGAGCATTGGGGGGGCCTTCGGACCACATTGCCCCCACCTCCCTGGTCCTGCCAGGGAACCATGGAGTGCTCAGATGGAACCCTCAGGTGCTCCTAACCTCAGGAAAAGTTCAGGTACTCCTGACAGTGATGCACATGCCCTGGATCAAGCTCTAGAGATGCCGTGCAGGAGGGAAGGTGTCCCCTCCCTGCCAGCTGTAATGTGCAGAAGGGAAAGTGGGAGAGGGGAGATAAGGAAGTAGGCATGAGGATGAGATTGAGCTGTAGTAAAGGCTTATTCTGTGCCGAGCACTGGGCTCAAGCGTGCATGGATGCCATCCTCTGCGTCATAACTCTGGGAGAGAAGCGGAAAGTGAAGCTTCCCCTGGATGGCACAGCTGTGTGGGGCAGCAGTGGGCTCAGTCTGCACGTGGGCTCCTCCACTTTCACCGGGTGATCTCGAGCGAGTCCCTCGCCCTTCCTGACACTGTTTTGTCAGCTATCATATGCCCGCCTCCCAAGGCTGGAGTGGTCTCTGCCAAGCAGGCTCTGAGTGCCCTTGGCCTTTGTCCTTTGAGGTGAGAGCCAGTGGAGCCTGGGAGATGGTCGTGTTCCCTGAGGAGCCAAGGGCAGAGCTGCTCTGCTCTGTGGTCTGCACCCCGAGGCCCCCACAACGACAGCCCTGCGGAGGTTAGTGACGGGGCAGGCAAGGGGCCAGAGGAGAGGGCAGGAGGCACCAGGCCTGCATCAGGCTGTCTGGGGGCCTCTGTCAGGCGAGGCAGGGAGACCTGCACCAAGAAGGCCTGACCCGCTGGGCCCACCTCTCCTGGACGAGGGCCGCTCACTGAGGGCTCCAGCAGCTCCGGCCAGCAGCAGAGTGGGATGCCTCCAGCACTAGAGTGGCCTGAGAGCTCTGGATTCCCAGGACTCAGGACTGGAGGCCGTCATGTGCTGGTAAGTATTTAATCCTCAGTCTTGGAAGGAGAGGGAAAGGTTCTGATTCATATTGTTTGCCAATTTCCATGCTGTAAATAACCCACCGTGGCTGATTTCAAGGTTAGAAGGATACCACTGAACTCAGGGGTTGAAAAGATGCAGCAACATACAACATTAGAGAGAATTTCTGCCACAAATCCAGTAGATGCAACTAACTTCTAGAACATAGAGAACAGTAAAACAGTAGAATAATTGGGATATGGAGGCTTTTGAGCACTTGTTTGTGATTTTTTCATTTTATAAGCTGTTTTTTTCTTTCTTTATCCAGAATTGTTGAACTCTAGTTGACATAAAACATTGTGTAGGTTTAAGATATACATTGTGATGATTTGATAAATGTATATACTGGAAAGTGCTTAGTACAATAAGGTTAGTTAACACACCCTCCTCCTCATGTCGTTATGAATAGGACTTTAAAGCTCTGCTCTCAGAGCCACTTTAAAGTATACAGCACAGTATTCCTAACTATAGTCACTGTGCTCTACATTAGATCCCAGAAACTTATTTGTTTTATAAAAGACAGTTTGTGCCCTTTGACAGACTTCTCCCCATTTCCCTGGATCCACGACCCCTCTGTTTCTATGAGTTCAATGTTTTTAGATTTCCACAAATTAGTGAGATCATAAAGTATTTGTCTTTGTCTGACTTATTTCACTTAGCATAATGTCTTCAAGTCCCTGGATCTTTGTTTTTACCGTAATTTATCTAATTGTAGTTTATATAATTTAACTGACATCATGGCTTTGTTTAACAGCCATCTCACAGCATTTCTGAAATTTCAAAACAATTGGCTGTGGTGGAAGCTGAGCAGGAGGGACGTCAGAGCCCAACCTTCCCATTCTGGGTAGATGGGGAGCTGAGGCCTGATTGAAGGAAGGAGGGAACTCGGTCATGGAGGCTTGGGCAGGGTTTTCAGCATCTTCTCATCGACTTCTCCCAGAAACCCCGGCATTAGTCATCATTAGAAATTATTATGAACATTTTACAGAGGAGAAAGCTGAGGCAGCATAACAGCAAGTTAAAGAGAACAGGCAGTAGAATCTGGTAGATCCTGATTCAAATTCTGGCTCTGCCCTTAGTAGATACGAGCGTTGGGCAGTTTCTCACGCCCCTGGGCCTCAACTTCCTTGCATGTAATCTGCTGCTGAGACTCACATGCTTTTTGCCAGGACTGATTCCAGACCTGGTGTAGGTCAGCGCTCCACGGTCAAGTCTAAATTATCATCAGAGAGGTTGGGTGATTCGTCCATGGTATCGGACTAGTAGGAAATGGAGGAGGATTTTCACTTGCCCAAGTTGTTCAGGAAGGAATAGAGGTGCGACTCAAACATGGTTGAATGGACAGGTCAGGGCCCAGGGGTTGGGGAGGTGAGAGGAGAATCAGAATGAGGCCTTCAGTTCCTGGCACTTCTACAAGGTGCCCAGTGCCAGCCCCTCTCCCAGGAGCTGGTCACAGCCCTCAGAAGTCTGGGAAAGGAAATAGTCCTGTCCCCACCTCCCCACCTCCCCACCTCCCCACTTCCCCTCGTGGGTGTTGTTTGCTCCCGCTCTGTCCCCAAGGGCGTCCTCCCTGTCGGGTTCTGTTGACAACACTCAGGGAATCCCATCGTGGCTTCCCCCTGGGGACAGGGGCGGTGGCGGCAGGAGGCAAAGGGGTGGCCCTTGTCAGTTCTCCCTGGAAAGCCTGCTGAGGAGACAGGACCATAAAGCCGCAGCAGCCTGGCCCACTGCGCGGAGCTTGGGGACAGCGGGCTCCCTCCTTGTGCCTCAGGACCCGACAGCAGGGCCTTCCGGAGCCAAGGCTGCCTGGCCGCGCGCAGAGAGCTTCCAGTGGAGAGAAGGCCGGCTTCCCCCTCTGCCCTCGGAAATGCAGGGCTCCTCCGGGCACGGGGCTGCCCGGAACCCCGGCTCCCTGCACGCAGCTGCCCGGGAGGCTTCCTGCTCAGGCTCCTTCTCTTCAGAGCAAATGGCAGCCTCTCCACGACTTGTTTCTGCGGATCCCTGAGGGGTGAGATGGGAGCTGGGCTTGGGGCTGCGGGCAGGATCCTGGCATCTGTGGGGGCCAGAGGTCAGAGGTGGCCAGGCCCCCAGTCCCCGGGTCCTCTCTGTGCCCACAGCCCAGTATCGCTCTGGCCCCTTCTCCTCACTGCCCCGTGTTCTTCCCCCCCTCCCAGCTCAGGCCCCTCCCATTCGTTCCTTCTTCCCAGACCCCCTTCTTTCTTTTCTTTATTCAGTTAACAAATACTTACTGACAGTTTCTCTTTGTGAAGCCATGTCTAGATGCTAGAAACATAGAAGTGAATAATACACCTTCCTGAGTCACGGATCTCCGTGTCTCCCTGAGAGACTGTCCCTGAAAGGACAATGATGGGGAAAGTTTGAGCAGGGACACGGATGGCTCTGGCGATTCAGATCCCCGAGACCCCCACTCCCCTGCTCTTGAGAGGCCTGGGGCATTGCAAGTCCAGACGGACACTGGTGAGCTGACAGAATCTTAGACGACTTTTTTTGTTTTTTTAAGTTGATGATTTCCCTCATTCCATAGAGATCAAGATTGACTTAAAGAAGCTTTTAAAAGATTTACTGAGTTCCACAATGGCAGTAATTCCCCAAGTCCCTTCCCTGATTCCCTCTGCTTCCAACGCATTCCTCAATTTCTCACATCCTCTGTATGAGAGCAGACGGATGAAACTATCCTGAGAGACCGTCTGTGGCTGCCGCTTCAGCCATTTGTCCTAGGAGGATTCTGGTCCTTCCTGCCTGGTGGCCATACCTCAGAGGCCATGATTCTTGGGCCTAAAACCAAAAGTTCAAATTGTTGTGCATGGGGGTGGGGGAAAGTTTGCATTCTTCGCCTGTCCCACGTAGAGCCTGTCTGCTGAAGTAGGTGAAGATAATGATTAAGAGTTGCCCTTGCACCAGATTGCCTCCGTTCAAACTCCAGGTCCACCACACAAACCGTCTAATTTGGAACCCATCACTACTTCTCTGTGCCGTTGCATTTACATCTGTACAATGAAGGTTATAGTACTTTTACCTCTATGAGTAGTGATGATGTGATAAAGTTAGTGTAGCAAAACCCAGCACATGCAAATTGTTCATTATATATTCTCTATTGTTATATTGCAAGGTAGATTATCAACTCACCCACACATCCATAGCTTATTACAGATATTGTCAACTCAATTAGTAGAAGTTAACAGGAGAAGGAGAAAGTTCTCCTGAGACACTGTACCTCAAACATTGTATCAGATCCTCTAGGACTACTAGGATTGTAACTTGCCAGTAAGCACAGGGGTGTGAGAAACAGAGGCAGCATCTAGTCCAGGGCTGGGAGCGGGAGATGATGAGACAGATCAAGGACTTCTTTCCAGCAAGATGACACCTGAGCTGTGTCCCAACGTGGAAATAAGGGCTGATGTGCTCCCGAGTGTGCGCTGGGTGTTTTGCTTAAGCTGGTTGAGCTACTCCATGATGAGGACCTTAGGCAAAGCCTGTGGGGAACAGAAGAAGAGACGTTGCAGGATACTAGGTGGCTTTGATTTTAGCCTTCTAGTGGGTATGCAGTTTTGTCACCCTGTGGTCTTCACTTGCAGTTTCTGGATGACTAATGATGCTGAACATATTTTCACTTGATTAGTGGCTATTTTATAGCCTCTTTTGCATGGTGTCCTTTTTTATTTTTATATTTACTGTCTAATATCTTTTTAAATCCTTTACCCACTATTCTATTGGGTAGTTTTTGTTTGTTTGTTTGTTTGTTAAATTGTGGGGATTCTTAACTTATTCTGGATACAAAACTTTTAAGTTCTTCATTTCAATAGAATTTGGTTTGTTATTTTTTTCTCTGTGCTTTGGTGCTTTATATGTCCTACTAAGAAATCTCTGCCTACCCCAAGGTGATATAGATATTTTTCTGTGTTTGGTACTAAAAATTTTATTGTTTTATCTTCACCATTTAAATCTAGAATACATCTGGAATTGATTTTGGGGTACCATATGAGGTAGGATTCAAATTTTTTTCCTGCGTGAAAATACACATGACCTGGAATTTTTTGAAAGACCATTCTTTCTTCATTGCTAGGATGGCTCAACTTTGTCATAAATCCGACAATTGTATATTCATGGGTATTCTGTTCCTTAGATATGTTTTTATTCTTGTGCCAATTTCACGCATTTAAGTATGGTAGCTTTATAGTCAGTCTTAATATCTGGTAAGTCCTCAAGCTTTGTTTTGCTTCTTCAGGATTCTTTACAATTTCCATGTAAACTTTATAACCAGTTTGTCAATATCTGAAGAAAATCGCTGGGGTTTTGACTGGGATTGCATTGAATTTATAAATCAATTTTGTCTTTATAGTTTTCAATTGTGCAACCCATGCATGAACATGAGTTATTCCTCAATTTACTTGGGTCTTCTTAATTTTTATAAATAATGATTTCCTATACATAGTTCATTATATTTTGTACTATGTATTTGATTTTTAAATGCTCTTATAAATTATTCTGTAGTTGCCAGTATAGAGAAATACATTGAATTTTTTGAACTTGCTTATGAATTTCAGTTCATCTTTGGGCTCTTTAGATTTTGAACCCACCAATAATGTGGTCGGCAGATAACGACAGTTTTATCTCTTCCTTTCCAAGCCTTTGTCCTTTGATCACTTTCTCTTGACTTGTTTCACTGGCTATGACCCACCAGTGCCATGGTTAATAGAAGTGGTAATAGTAAATGTTTTTGTTTCACTTCCAGTGTCAGAGAGAAAATTATCAGTATTTCACCATTCACTGTTACATTTGCTCTAGGTTTCTTCTTCCTTTATTGCAGATTATATTTATCATGTTGAGAATTTTCCCTTCTGTTCCTAGTTTCTTAAGAAGCTTATTTCTAATCTAAGTTACTGTTGACATTTACCCCTCTTTCTGCACCTATTGAGTTAATCATATAATTTTTCTCCTTTACTTCTATTAATGAGATGAATTGCATTGCTTGCTTATCAAATGCTAACCAACCTTGAATTCTTATAATAAACCCTTGTTTATTACAATATTGTGATGTATTATCCTTTTTATATATTGTTGAACCCAATTTGCTAATTCATTGTTTAGGCACTTGATAACAATATTCATGAGAAAGATTGATTTATAAGTTTTCCTTCTTGTAATGTCTTTGTTATTTTTTTGGTATTGAGTGTATGCTTGTCTCATAAAAGGAGTTCAGTTAGGAAACTTTCACTTTTTCTATGCCTTGGAAGAGTTTGCTGTGATTGGCATTATTCCTCTCATACATGTTGGAAGAATTCACTAGTAAAACTATCTGAGCCTAGAGTTTTCTTTCTTAGGAAAGTTTTATAAGTTATACATTCAATTTTAGGGGAACACTGTGGCTCTTCTGACTTTTATTTCTTCTTGTGTCAGTTTTGATAATTTGTGATTTTTAGGGCACTTGTCCATTTGATTTGTCAAATTTATTGTTATAAAGTAGTTTATAACTTTTAAAATTATCTTTTAAATGACTGTGGGATTTATAGTAATGTTCCCCTTTTTCATTTCTGATGTTGAGAATTTGTATTTCATTTCTTTTTCTTTATCAGTCTTGCTAAGGACTTATATATATTATTTCAAAGAATGAGTTTTTGTCTTTGTTGATTTTTTCCATTCTAAATTTGTTTACATTGCATTGTTTTCTGCTTTTATCTTTATTATTTCCTTCTCCTTCAACTTCTCTCTGGGTTCGATTTGTAGTTCTTTTCTAACTTCTAGAGGTGGAACATTAGCTGATTAATTTCTGCCCGTTCTTCTATTATTATACATATGTTTAAGGCTATAAATTTTCACCTAATCACTGCGAATGTTTCATTTTCAGCGTACTTAGATGAACATTGAACATTTTTTATTTTAAAAACTTTGAAATATAGCTTTAAATTTACAGAATGCTGGACGGAATCTACAAAGAAAACCTTCCTAACCCAGATTTTGTTATTATTATTATTTTTTAATTAAAATATCGATATACACTCTTATGAAGGTTCCACATGAAAAAACAATGTGGTTACCACATTTATCCGTATTATCACGTCCTCACCCATACCCCACTGTAGTCACTGTCCATCACTGTAGTAAGATGCCACAGATTCACAATTTACCTTCTCTGTGCTAGCTATACTATCTTCCCTGTGACCCCTTACACCATGCAGACTTATTATTTTTTAACAATTTGTCACATTGTTGTTATTATAATTTCCAGAACTATTTGAAAGTAATTTTCAAATATCATGTTTCTTTACCCCTTAATACTTCAGAATACTTCCTAAAACATAACAGAATAAGGATATTCTCTTATAGAGGGGTTACCAATTCAGGAAATTTAATATTGATACATTTATATAATCTAATCTAATTTACTTCTTTCAGGATTACATATTGCATTAATTATTATATTTTTCAGTCTCCTTCCACCTGGTATAGATTCTCAGCCTTTGTTGTTCATGATATGAACACTTTTTGAAGATTAGAAGCTAGTTATTTTATGGAATTCCTGAATTTTGGTTTCTTTGATGTTTTCTCATTATTAGATTAAAGTTTTACAGTTTGGGCTGAAATAATGTATAGGTGATATATTGTTAGGATTTCACATATGATGACACATTGTGTCTGCTTCTCATGGCTCATGCTAATTGCAGTCACCCCATTCAGATGTCCAGTTTCTCACTGACAGTTACTACTTTTTTCTTTTGTGATAAATTAATTAATGCTTTATGGATAGATAGCTTTTAACTGTGTAACATTGTGTTCCTTATCAAACTCAGTCACTATAGATTTAGCATCTGTATCAGCCAAGATCCTGTCAGGAGAGAGAACACACCAATAATAATGTGTTAGGAAAAATTTAATATGAAGAATTGCTAACTACTAAAAGATAGAGAACCACTAGAAGGATAAAAGAGGATGCTAAGAGGTTCAGAAGTTTCAAGTGGAAAAAAAAAAAGCGGATGGGGCCTTGTGGCTGAAGGAGAGGACACATTAAGGGACTAAGGATTTAGGAGATGCCTCTCCCACTCCCCCTGCTCCTGACAAACCCTCAAAACAATAAAACATTGAGTTCAGACTTTTTCCAAAAACAGTGTGGCTACCGCAAGAATATACAGTTGGACACTGCTGGACTGAGCTACACCTTGCACAGAAGTGGCTGCTGGCGAGAGTGCGGCCTGAGTGTGTGACTGCAGTTGGTCCACTGAGACTAGGCGGTGTGAGTGTTACTGGCCCTTCCAGACAGCAGTCCACTGGCTCTCACCCTGAGCAACTGAGCAACGCTTGAAACCCCACCCTTAGTGCCCTCCTGAGGGTATCACAGCCCAGTGCTCCTCTACCCCACTTTATTGACAAAGCATCGCATAGTCAGCTGGCAAGGGTGAAATGTTTACATGGCAGAGACGCTTTTGGCTATGGAGACAAATGATCTCTGAGGTGGAGGGTTATGTAATAGTTCATATCCACTCTTCACACCACTTCTAAAGGTTTGGGGGAGCTGCATCTGAAGTGGTGCACATTGACTGTCACATGTGAGTGACCAGTTTGTCCGCTGAGGGGTGGGAAGTTAGACTGGAGAGATTGGACATGAGCAGTTACTGTTAATTATTGCTTTAAAACATTGTGATAGACACTTCATATACATTGTGTCTACTCTTCATAAAAACCCTGAAACATCACTATTATTCGCCACATTTTACAGGTGAGGACTGAGACTCAAAGAGATTGAGGAACTTGTTGAAGAAGGCAGGTGAGTAGTGAGGCCAGAGTTAAGATCCTTGCCTGACATCCTCTGACATTCTTGACACTTAAAGGAGCATGCTTCTCTTGCAGGCCTCACCATGCAGCTGCCTCCAGGGCAAAACCAAAGCTGGGTTTCTGAGTTTGTCCTGCTGGGCTTCTCCAGTGACCCCCTGTCCAACAGGATGCTCTTCCTGGCCTTCCTTCTCCTCTACCTGAGCTCCGTCCTGGGCAATGGGCTCATCGTCACCCTGATCTGGCTGGACGTGCATCTCCACACTCCCATGTACTTCTTCCTCTGTGTCCTCTCCCTGCTGGATATGGGCTACGTCACCACCACCATGCCCCAGATGTTGGTGCATCTTCTCGCGCACTCTCAGACCATCTCCTTTGCTGCCTGTTGGCTGCAGATGTAAGTGTTTAGTGCCTTGGCCCTTTCTGAGAGCATTGTTTTTGTAGTCATGGCTTATGACCGATATGTGGCCATCTGCTACCCACTGCGCTACACTGTGATCCTCAACTGGAGTCTGTGCACACAGCTGGCAGCTGGGACCTGTGCCTGTGGTTTCTTCTTCTCTCTAATCCATACTTTCCTCACCATGAGGCTACCATACTGTGGGCCCAATATGATCAACCACTATTTCTGCGAGGGCCCCTCAGTGCGAAGCTTGGCTTGCATGGATACCCACCTCATTGAGATGGTGGACTTCATCATCAGTGTGTTCATTGCTATTACCCCGCTCTCCCTCATTCTGGCCTCCTACGTGTGGATTGCCCAGGCGATTCTCAAGATCAAGTCCACACGCGGTCGCTGCAAGGCTTTCTCTACCTGTGCTTCCCACCTGACCGTGGTCACATTTTTCTATGCTCCAGCCACCTACACCTACATGAGGCCCAACTCCAGCTATTCTCCTGAACGAGACAAGCAGATCTCACTCCTTTACAATGTCTTCACTGCCCTGCTCAACCCTGTGGTGTACAGTCTGAGGAACAAGGATATCAAGAGGGCTTTTCTCAAAGTGACAGGGCAAGATAGGGGGCTCTGGTGAATTGGGAGACAGACTGGACCAGGAGTAGAATGTCCTATGCTGAGGAAAGAGAGTACCTTAAGGTCAACATAGTACAGGGTCAGTGCAACCAATGTGGTTCATGAATGGAGCATGGCTGCCTCCATCAACCTGCTACACTGTGGAGCACTGACAGATAACTCTGTGCTGTGAGGGCTCACGACAACTAAAATTCATTGTTGCTCATGTTCCGTGTCAGTTGTAGGTCTACTATGGCCTTCTGCCATTGGATTTTTGGATCCTACTGAAGGAGGAGGTCCTCTCTGGAACATGCATTCTTACCATACAGAGAACAGCATGATGGCCAAAATACATGGTGGCTCTGAAAGCTGCTGTTCAGAAGTGACAATTCTTACTGGCAAAGACAGTTCATGGCAAGTGTGGTGACAAAAAGGCAGGAAGCACTTTCTTATCACAGAAAACTAATGCAGTCATGCGGCATTGCATATGGATGTATAGTCCCTCTACACTGAATCAGCAAAAAGAGGTTATAATACAATCCCCCATAATGGCACTGGGCCCAATAGAGTACATGTAACTAACATGACACATGGTAACTGTAAGTCACATGGTACATGAACACAGTAGGGGGCCAAACTGAGAATGGCCTGGCAATGTAGGCAATCAAAGTGGTACATGTAAACAGTAAATATATGTAGCTAACATTAAAAATTAAGCCAATGGAATATACAGATCTGACTCAGTACATGGAGGCAATATGGTTCATGGGGCTAACATGGTAAACTCTGCATTGTGTTGTAGAAGGACACAGAACCTGACATCAAGTGATCTGGATTCCAGGTCAACTTTGCTAAGTTGTTTTGTGAGTTTGGACATTTACTTCCTTTCCCTGGATCTTACTTTGCTCACCTCTAAAATGAGCATCTTAAGTTTAACGGCCTCTATTACCTCTGTTTCTCTAAAATTCTATGTTGCAGTAAGTAGAATGCATGGTACTCAAATGCAGCAAACTTGAGAATCATCCCTGAACCATAAGATGAATAAGGAACCTAGAGAAGAATAAAAGTTGCATTTGTAAATTACCCAAATTAATCCACTTAAAGGTAGAATGTTTGAATAGACTAATTTGCATAAGAGAGTAAGAAAAGTTGAGGCAGTTATGAAGTACCTACCTCACAAGATTAAAAAATTGGTGACAAGAAAGTTTGGGGAGAGGAGAGGCATATGTGGATGGACTTCTCAGAATCGGCACCGATTGTGAGTGCTCTATATGAATTTCTGTGGAAGGGCATTAACTGTACAGGAGACTTATCCCTGGATGGGCAAAAAGACATACTCTGTGGATGTCCATCAGCCTCTTTCCCCAGACACTTGTTCAATGGGCACATCAGCAAAATAGCCATGGTGGCAGGGATGGAGGCTACCTGCATGGACTCCACAGCATCAATTTACCTTACCAAATCTGATCGGGCAACTACTACTAGTAAGTGCCTCATTTGAAAATAGCAGGGGCCAACATTGAGTCCCCAGTAGGGTGCCATTTCCTGGGAGAGCATCTTGCCACCTATAGCAGTTTGATTCTATTGGATATTGGATATGTTTCATCATGGAGGAGACAGATGTCAACAAAGGAAAGGAGACATATTCTTCAAATTGATTTGCTTTCCCTGCCACAAAAGCTTTTGTTAGCATCCTATATCTATTAATTCACTGAATGCTGAATCCACCATCAAGGCACTCCACACAGCATTGCATTAGATCAAGGAACTCATATCACAATGAAGGAAGTACAGCCGTGGGCTCAGAATTATAGAATCAAGTGTCCTTACCATAACTCCATCACCCAGAAGCAGCTGGACTGACTGAAAGGTGGAATGGCTTATTAAACACTTAGTTATGGCTATCATTGGGCAGCAAGACCTTGAAAGAACAGGACCCTATCTTACCTTCTCCTTCAAAGTGAGCGTGATGTGTTAAGCAGTTCATACTTTGAAGCAGAAACATTGTATAGCGCTGTTTCCCCCATAGTCAGAATGCATGGATCTAGGAATCAAGCAGTGAACGCCTGAGAAGATCCTCTCATTGTGATATCCAATAATTCACTCAGGATATTTGTTCCTCTCACTCAACAACTCTGAGCTCTGTTAGCTTGGAGATCTGAATCCCCAAATAGAACATATTTACACCAGTGGGGAAAACAATGGTCCCCACCAAATTGCATGGACTTTGGTCTGGGTGGTTTGGCTTCTCGTTCCACTGAAATAACAGGCAAAATAAGGAGCCAGTGTACTGGCTGGAGTGATTGATCCTGGTTCCTGAGAGAAGTTGGAGTACTGCTACACAACTGAGGTGCAGAGGTCTATGGAACCCACAGGATTCCTTGGCTAAAATTCTTAGGCCTGCCATACCAAATGTAAGGGTTAATGGAAAAGTACAGATACCAAAAAACAGGCAGAATGCTGGAGGACTCAGACCCTTTGATAATGAAAGTTTGGGTCACTCAAGTGGGTAAATCATCCAGAGAAGGTGAGGTTCTGACTGATGGCAAGGGAAGTATGGAATGGGCCCTTGAAGAAGACAGCCATAGGCATCAACTATCAACTGTGGTGTCCTGGTCAGTTACAGAGCAGGGACTACACTTGATTTACATATTTTCTCCACATTTGTAACATACATACATTTATACATAGTAATAATTATCTTTATTTTTCACTAGAATATAAAAATAATTACAATTTGATTACAATTTAAAATTATTTTATTTTATACACATGCTATAGAAGATGACTTTATAATGTTGTCTTCAGATAACAGAATATTCCATGAGACTGTGGCTGAATTTGAAGAATAATTAATATAGCCTGCAATCTCCTTCATCTGTAAGTAGAGATGTATCTTCTTAGCTTGAGTTGTTTTGTTTGTCATAAGGAAATTTGAATGTTCCTAAATAGATGCAGAAGGGGCTGAGCAGCCAAAGTGGTGGACTGTAGCAATTACCTATTTATGACCTTTCATTTGCAAATGAAGCTTTCAATATATGCTGTGTAATATGCAAGAGAATTCCCTTAAGTATTTCTCCTTTAAAGTGGGTGTGATGTTCAATTTTCTCAGAGGCACTGGAGGGACACTGCAGGACATTGACGTTTCCTGCATTTCTGGCCTGCACCACGGGTGGCCCAGCAGGCACAGTGATCTTGCCTCTTCAGTCTGGCTGTCCTCTCCTGGGAACTGGAGTCTTGTACAGGCAGCCATCTTTCCAACTCCCTGACCAAGCCCTGGAATGGGATGCATGCAGCTACGCCTTCAGCAGGTCCCCACAAGTGTACATGTAGGACCTGTCCTCTTCAGGGTCAGAGAATAAGTTGTTACATCTGCAAGCCCATGTACTATGGAGGCTTTGTGCCTCCACTGGCCCCCCGGCATCCATCTGCATGTCCACACTGCTGGTTGCTAATTGCCTGCTTCCTTACCTGCACCCTGAAAGGTGACTTATAGTTTGCCTAGCAACTCCAGAGCAAGAGTAGCTTGGCAAAACCAGTGAACTCCTCTGCAGCTGTGCCTGAACTACACCTCCAATGTGGTCTGACCTACTCCCAGCTCTTTCTTTCTTTGGCTAATATCCCTTAGCACTTGGGTACCACAAAGGGTTTCCTTATATCCTCCAGGTACTCTCTTTTCATAATTAATACTTCTTCATGTTGAACGTCCTTTGTTTAGCCTACTGAGTGGTTTCTGTAGACTGTTTGGATCCAGAGAGTAACAGGCCCTGTAACATTTCAAAGTAATTATCATTAGTTCCATTTCATTGATGAATTAATTAATAAATAATAATATTATTATTCAATTGTTTAAATCTAATCATTTTAAGTTCTTTATATCATTTAAATCGGATATGGGTAGGACTCTGCATATGATCCATTCTATGGCAAAATTCCTCTCCATCTGTGGAGTTTTGAACTTAAGAAAACAAATTATCGCTGGGAGAAAGATGACGGCATGGAAAGTGAGGCAGAAACCTCCTCCCCAAATCACATAAAACACGAAAATACATCAAATATAATTAATCCTGAGAAAGCAACCCGAAGACTACAGAACACACCTCCTACATCTAGGAAAAAGAGAAGTCCTCACAGAACAGTGTAATATACCAATTTTATGATCTGGTGGGATGCAAGCCCTCTCCCCATCACAACCCACAGGCGGGAAGAAGAGAAACAGAGCTGGGAGTCAATAGAAGTCCAAGACTGCTGAACACCCAGCCCTGGAGATCAGCTCCTGGAGCACAATCACAAATTACATGGTGCTCTGGGGATTAGTGAGGTTGGAAAGCAGTATTTCATAGCTCCAGAGGTTAGAGATTCTGGGCACTAGAGAGTGCCATGTACACAAAGTTCTTATTCCATAGGAAACACTAAAAAAATGAAATGGCAAAGGCATTTGGTCCAAACGAAATTATAGGAAAAATGCCAGAAAGAGGACTCAGTGAAACTGAAATCACCACCCTTCTTGATAAAGATTTCAAAATAAAAGTCATAAACATACTCAAAGAGTACAGAACAATATTCAAGATCTCAGGGAGGACTTCAACAAAGAGATAGAAACTTTGCAAAATGCAGTATTAGGAATAAAACATACAATGGAGGGATTTGAAAGTAGATTAGATGAGGTAGAGGAGACAGTAAGTGAAATACAAATTTGAGAACAAGAAAACAAAGGATGTGAGGCACAGAGAGGTAAAAGGATCTCTAGGAATGAAAGAATAATAAGAGAACTGAGCAATCTAGCTGAACAGAACCACACTCACATTATAGGGGTACCAGAGAAAAGAAGAAGAGAGAAAAAGGTATAGAAAGTTTCTCTGAGGAAAAAATTGCTGAAAACTTCCTCAGTCTGTGGAAGAAAATAGTCTCTCAGGTTCTGGGAGTGCAGAGTTTTCCAACCTCAAGGAATACTAAGATGACAACACCAAGGCCTATAATAATTAAAATGACAAAGATCAAGGACAAGGAGAGAGCATTGAAAGCATCCAGAGAGAGAAAAAAGATCACTAATAAAAGAAAACCCCATCAGACTGTCAGCAGACTTCTCAGCAAATATGTTACAGGCCAGAAGGGCATGGCATGATATATTTAATGCAGTGAAAGAGAAGGGCCTCCAAGAAAAATACTCTACCTGGTAAGATTATCATTTAAATTTGAAGCATGGATTAAACAAGTTCCAGATAAGCAAAAGTTGAAGGAATTCACCACCCTCAAACTCTTTAGAGTGTATATTAAAGGGACTGCTCCAGATGGAACTGCTCCTAAGGCTAAATAGTCATCACCAGGGGGAAAAAAAAGTATAGGAAGTAGACCAATTAATTACTAAGCAAATACAAAATCAAATCAAGTACTCACAAAGTTAGCCAAGGGATGCAAAAGAGTACAGAATATGACACCTAATATATGTAGAGTGGAGGAGGAAGAAAAAGAAGAAGTGGAGGAAAAAAAGAACCTTTAGATTGTGTTTGAAATAGCATAATAAGTGGGTTAAGACAGACTGTTAGATAGTAAGGAAGCTGTCCTTGAACCTTTGGTAACCACAAATGTAAAGTCTGCAATGTAAATAAGTAAATGTCTATTGAGAATCACCATCAATGTGAATGGACTGAATGTACCAATTAAAAGATATACAGTTACAGAATATATTTAAAAAAACAAGACCCGGCTGTATGTTGCCTACAAGAGACTTTAAACCTAAACACACGCACGGACTAAAAGTGAAGGGATGGAAAAAGATATTTCATGCAAATGATAGGGAGAAAAAAAGCAGGAGTAGCAGTACCTGTATCAGATATTAGAGATTTCAAAACAAAGACAGTAACAAGAGACAAAGGAGGACATTACATAATGATAAAGGGGTCAGCCCAACAAGAGGATATAACCATTACAAATATCTATTCCTCCAACATTGGATCACCTAAATATGTGAAGCAAATACTAAAGGAATTAAAGGGGGAAATAGAATGCAGTGCTTTCATTTTAGGAGACTCCAACACACCACTCACTCCAAAGGACAGAAAATAAGTTAGGAGACAGTGGCACTATAAAATACATTAGAACAGACAGACCTTATATACATCTACAAAAAACCACTCAAAAGCAGCAGGACACACATTCTTCTCATGTGTACATGGGATGTTTTTCAGAAGAGATGACATATTAGGCAATAAAAAGAGCCTCGGTAAATTCAGAAGCATTGAAATTGTACCAACCGGCTTCTCAGACCACAAAGGTATGAAGTTAGAAATAAAGTATGTAAAGGAAACAAAAATGGCCACAAACACATGGACGCTTAATAACATGCTCCTAAATAATCAATGGATTGATGACCAAATTAAAACAGAGATCAAGCAATATAGAGAGACAAATGAAAACAACAATTCACAGCCAAAAACCTGTGGGACACAGCAAAGGAATTCAAGAGGAAAGCATATAGCAATCCAGGCTTACCTCAAGAGAGAAGAACAAACTCAAATGAACAGTATAAAGTCACAATTAATGAAACTAGAAAAAGAACAAATGAAGCCCAAAGTCACTAGGAGGGATAATAAAGAACAGAGCAGAAATAAATAAAAATTGAGAAGAATAAAACAAATAGAAAGAAGAAATGCAGCCAGGAGCTGGTTCTTTGAGAAAAGAAACAAAATAGAGAAACCCCTATCCAGAGTTATCAAGAAAAAAAGAGTACACACATAAACAGAATCAGAAATGAGAAAGGAAAAATCACTATGGACACCACAGAAATACAGAGAATTACTAGAGAATACTATGAAAATTATAAGTCAACAACTTGGATAACCTAGAAGAAATGGACAACTTTCTAGAAAAATACAACCTTCCAAGGCTGACCAAGGAAGAAACAGAAAATCTGAACTGACCAACTGCCAGCAATGAAATCGAATTGGCAATCAAAGAAACTACCTAAGAACAAACCCCTGGAACAGAGGTCTTCATGGCAGAATTTTATCAAACATTTAAAGAAGAGGCAATACCCATCCTCCTTAAAGTTTTCCAAAAAGTAGAAGAGGAGGGAATACTTCCAAACTCATTCTGTGAGGCCAGCATCACTGTAATATCAAAACCAGACAAGGACGCCACACAAAAAACGGAAATTAAAGGCTAATATCCCTCTGCACCAAAGTGTATAAATGTTCAAACCAAGTTACTTCAAATCAGGTTTTGCCAGATTTGCTGGGTGATAACCTCTAAATAAGTTATGAAAGGAATTGGTTTTCATAGGTTTGTTGTTTTAGAATGGAGGATTTGTGATTTTTTTCTTTTGTGTCATAAGTCTGTGATTTTCTTGTATGTCTTCATTTAGTTTTGGTGTCAAGGAAAAACTTGCATCATAAAATGATTTGGATAACTTTCTCTCTGTCTCCATTCTTCTTAACAGAGTGATAGGAATCTTGTTCTTGAAGGCTTAGTGTAAGTGCCTGGGTTGATGACTCTTTTGGGGCTTGCAGGTGGTAAGGACATAGAAGACACTCTGAGCAAATGGACGCTCATCCCCCAGATGCTGACACATTACACAGCAGTGATGATCACACAGTGTGGTAATGGGCACAAGAGCAGATAAACACTATTCTTCTTCAAGAGTTTATGCACACTGCACCCTATGTCACAATTTAGTCCTCTGGGATCTTGATTGACTTTTGCTTCCAAAAGACATCACTCTGGTCTTTTACATTGATGGTATTATGCTTGCACCTGGTAAGCAGGACGTAGCCATAATAGTAATGGTAAAGATAAGGCATTAGAACATCAGAGGGTGGAAAATAAATCCAACAGAAATCCAGGAACTTTCCACCTCAATGAGAACAGCTTTTGGCTTGCTGTTGGAATCCAGTATATGAGACTTGTCAAGACATCCCTTCTGAGGTGAAGCCTAAGTTGTTGCATCTGGCCTCTCCTAGCGCCAAGCAAAGAGGCACAATGCCTACTTTGCCTCATTGGATTTTGGAGGCAGCACAGTCCTCATTTGGGTGTGCTACTATAGAGCATTTACTGAGTGGCCTGAGAAGCCTCTGGGTTTGAGTGAGTCCAGAAGAGAAGGTTTTGCAGTAGGTCCAGGCTCTGTGCAAGCTGCTCTTCCATTTGGATCACTGGACCAGCAGACCAGATGGTGCTTGAAGTGTCTGTAGCAGATAGAGATATGTTGTTGGCAACCTTTGACAGGGGTGTAGAAGTGAGTCACAGCACAGACCATTAGGATTTTGGAGCAAAGCCTCCTGTCCTCTGAGGATTGCTACTCTCCCTTTGAGAACAGTTTTTGACTTGCTATTGGGTTTAGTAGAAACTGAACACTTAACCATGGTACCCCAAATTATCATGTGACCTGAACTTCCACTGTGAACTTGATGTTGTCTGATTTTCCAAGTCAATAGTTGGCACACACAGTCATCATCAAATGAAAGTGGCATGAATGACACTGGACTCCAGCAGTCCCTGCAGGTCCAAGTAGTTGGCATGAAGAAGTGGCCCCAGTGCCCTACTCCTTCTGCATTGCCCTGCACAGCCTGCACCTGAGGTCTCAAGGGGAGTTCCCTATGATATGTTGATGAGGAAGAGAAAATTCAGGCCTGGATTACATATGGTTCTGCATGACTGGAAGGCACTGCATGAAAGTGGACAGCTGCACTCCCATAGCTCCTTCTGAGACATCCGTGAAGTCCAGTGATGGAAAGAAATCCTCCCAGGGGACAGAACATAAAGCAGGGCACTTGGTGGTTCATTTTGTTTGGAAAGAAAACTAGCCAGATGTGACGCTCTGTATTTACTACTGTGGCCAGTGGTTTGGCTGGATGATCAGGGACTTGCAAAGATTGTGATTGGAACATTGGTGAGAACAAGGTCTGGGGAAGGGATATGTAGAGAGTTCTCTTTAACTGTCAAAGAATGTGATGATATTTGAGTCCCACGTGAATGCTCACGATCAAGCGGGTAGGATATCCAGTGTGTGGATACAAGTCTCTTTCCAGCCACCACCATCATTGCCCAAAGGGCTCACAAAGAAAGCAGCAGGGACAGAAGTTATGCATGGGCTCAGCAATTTGGACTGTGACTCATCAAGGCAGGCAAGGATATGAATCAGGCATGAATTATTTTTTTTTCCCTCCTTTCTTTCTGGAGCTTTGGCTGTTAACTTTTAAGCATCATATCACCTGTTAAAGCCTAGATTGCCAGTAAGGGGCCGTAGGACATTTGTCACATTGCTAAATCTCTAGGATTTGGTTTCCTCACCTGCAAAATGATGATGATAACACTATTTCATTGGGATGTTTTGAGTATTAATGGGCTATTGTAAGCAAGGCACTTAGAAGAATACCAGGCAACTAGGAGCAACACCCTGTAAGGTTTTGCTATTATCATCCCTACTGCTACTGTGGTTGTTATTGTTGGGGAGCGTTGTGTATTTTCCATGGTCCTTCACCCCACTGCAACAAAGAATTGAAGGGCTGAGGCACGGTAGTGAAGCAGAGTAAACGTTTTATTTAAAGTTACTTAGAGAAAAAGTGCAGGTGAACTAAGAGAAACAGGAGAAGGAGCACCCTGAAAAGTTGAAAAGAGAGTTTTAAGTTAAAAGATTCTGCACTTGGAAAGTCCAGGTGACCTCAGAGAGAGGAGCACCCCAATAGTTTGGGGGTTCCCCCTTTAAAGGATTCTTCAGGAATGTGACTAAGAGCTGGGGATGCAGACTTGTTAAGTGGCTTTGAATATTTAGAATTAACTTAACAACAGGAACTTCCTGCTCTGATTTCTCCCTGGGAAAACTGGCATCTTGGTCTGGGAGAATATCAAACAAGACAACTGTCCAGCCCCCAAGGTTGGCTGCATTACTGTCTGAATGTTAAAGAGTAGGTTAAGAATCTTACTTCTTAACTTCCTGCCTTTTGCTATGTTATTTATGGCTGGGCGTGCATGCTAAATTAATTGCCTAGGTTGTAAACTACTTGACTAGGGCCAAAGGAGAAAAAAACCAGCATATAGGTAAAGTTAAAGAATAAACTGGGCCTGCATGGTTAACACAATAAAGAAATGGCTATGCTTAGGTCCCCTCCTTTATCCTGGGAACTTTCAAACATAGGAGCCCAAGTTGTTCCTGGCTTTTTGAGTTTTAACTGGTTAACTCATTAACTCTGGGTCTTTTTAATGGACTTCCCTGGCCTTTTTCTCTTTCCACCCCACTCATACCTATTTTCCAGCCCAAAATTATTACCATTATCATTACATCATCACCATGTCCTGCTATTCCCTTCAGCTGCCTCCAACACAATCCCAGAAAACGTCCTGGGCACCTGTCTTAGGGAATGACAGCGAGCTCCTGCGGTTCCTTCCAGAGGTGTTCTCAGCCTGGGGCCGAGTAGAGAGTCCCAGCTGTCAGGACTGCCCCTGCCCCAGCTGCCCCCTCTGCACGAGCCCACCCTGTTCTCCCTGTGGCCTGTGGGCCTGCTTGGCTCATCGTGAAGCCTCTGGAGTCCAGTCTTCTCCCTCATGGCCACATCCGGGCTGGCTCGCCCTTCCCCCACTGTGCGTCACGACCAGCTCTCGGGCCAGCAGAGGGATGTCAGCTGGGGTTCAGGCGCAGCCTTTAGAGGAGACTTCAACATTGATGCATGTGCCACCGCGGACACAGCACCAGCCAGCAGGCACCTGCCAGTGTTCTGGTGCCAGATCTGCCATTGTGTAGCCGCATGGCATTGCCAAATCCCTCGACTCTTCCTGGTCACATTTCATTTTCTGGTAAAAGGGGGATAGTACCATGCTTGGCAGTATTTATGTAAACCCGTCATTTTGAAAGTCAGAGTGACCCGAGTTTCATGCTATGATCCTCGGTGGCTTCTGACTGTGGCAAGTCACTGCACCTCTGTGAGCCCACTTTCCTCATCCGTCCAATAGGGATGTGTGGACTACCTCTTCAGGGCTGAAGCAGGCTTGGTGACATGTGTGAGAAGAGTTAGGGCCTTGGTGCAGGGCAAGGATGGTCATGATTTGTTATGGTTCTGAGGAAAAGGTCTGGGGCCTCTGTTGAGCGAGGCAGGGAGACCTGGACCAAGAAGGCCTGACCTGCTGGGACCGCCTCTCCTGGACGAGGGCCGCTCACTGAGGGCTCCATCCGCTCCGGCCAGCAGCAGAGTGGGATGCCTCCAGCACTAGAGTGGCCTGAGAGCTCTGGATTCCCAGGACTCAGGACTGGAGGCCATCATGTGCTGGTAAGTATTTAATCGTTAGTCTTGGAAGGAGAGGAAAAGGTTCTGATTCATATTGTTTGCCGATTTCCATGGAGTCAATCACCCACTGTAGCTGATTTCAAGCTTACAGAATAATGTCACTGAACTCAGGTTTTCAAAAGATGCCCATACAAACACCATTCGAGAGAATTTCCACCAAAGAAATCTAGTAGATGGAAATAACTTCTAGAATGCAGAGAAGAGTAAAGTGTTGTAGAATAATTGGGATATGAAGGGTTTTGAACACTGTTTTTCACCTTTCTTTTTTTTTTTTCATTTTATAAGCTGATTTTTTTGTTTCTCCCCCACAAATTGTTGAAGTACAATTGACATATCACATTGTGTAGCTTTAAGATATAAAACATGATTTGATACATGTATATTTTGTGAAGTGTTTAGCACAAAAATATTAGTTAGCACATCCTTACCCCTATATAATCACCATTTTGTTGTCTTTATGATTAGGACTTTAAAGCTCTCCTCTAAGGGCCACTTGAAAGTACACAGCACAGTATTCCTAACTACAGTCACCGTGCTCTATATCAGACCCCAGGAATTTGTTTGTTTTATCAATGAGAGCTTCTGCTCTTACACTTACATCTTCTCATTTTCCTGAACACCCAGTGCCTCTGTTTCTTTCTTTTTTTTATTAAGGTATCATTGATATACACTCTTATGAAGGTTTCACATGAAAAACATTGTGGTTACTACATTCACCCATACTGTCAATTCACTCCCATGCCCCATTGAAGACACCACCCATCAGTACAGTAAGATGCCTCAGAGTCACTATTTGTCTTCTCTGTGTTATGCTGTCTGCTGCGTGACCCACCTCCCCTACACCATGTGTACTAATCATAATACCACTCAATCCCTTTCCAGACCCTCTGTTTCTATCAGCTCAGTGTTTTTAGATTTCCACAAATAGGTGAGATCATAAAGTATTTCTCTTTTTCTGACTTATTTTATTTAGTGTAATTCCTTCATGTCCCTTGGTCTTTGTTTTTAATGTAATTTATTTGATTGTATTTTCTACAATTCACCTTGCATCATGGCTTTGTTTAACAGCCACCTCACAACAATTCTGAATTTCAAAACAATTGACTGTGGTGGAAGCTGAGCAGGAGGGACCTCAGAGCCCAATCTTCCCATTCTGGGTAGATGGGGAGCTGAGGCCTGATAGAAGGAAGGAGGGAACTCGGTCATGGAGGCTTGGGCAGGGTTTTCAGCATCTTCTCATCGAATTCTCCCAGAAACCCCGGCATTAGTCATCACTAGAAATTATTATTAACATTTTACAGAGGAGAAAGCTGAGGCAGCATAACAGCAAGTTTAAGAGAACAGGCAGTAGAATCTGGTAGATCCTGATTCAAACTCTGGCTCTGCCCTTAGTAGATACGCTGGGCAGTTTCTCACGCCCCTGGGCCTCAGCCTCCGTGCATGTAACCTGCGGCTGAGACTCACATGTTTTTTGCCAGGACTGATTCAAGAACTGGTGTGAGCGCTCCACAGTCAAGTCTAAATTATCATCAGAGAGGTTGGGTGATTCGTCCAGGGTATCGGACTAGTAGGAAATGGAGGAGGATTTTCACTTGCCCAAGTTGTTCAGTAAGGAATAGATGTGCGACTCAAACATGGTTGAATGGACAGGTCAGGGCCCAGGGTTTGGGGAGGTGAGAGGAGAATCAGAATGAGGCCTTCAGTTCCTGGCACTTCTACAAGGTGCCCAGTGCCAGCCCCTCTCCCAGGAGCTGGTCACAGCCCTCAGAAGTCTGGGAAAGGAAATAGTCCTGTCCCCACCTCCCCACCTCCCCACTTCCCCTTGTGGGTGTTGTTTGCTCCCGCTCTGTCCCCAAGGGCGTCCTCCCTGTCGGGTTCTGTTGACAACACTCAGGGAATCCCATCGTGGCTTCCCCCTGGGGACAGGGGCGGTGGCGGCCGGAGGCAAAGGGGTGGCCCTTGTCAGCTCTCCCTGGAAAGCCTGCTGAGGAGACAGGACCATAAAGCCGCAGCAGCCTGGCCCACTGCGCGGAGCTTGGGGACAGCGGGCTCCCTCCTTGTGCCTCAGGACCCGACGGCAGGACCTTCCGGAGCCAAGGCTGCCTGGCCGCGCGCAGAGAGCTTCCCGCGGAGAGAAGGCCGGCTTCCCCCTCCGCCCTCGGAAATGCAGGGCTCCTCCGGGCACGGGGCTGCCCTGAATCCCGGCTCCCTGCACGCAGCTGCCCAGGAGGCTTCCTGCTCAGGCTCCTTCTCTTCAGAGCAAATGGCAGCCTCTCCACGACTTGTTTCTGCGGATCCCTGAGGGGTGAGATGGGAGCTGGGCTCGGAGCTGCGGGCAGGATCCTGGCATCTGTGGGGGCAAAGGTCAGAGGTGGCCATGCCCCCAGTCCCCGGGTCCTCTCTGTGCCCACAGCCCAGTATCGCTCTGGCCCCTTCTTCTCACTGCCCCGTGTTCTTCCCCCCCTCCCAGCTCAGGCCCCTCCCATTCGTTCCTTCTTCCCAGACCCCCTTCTTTCTTTCCTTTATTCGTTTAACAAATACTTACTGACAGTTTCTCTGTGTGAAGCCATCTCTAGGTGCTAGAAACATAGAAGTGAATAATACACCTTCCTGAGCTCAGGGATCTCCATGTCTCGCTGAGAGACTGTCCCTGAAAGGACAATGATGGGGAAAGTTTGAGCAGGGACACGGATGGCTCTGGCGATTTGGACCCCCGAGACCCCCACTCCCCTGCTCTCGAGAGGCCTTGGGCATTGCAAGTCCAGACTGACAGTGCTGGGCTGACAGAATCTATGAAGAAATTTTTTTTTTTTAACTAAATGATATCCCTCATTCCATGGAAATCAAATTTGACTAAAACTGACTTTTACAAAAATTTATTGAGTTTCATAATGGCAATAATTCCCCAAGTCCCTTCCACTGATTCCTTCTGATTCCAATGCATTCCTTGGGTTCTCACATCCACACGATGGGAGCAGACCAGTGAAAGTATCCTGAGAGATGGTTGTGGCTTCCACTTCAGCCATTTGTTCTAGGAGGATTCTGGTCCTTCTTGCCTGGTGGCCATATCTCAGAGGCCATGATTCTTGGGCTCAAAACTCAAAAGCTTGAATTGGTGTGCATGGGAGTGGGGGAAAGTTTGCATTCTTCACCCCTCCCATGTTGAGCCTGTCTGCTGAAACAGGAGAGGATAATGATTAAGAGTTGGCTTGGCTCCAGACTGCCTCCATTCAAACCCCAGGTCCACCACACAAAACACGTAATTTAGAACCCATCACTTGTTCTCTGTGCCTTTGTATTTTCATCTGTACAGTGGAGGTTATGGTACTTTCACCTCAATGAGTTGTGATGGTGACATAAAGTTAGTGTAATAATGCCTGGCATATCGAAATTATTCATTATGTATTATCTATTGCTATTATTGCAATGGAGATTATCAACTCACCCGCATATCCATAGTTAATTCCAGACATGCCATCTCAATTAGTGGGCGT
Source organism: Manis javanica (assembly GCF_040802235.1). NCBI lineage: Eukaryota > Metazoa > Chordata > Mammalia > Pholidota > Manidae > Manis > Manis javanica. The sequence goes on from NC_133159.1 coordinate 33,450,259, forward strand.
TAACAGGAGAAGGAGAAAGTTCTCCTGAGGCACTGTATCTCAAGCTTTGTATAAGAATTTTCTAAGCCTACTAAGATTATAACTTGCTAGTATGCACAGGGGTGTGAGAAACAGAGGCAGCATCTAGTGCAGGGCTGGGAGTGGGAGGTGGTGGGACAGGTCAGGGAAGTCTTGCTGGGGAGATGACACCTGTGCCAAGTCCCAAAGTGGATGTACTCCTGAGTGTGCTGGCCGTTGCGCATGCAGCTGGTGGAGCTCCTCCATGCTGAGGACCTAGGCGGAGCCTGGAGGGGACAGGAGAAGAGACATGCAGGATACTAGGTGGCTTTCATTTTAGCCTTCTGGTGCGTGTGAAGTTTTGTTACTCTGTACTTTTCACTTGCAATTGCTGGATGACTAATGATGCTGAGCATCTTTTCACTTTATTAGTGGTTATATATACAGCCTCTTTTGTAAGATGTCTTTTTTTTTTCACTGTCAGGTGTATTTTTAAATCCTTTGCCCACTCTTCTGTTGGGTAGCTTTTTTTTGTTTGTTAATTTTTAAGGGTTCTTCACTTATTCTGGATACAAATCTTTTAAGTTCTTCAGTTCACTACAATTTGGTTTGTCATTTTTTTCTCTATGGTTTAGGACTTTTTATGTCTTATCTGAGAAATCTCTCCCTACCCCAAGCTGATGTTGATAGGTTTCTGTTTTTGATACGAAACATTTTATTGTTTTATCTTTACCATTTAAATCTAGAATACATCTGGAATTGATTTTTGGCTACCATGTGAGGTAGGACCCACATTTATTTTCCTACATGAAAATCCACATCATGTGGAATTTATTGAAAGACCATCTTTCCCCATTGCTAGGTATGCTCAACTTTGTCATAAATCAGACAACTGTATATTCGTGGTCTGCTCTGGTTTGTGTTCTGTTCCTTAGATCTGGATTTTTATTCTTGCGTCAATTTCACACTCATTTAATTATGGTAGGAAGTCGTAATAACTGGTATGTCCTCCAGGTTTGGTTTTCCTCTTCAGGATTCTTCATAATTTCCATATAAATTTTATGACCAACTTATAAATATCTGTAGAAAATCTGCTAGAGTTTTGACTGAGATTGTATTGAATCTATAACTCAATTTTGTCTTTATAATGTTGAATTGTCCAACCCATGATGAACATGGCATATTCCTCAATACTTGGGTATCTTTAATTTTTCTAAATAATGTTTTCCTACACATACTTCATTAAATTTTGTATTACATATTTGATTTTAAATGCTCTTATTAATTATTCTGTGGTTGCCACTATAGAGAAATACATTGAATTTTTTGTACTTGCTTATGAATTTCAGTTCAACTTTGAGTTCTTTTGATTTTGTACCCACCAATATGTGGTTGGCTGATAATGACAGTTTTATCTCTTCCTTTCCAAGCCTTTGGCCTTAAATCTGTTTCTCTTGACTTGTTTCGCTGGCTATGACCCACCAGTGCAATGGTTAAAAAAGTGGTAATAGTGAACATTTTTGTTTCACTTCCAGTGTCAGGGAGAAAATTATTGGTATTTCACCCTTCACTATTACATTTGCTGTAGGTTTCTTCTTCTCTTATTGCAGATTATATTTATCACATTGAGAAGTTTCCCTTGTATTCCCAGTTTGCTAAGAAGCTTATTTGTAATCAAATGTTTGTTGACTTTTCTGTGTCTACTGAGTTAATTATATAATTTTTCTCCCTCACTCCTATTAATGAGATGAATTATGAGGTTGCTAAAGCAACCTTGATTTCTTGCAGTAAACCTGCTTTGATTGTGATGTATTATCCTTTTTATATATTGTTGAACCCAATTTCCTAATACATTGTTTAGTAGCTTGGCAACAACTTTCATGAGGAAGATTGTTTCACAAGTTTTTCCTCTTGTAATGTCTTTGTTTTTTTCTTTGGTATTGAATGTATGCTTGTCTCATAAATTGAGTTCAGTTAGGAAATTTTCACTTTTTCTATGCTTTGGAAGAGTTTGCTATTATTGCTATTATTCCTCTCATACATGTTGGAAGAATTCACTAGTAAAGCTATCTGAGACTAGAGTTTTCTTTCTGAAAAATTTTAAATTATATATTCAATTTTGGGGGAAGACAGTGGCTCTTCTGACTTTTATTTCTTCTTGTGTCAGTTTTGTTTAATTTGTGATTTTTAGGACACTTTTCCATTTGATTTGTCAAATTTATTGTTATAAAGTAGTTTATAAATTTTAAAATTATCTTTTAAATGAGTGTAGGATCTGTATTAATGTTGCCCTTTTCATTTCTGAAGTTGAGAATTTGTATTTTATTTCTTTTTCTTTGTCAGTCTTGCTAAGGACATATATATTATTTCAAAGAATGAATTTTTGGCTCTGTTGAGTTTATCTACTCTAAATTTGTTTACATTCCATTATTTTCTGCTTTTATCTTTATTATGTCTTTTTCCTTCAACTTCTTTTTGGGTTTGATTTGTAGATCTTCTTTAATCTTCTGAGGGTGGACATTAGCTGATTAATTTCTAGCCTTTCTTATATTATTATATATGTATTTAAGGCTATAAAAATTTTCCCTTAATTTCTGATGGGCTCATTTTCATGATCAAGTAGTTCACCATTTACAATTAAAAACTTTTTGAAACCCTTAAAAGATAAGTTCAGATTTATAGAATGCTGGACTAATACTGCAAAGAAATCCTTTCTGTTCCATACCTAGATACATTAATTTTTAACAATTTGTCACATCGTTGTTATTATAATTTTCAGAACTATTTGAAAGTAATTTGCAAATATCATGTTCCTTACCCCTTAATACTTCAGAATACTTCCTAAGTATATTGTCTTATATAGTAGTTACCAATTCAGGAAACTTAATATTGATACATTTAAGTAATCTAATCTTATTTACTTCCTCTAGAATTACATACTGATTTGATTATGCTTTTTTCAGTCTCCTTGCACCTATTATAGATTCTCAGCCTTTCTATGTCAGTCATGATATGAACACATTTTTAAGATTAGAAGCTAGGTATTTTATGGAATTCCTCAACTTTTGTTTCTTTGATGTTTCCTTGTGATTCAGGTTTTGCATTTTGGGCTGAAATAATATATAGGTGATATATTGTTAGGGTTTCACATGTGGTGACACATTGAGTCTGTCTGCTTCTTATGGGTGATGTTAATTGTAGTCACTCCATTCAGATGTCCAGTTTCTCACTGATAGTTACTACTTTTTTCTTTTGTGATTAATTAACTAATACTTTATGGGTAGATGTCTTATAACTGTGTAAAATTCTGCTGCTTATCAAAGTCACTCACCATAGATTTAGCATCCTTATCAGCCAAGATCCTATCAGGAGAGAGAACACACCAACAATGTGACAAAGAAAATTTAATATGAAGAATTGCTACCTACTAAAAGATAGGGAACCACTAGAAGGATAATAGAGCACACTAAGAGAACAAGAAGTTACAAGTGGGAAAAAAATAGTGGATGGGGCCTTGTGGCTGAAGGAGAGGGCACATTAAGGGACTAAGGATTCAGGAGATGCCTCTCTCACTCCCCATGCTGGTAACACACCCTCAAAAAACAGACTGAGTTCAGACCTTTTCCAAAGAGGGTGTGACTACTGGAGGAATATACCATTGGCCACTGGTGGGCAGAGGCCAGAGCTTGCACAGAAGTGGACGCAGTCAAGAGTGTGGCCTGAGTGTGTGACCGTAGTAGGTCTACTGAGATCAGGAGGGGTGCGTGTTACTGACCCTTCCAGCCAGCAGGCCACTGGCTCTCATCCTGAGCAACTGAGGAAGGGTTGAAGCCCCAGCCTAAGTGCCCTCCTGAGGATATCAGAACTCAGTGCCTGTCTAGAGCCCTCTATAGACGAAGCATCGCATTGTCAGCTCGGAAGGGAGAATGTTTACAGGGTGGAGACACTTTTAGCTATGGAGACAAATGGTCTCTGAGGTGGAGGGTTATGTAGAAGTTTATGTCCAGTCTTAACTCAAACTCTAAAGGTTTCTGCGGCTTGAGCTGATGTGGTGCATGTTGATTGTCACACAAAAGTGACAAGTTTGTCCGCTGAGGGATGGGAAGTTAGACTGGAGAGATTGCACATGAGCAGTTACGGTTAATTATTGCTTGAAAGCATTGTGTTATGCACTTCATATACATTGCATCTACTCTTCATAAAAACTCTGAAACGTCACTATTCTTAGCCACATTTTACAGATGAGGACTGAGGCTCAGAGAGGTTAAGCAACTTGTTCAAGACGGCAGATGAGTAGTAAGGCCAGAGTTAAGATCCTAGCTTGACAACCTCCAGCATTCGGGGTAGAAAACCATACTTTAGATGACATTTCAAGGAGCATGATTCTCTTGCAGGCCCCACCATGCAGCTGCCTCCAGGGCAAAACCAAAGCTGGGTTTCTGAGTTTGTCCTGCTGGGCTTCTCCAGTGACCCCCTGTCCAACAGGATGCTCTTCCTGGCCTTCCTTCTCCTCTACCTGAGCTCCGTCCTGGGCAATGGGCTCATCGTCACCCTGATCTGGCTGGACGTACATCTCCACACTCCCATGTACTTCTTCCTCTGTGTCCTCTCCCTGCTGGATATGGGCTACGTCACCACCACCATGCCCCAGATGTTGGTGCATCTTCTCGCTCACTCTCAGACCATCTCCTTTGCTGCCTGTTGGCTGCAGATGTACGTGTTTAGTGCCCTGGGCCTTTCTGAGTGCGTTGTTTTTGTGGTCATGGCTTATGACCGATATGTGGCCATCTGCTACCCACTGCGCTACACTGTGATCCTCAGCTGGGGTCTGTGCACACAGCTGGCAGCTGGGACCTGTGCCTGTGGTTTCTTGTTCTCTCTAATCCATACTTTCCTCACCATGAGGCTACCATACTGTGGGCCCAATATGATCAACCACTATTTCTGCGAGGGCCCCTCAGTGCGAAGCTTGGCTTGCATGGATACCCACCTCATTGAGATGGTGGACTTCATCATCAGTGTGTTCATTGTTATTATCCCGCTCTCCCTCATTCTGGCCTCCTACATGCGTATTGCCCAAGCCATTCTCAAGATCAAGTCCACACGCGGTCGCTGCAAGGCTTTCTCTACCTGTGCTTCCCACCTGACTGTGGTCACATTTTTCTATGCTCCAGCCACCTACATCTACATGAAGCCCAACTCCAGCTATTCTCCTGGTCAAGACAAGCTGTTCTCACTCCTTTACAATGTCTTCACTGCCCTGCTCAACCCTGTGGTGTACAGTCTGAGGAACAAGGACATCAAGGGGGCTTTTCTCAAAGTGATAGGGCGAGATAGGGGGCTCTGGTGAATTGGGACACAGGTGCGACCAGGGGTAGAATGTCCAATGCTGAGGAAAGGGTGTGCCTTAAGGTCAACATAGTACAGGGTCAGTGCAACCAATGTGGTTCATGAATGGAGCATGTCTGCCTCCATCAACCTGCTACACTGTGGAGCAGTGACAGATAACTCTGTACTGTGAGGGCTCATGGCATCTAAAATTCATTATTGCTCATGTTCTGCGTCAGTTGTAGGTGGACCATGGCCTTCGGCCATTGGGTTTTTGGATCCAACCTGAAGGAGGAGGCCCTTTCTGGAACATCCACTCTTATAATACAGAGAATGGCACAATGGCTGAAATGCATCACAGCTCTTAAAGATTCTGCTCAGAAGTGTCACACGTCTCTCCTCACATCCTACTGCTCAAAACAAGTCATATGTCAGGTGGGGTGGCAAAAGGGCAGGAAGCATTTTCTTTCCACAGAAAAATAATGTACTCCTGTAACAATGCTTATGGATGAATTCTCTCTCTACAAAGAGTCAGCAAACAAAAGGTGATAATACAATCCCCCATAATGGGACTAGACCCAATAGGATACATGTAATCAACATGAGACATGGTAACTTTAAGTAACATGGTACATGGACATAGTAGAGGCCACAGTGATGTAGGCAATCAAAGTACTTCATGTAAACAGTGAATATCTGTAGCTACCATTAAAAATTAAGCTAGGGGAATATGTACCCCTGTTTTGGTACATGGGGTCTGCATGGTTCATGGGGCTGACATGGTATACTGCGCATTGTGTTGTGGAAGGACACAGAACCTGACATCAGGTCATCGGGATTCAGTTCAACCTTGCTAACTTGTTTTGTGACTTTGGGCAATTTCCTTCCCTTCTGTGGACCTTAGTTTGCTCATATCTGAAATGAGCTCCTCAGGTTTCATGGTCTCCAAGAACTCTGTGTGTCTAAAGTCCTCTGCTGCAGGAGGTAGAAAAATGGGACTCAAATGGAGTAAACTTGAGAATCCTCTGTGAACTATAAGATTAATAAGGAAACTATAGAAAAATGAAAGTTGCATTTTTAAATGACCAAATTAATCCTCTTAAAGGTATAATATTTAAATAGACAAATTTCCATAGGACAAGAAGGAAAGTTGAGACAGTTATGAAGTAACTACACCACAAGATTGATGGATTGGTAAGAAGAAAGTTTGAGGAGGGGTGAGGCATATGTACATGGACTTCTCAGAATTGGCACCGACTGTGTGTGCTGCCTGGGAATGTCCACAGAAGGGCATCAGCTGTAGAGGAGCCTTATCCTTGGGTGGGCAAAAGGACCTCTGTGGATGTCATTCAGCCTCTTTCCCTGGACACTTGTTCAATGGGCACATCAGCAAAATGGCCATATTGGCAGGGATGGAGGCTACCCACATGGGCTCAACAGTATGGCTTGACCCTTACCAAAGCTTGTTGGGCTACTGCTACTCATAAGTGTCTCTTCTGCAAATAGCAGAGACCAACAGTGAGTCCCTGATTGTTACACCATTTCCTGGGAGAAGAGCCTGCCTCCTATGGCAATTTGATTATGTTGGATATTGGATATCTTTCATTATGAAGGAGATAGATTTGTCCATGCAGGAAAGGAGACAGATTCTCCATACTGATTTGCTTTCCCTGCCACTAAACTTTTGTTAGCATCCCTATCTGTGAATTCACACAATGCCTAATCCACCATCAAGGCACTCCACGCAGCATTGTATTGGATCAAGGAACTCATCACCATGAAGGAAGTACACCTGTGGACTCAGGATAATAGAATCAAGCAGCTTTAACATAACTCCATCACCGAGAAGCAGCTGGCCTGACTGAAAGGTGGAATGGCTTGTTAAACACTTAGTTATGACTATCATTGTGCAATAAGACCTTGAAAGAAGAGGACCCCATCTTATGTTCTACTTCAAAGTCAGCATGACGTATTAAGCAATTCATACTTTGAATCAGAGCCATTATATGGTGTTGATTCCCCTTAGTTAGAACTTATGGATCCAGAAATCAAGCAGTGAAAGCCTGAGAGGATCCTCTCATTGTGATATCCAATAATTCACTCAGGATATTGTTCCTCTCAGCCAGCAACTCGGAGCTCTGTTAGTTTGGAGATCTGAATCCCCAAATAGGACTTATTTACACCAGTGGAGAAAACAATGGTCCCCACTTAATTGCAGGGACTTCAGTCTGGGTGGTTTGGCTTCTTGTGCCACTGAAATAACAGGCAAAATAAGGAGCCAGTGTACTGGCTGGAGTGATTCATCCTGGTTCCTGAGAGAAGTTGGAGTACTGCTACACAACTGAGGTGCAGAGGTCTATGGAACCCACAGGATTCCCTGGGAAAATTTCTTAGGCCTGCCATGCCCAATGGTAAGGATTAATGGAAAGGGACAGATACCGAAAAACAGGCAGAATAATGGAGGACTCATACCCTTCGATAATGAGAGTTTGGGTCACTCACACAGTAAATCATCCAGAGAAGCTGAGGTTCTGACTGATGGCAAGGGAAGTAGGGAATGGGCCCTTGAAGAAGACAGCCATTGACCTCAATTATCAACTATGGTGTCATGGCCAGTATATAGCAGGGACTACAGTTGCTTTACATATTTTCTCCACATTTGTAACATACATGAAGTATCCTGTACATAATAATGATTCCCTTCTTTTATTAGAATATAAATATAATTATAACAAATTTATTATAATTTATAATTATTTCATATTTTTATATTGTTGACTTCAGATAACAGAATATTCAGTGAGACCATGGCTGAATTGAAGAGTAATTAATGTAGCCTGCAATCTCCTTCATCTGTAAGGAGAGATGTATCTTGTTAGCTCGATTTGTTTTGTTTGATGTAAGGGAATTTGAATGTTCATAGAAGGATGCAGAAGAAGCGGAGTAGACAAAGGGATGAACTGTAGCAGTTATCCATTTATGACCTCTCAGTTGCAATGAAACTTTCAATGCATACTGTGTAATATGCAACAGAATTCCCTTACGTATTTCTTCTTTACAGTGGGTGTGATGTTCAGTTTTCTCAGAGGGCACTGGAGGAAAATTGCAGAACAATTAGGTTTCCTGCATTTCTGGCCTCCACCACAGGTGGCCCAGAAGGCCTAGTGATCTTCCCTCTTCAGTCTGGCTCCCCTCTCCTGGGAACTGGAAGCCTTGTACATCCAGCCATCTTCCCAACTCCATCAGCAAGCCCTGGAATGGGGTGCCTGCAGCAATGCCTTCTGCATGTCCCCACAAGTATACATTCAGCACCAGTCTTCTTCAGGGTCAGAGAATAAGTTGTTTCATTTGCAACCCCATATACTATGGAAGCTTTGTGCCTCCACTAGGCCCTGACATCCACCTGTATGTCCACACTGCTGGTTGCTAATTGCCTGCTTCCCTACCTGCACCATGTAAGGTGACCTATGGTTTGCCTTGCAACTCGAGAGCAACAGTGGTTTGTCAAAACCAGTGACCTCCTCTGCAGCTCAGTGCCTGAGCCACACCTCCAATGAGGTCTGACCCACTCCCAGGTCTTTCATTCTTTGACTACTATCCCTTAGCCCTTGGGTACCACACAGACTTTCCTCATGTCTCCAAGCTACTCTCTTTTCATAATTAATACTTCTTTCTGTTGAACTTCCCCTGTTTAGCCTACTGAGTGGTTTCTTTATACTGTTTTGGCCCATGAAGTTAGAGGCCCTGTAACATTTCGAAGTAAATATCATTATCTCCATATTATTGATTAATTAGTTAATAATAATAATATTATTAAATTGTTTAAATTTCAATTATTTGAAATTATTTATATCATCTAACTCAGATATGGAGAGGACTCTGGATATGACTTTTCCTACAGCAATATTCCTCCCAATACGTGGAATTTTGAACTTAAAAAACAAATTATAACTGTGAAAAAGATGGTGGTTTGAAAGTGAGGCAGAATCCTCCTCCCAAAATCATATAAAACATGAAAATACAGAAAATACATTTTATCCTGAAAAAGTGACCTGAAGGCTGCAGAACAGACTGTGTACATCTGGGGAAAAGAGAAGGCCTCACAAAAAACTGAAAAGTATCAGTGCCACTATCCAGAGGTTCCTGCCCTCCCACATCACAGCCATCAGGTGGGAGGAAGAGAAATGGAGCTGTGAGGGAGTAGAAGCCCAAGACTGCTAAACACCCAGCCCTGGAGACGTGCTCTAGGAACACAAACCCACATTACATGGTGCGCTAGAGTTTGCTGGGGTTGGAAAGCAAAGACAGGTAGAATACTGGGAGAGACTGAGATTCCAGCTTCTGTGGAGAACAGGTTTGCACAAAGAGCTGCCCTGGGGCAAAATAATGGTGGGCAGTTTGAAAGACATCCCAGCAATGAGAGGGTGCTAAAGGGGCAAAGGTTACACAGAGCTCTCTGCTCAGGAGAAAAGGCAAGTGGACAAAATCGTCCCAGCACACTTTGCCCAGCAGGTTGGGAGCTCTCAGGAGTTTCAGACTCTCCATCCCCCTGGCTGACAAAGCAGTCCAGGGTGCCCCCACTGCAGTATGCAGCCTGCTGCTCCTTCCTCCTGGCAGGCACCAGTCCCACTCACCTGCTGCCCCTGCCATTACACCAGGCCAGCACTAGGATGACCCTGCCCATGGCGGCTACAGGGACGTAGCACACAGGCTCCTCCCTGCATGCTCAGTCCATCGGACCTGGCAATGGAGGCAGGTGTTACAGCCGGGAAGGAGGAAACCCTCCCAGCCACACTCTTTCCTCCCAGCAGGTGATGGTTCTGCTTACCTACAACCCCCGCCATTGCTGCAGGTTCTTGACAGCTCCAGACCTTCTGGGCACTAAAGGGTGCTACCTACAGAAAATTCTTATATCACAGGAAACACTAAAAAAATGAAATGCAAAGGAATTTGTTCCAAACAAAATCACAGGAGAAAATGCCAGAAAGAAGGCTCAGAGAAACTGCTATCACCAATATTTTTGTTAAAGGTTTCATAATAAAAGTCATAAATGTGTTCACAGAGTACAGATCAATATTCAAGCTCTCAGAGAGGACTTCATTAAAGAGTTAGAAACTTTCAAAAATGCAGTATGGGAAATGGGACATAAAATGTAGGGATTTTTAAGAAGATTTGCTGAGGTAGAGGAGACAGTAAAGAAACAGAAATGAGAACAGGAAAAGAAAGGAGCTGAAGCACAGATAGAAAAAGGGATCATTAGGTATGAAAGAATAATAAGAGAACTGAGCAACCAGTCCAACTGGAACAATATTCACATTATTTTGGTACCAGACAAAGAATAAGAGAGAAAAAGGCGTAGAAAGTGTCTTTGAGGAAATAATTGCTGAAAACTTCCCTAATCTGGGAAAGGAAATAGTCTCTCAGGTCATGGAAGTGCAGAGATTTCCCAACTGAAGGAACACTAGCATGACAACACCAAGGCATATACTAATTGAAATGGCAAAGATCAAGGACAAGGAGAGAGAGTTGAAAGCAGCCAGAGACAGAAAAAAGATCACTAATAAAGAAAACACCATCAGGGTATCAGCAGACTTCTCAGCAAAAACTTTATAGGCCAGAAGGGAGTAGCATGATATATTTAATGCAGTGAAAGGGAAGGGCCTCCAACCAAGAATACTCTACCCACAAGATCATCATTTAAATTTGAAGAAGGGATTCAACAAGTTCAAGACAAACAAAAGTTGAAGGGATTCACCACCCACAAACTGTCTCCATAGGGTATCTTAAAGGGATTGCTCTAGATGGACTGCAGTGAGGCTAAATAGCTGTCACCAGAGAAAATAAAACCACAGTAAAGGAAGTAGACTATTTAAATACTAAGCAAATATGAATCAAACCAATTGCTCAAAAAGTTAGCCAAGGGATACACAAAAGTACAGAATATTACAGCTAATTTATAAAGAGTGGAGGAGGAAGAAGAAGGGAAGAAAAATAAAGAACCATTTTTTTAAAGATTGTGTTTGAAAGAGCATAATAAGTGAGTTAAGACAGACTTTTTGATAGTAAGGAAGCTGTCTTTGAACCTTTGGTATTTGCAAATCTAAAGCCTGCAATGGAAATAAGTACATATTTTGTGAGCAGCTGCACCCACAGCAGTCACCCAGAGTCTCCTCCAAGCATGCAGCCACCCAGGCCAGACCTAGGGCAGCCTCCAGGGCACAGGTGCACAGCACTCACAGAGGAAGCCAGAGCAGGGGGCAAAGTGTCTCTGTTCTCACAGAAGAGTGCACTCAGCACGCTTGCCTCTCCCTGCAGGTCTCTGGGCTGCCCCGTCCACGGCAGCTCAGATGATTAATCCAGGCACTGGTCCTGATGTGAGGTTGACCAACACAGGTAGCGGAGAGGGACAGGGTGATTAGCAAGCAGGAAGGGACTTGGATCTCCCAGCTGACACATGTGCCACCTGCCTATGACTACCTCTATCACCATGAAAAGGCAGAAGAATTTGGTCCAGTCCAGAATACCCAGAAAACACCTGAGATAGGACTATAGTAGACATATATAACCAATATTCCTGAAAAATAATTCAAATTAAAGGTCATAACCATGCTGATGGACCTGCAGAGAAATGTGCAAGAGCTAAAGGATCAAGTTAGGAGGGAGAATACAGAAATAAAACAATATCTGGAAGGACTTAAGAGCAGACTGGATGAGGTACAAGAGACCGTAAATGGAATAGAAATCAGAGAACAGGAGCACAGAGAAGCTAAGACCGAGAGAGATAAAAGGATCTCCAGGAATGACAGAATATTAAGAGAACTGTGTGACCAATCCAAACGGAATAATATTCACATTATAGGGGCACAAGAAGAATATGAAGAGAGAAAAAGGGATAGAAAGTGTCTTTGAAGAAATAATTGCTGAAAATTTCCCCAAACTGTGGGAGCAAATAATCGATCAGACCATTGAAGCCCACAGATCTCCCAACACAAGGGAACCAAGGAGGACAACACCAAGACATATAATAATTAAAATGGCAAAGATCAAAGACAAGGACAGAGTATTAAAGGCAGCCAGAGAGAGAAAAAAAAGTCACCTACAAATGAAAACCCATCAGGCATTCATCAGACTTCTCAGCAGAAACCTTACAGTCCAGAAGAGAATGACATGAAATATTTAATGCAATGAAATGGAAGGGCCTTGAACTAAGAATGTCATATCCAGCATGATTATTATTTAAATATAGAGGGATTAAACAATTCCCAGACAAGCAAAAGTTGAGGAAATTTGCCTCCCACAAACCATCTCTACAGGATATTGTAGAGGGAGTGCTCTAGATGGACACACTCCTAAGGCTAAATAGATGTCACCAGAGAAAATAAAATCGAACCAAAGAAAGCAGACCAAACAAATATTAAATGAAGGCAAAAAAATAGAATCAACTATTCACAAAAGCAGTCAAAGGAAACACAAAAGAGTACAGAATTAAACACCTAACATGTAAAGAATGGAGGAGGAGGAATAAGAAGGGAGAAAAACAAAGAATCATCAGACTGTGTTTAAAATACCTTAGTAAAAGTATTATTTTAGATGGTTAGCTAGTAAAGAAGATAAACTTGAACCTTAGGTAACCATGAATCTAAAGCCTGCAATGGCAATAAGTATGTATCTTTCAATAATCACCCTAAATGTAAATGGACTGTATGCACCAATCAAAAGACACAGTGTAATAGAATGGATAAAAAAGCAAGACCCATCTATATGCTGCTTACAAGAGACACACCTCAGACCCAAAGATATACAAAGACTAAAAGTCAAGGGATGGAAAAAGATATTTCATGCAAACAATACGGAGAAAAAAAGCAGGTGTTGCAGTAATATATCAGATAAAAAAGACTTCAAAACTAAGAAAGTAACAACAGATAAAGAAACACATTACATAATGATAAAGGGGTCAGTCCAACAAGAGGAAGTAACCATTATAAATATATATGCACCCAATACAGGAGCATCAACATATGTGAAAGAAATACTAACCAAATTAAAGGAGGAAATAGAATGCAATGCATTCAATGTAGGAGACTTCAACACACCACTCACTCTAAAGGACAGATCCACCAGACAGAAAATAAGTAAGGACACAGAGGCATTGAATAACACTGTAGAAGAGATGGACCTAACAGACATCTACAGAACTCAACACCCAACAGCAGCAGAATACACATTCTTCTCAAGTGCACATGGAACATTTTCCAGAAAAAAACCACATATTAGGCCACAAAAATAGCCTCAGTAAATTCAGGAAAACTGAAATTCTACCAACCAACTTCACAGACCACAAAGGTATAAAACTAGAAACAAATTGTACAAAGAAAACAAAAAGGCTCACAAACACGTGGAGGTTTATCACCATGGCCTAAATAATCAATGGATCAATGACCAAATTAAAACAGAGATCAAGCAGTATATGGAGACAAATGACAACAACAGCACAAAGCCCCAACTTCTGTAGGACACAATGAAGGCAGTTCTAAGAGGAAAGTATATAGCAATGCAGGCCTATTTAAAGAAGGAAGAACAATCCCAAATAAATAGTCTAAAGTCACAATTATTGAAACTGTAAAAAGACAAACAAATGAGGCCCAAAGTCTGCAGAAAAAGGGACATAATAAAGATCAGAGAAGAAATAAATAAAATTGAGAGGAATAAAGCAATAAGAAAAAAAATCAATGAAACCAAGAGCTAGTTCTCTGAGAAAATAAACAAAATAGATAACCTGCTAGCCAGACTTATTAAGAGAAAAAGAGACTCTGCACACATCAACAGAATCAGAAATGAGAAAGGAAAAATTATAACGGATCCCACTGAAATACAAAGAATTATTAGAGAATACAATGAGAATATGTATGCTAACAAGGTGGAAAACCTACAAGAAATGAACAACTTCCTAGAAAAATACAACTTTCCAAGACTGACCAACGAAGAAACAAAAAATATTAACAGACCAATTACCAGCCACAAAATTGAATTGGTAATCAAAAACCTACCTAAGAACAAAACTACCAGGCCAGATGGATTCATAGCTGAATTTTATCAGACATATAGTGCAGACATAATACCCATTCTCCTTAAAGTTTTCCAAAAATAGAAGAGGAGGGAATACTTCCAAACTCATTCTATGAAGCCAGCATCACTTAATACCAAAACCAGACAAAGACACCACCAAAAAAGAAAATTAAAGAGCAATATCCCTGATGTACATAGATGCACAGATACTCAACAAAATATTAGCAAACAGAATTCAAAAATACATCAAGAGGATCATACACCATGATCAAGTCGAATTCATCATCACCAGGGATGCAAGGATGGTACAACATTTAAAAACCCATCAACATCACCCACAACATCAACAAAAAGAAGGACAAAAACCAAATAATGATCTCCATAGATGTAGAAAAAGCATTTGACAAAATTCAACATCCATTCATGATAAAAACTCTCAATAAAATGGGTATAGAGGGCAAGAACCTCAACATAATAAAGGCCATATATGACAAACACACAGCCAACATCATACTTAACAGCAAGAAGCTCAAAGCTTTTCCTTTAAGATAATGAACAAGGCAGGGTTGCTCACTCTCCCCACTGTTATTCAACATAGTACTAGAGATCCTAGCCACAGGAATCAGACATCACAGAGAAATGCAAAGCATCCAGGTTGGTAAAGAAGAAGTTTATCTGTCACTATTTGCAGATGACATGATACTGTACATAAAAAAACCCTAAAGACTCCACTCCTAAACTAGTAGAACAAATATCTGAATTCAGCAAAGTTGCAGGACACAAAATTAATACACACAAATCTATTGCTTTCCAATACACTGACGATGAACTAGCAGAAAGAGAAATCAGGAAAACAATTGCATCAAAGAGAATAAAATACCTGGGAATAAAACTAACCAAGGAAGTGAAAGACCTATACCCTGAAAACTACAAGAGACTCTAAAGGGAAATTAAAGAGGACACTAACAAATGGGAACTCATCCCATGCTCTTGGCTAGGAAGAATTAATATTGTCAAAATGGACATCCTACCTAAAGCAATCTACAGATTGAATGCAATGCATATAAAAATGCCAGCAGTATTCTTCAATGAACTGGAATAAATAGTCCTAAAATTCATATGGAACCACAAAAGACCCCGAATATCCAAAGCAATCCTGAGAAGGAAGAATAAAGCAGGGAGGTTCTTGCTTCCCAACTTCAAGCTCTACTACAAAGCCACTGTAATCAACACAATTTGGTACTGGCACAAGAACAGACCCACAGTCCAGTGGAACAGAATAGAGAGTCCAGATATTAACCCAAACATATATGGTTAATTAATATACAATAAAGGAACCATGGACATACAATGGGGGAAATGACAGCCTCTTCGACAGCTGCTGTTGGAAAAACTAGACAGCTACATGTAAGAGAATGAAACTGAATCATTGTCTAACCCCATACATAAAAGTAAATTCGAAATGGATTAAAGAGCTGAATGTACGTCATGAAACCATAAAACTCTTAGAAAAAAACATAGGCAAAATCTCTTGGACATAAACATGAGTGACTTCTTCATGAACATATCTCCCTGGACAAGGGAAATAAAAGCAGAAATGAACAAGTGGGTCTATATCAAGCTGAAAAGCTTCTGAACAGCAAAGGACTCCATCAATAGAACAAAAAGGCATCCTACAGTATGAGAGAATACATTCCTAAATGACAGATCCAATAAAGAGTTGACATTCAAAATATATAAAGAGCTCATCCACCTCAACAAACAAAAAGCAAATTATCCAATTAATAAGTGGTCAGAGGAGCTGAACACACAGTTCTCCAAAGAAGAAATTCAGATGACCAACAGACACATGAAAAGATGCTCCACATCACTAATCATTGGAGAAATGCAAATTAAAACCACAATGAGATATCACTTCACACCATTAAGGATCTTCACCATCCAAAAGGGAACAACAAATGTTGGTGAGGTTGTGGAGAAAGGGGAACCCTCCTACACTGCTGGTGGGAGTGTAAATTAGTTCAACCATTGTGGAAGGCAGTATGGAGGTTCCTCAGAATGCTCAAAATAGACATACCATTTAACCCAGGAATTCCACTCCTAGGAATTTACCCTAAGAATGCAGCAGCCCAGTTTCAGAAAGACATATGCACCCCTTATGTTTACCGCAGCATTATTTACAATAGCCAAGAAATGGAAGCAACCTAAGTGTCTATCAGTAGGTGAATGGATAAAGAAGAAGTGGTACATATACACAATGGAATATTATTCAGCCATAAGAAGAAAACAAAATCCTACCATGTGCAACAACATGGATGTAGTTAGAGGGTATTATGCTCAGTGAAATAATCTAGGTGGAGAAAGACAAGTATCAAATGATTTCACTCATCTGTGGAGTAAAAGAACAAAGAAAAAATCTGAAGGAGCGATGTAGCAGCAGACTCACAGAACCCAAGAATGGACTAACAGTTACCAAAGGGAAAGGGACTGGGGAGAATGGTTGGGAAGGGAGAGATAAAGGGGGGGAAAAGAAAGGGGCCACTATGATTAGCATGTATAATGTGTGTGTGGAGCATGGGGAGGGCTGTACAACACAGAGAAGACAAGTAGTGATTCTACAGCATCTTACTACGCTGATGGACAGTGACTGTAATGGGGTATGTGGGGAGGAGTTGGTGATGGGGGGAGTCTAGTAAACATAATGTTCCTCATGTTATGGCAGATTAAGTATACCAAAAAAAATGGAGTGTAGACACATAAACAGAATCAGAAATGAGAAAGGAAAATCACAACAGGAACCACAGAAATAAGAATAATTATTAGAGAATACTACGAAAATTATGTCAATAAATTGGATAACCGAGAAGAAATGGACAACTTTCTAGTAAATTATAACTTTCTAAAATTGACCCAGGAGGAAACAGAAAATCTGAACCGACCAATTACGAGCTGTGAAATCGAATTGGTAATCAATAAGCTACCTAAGAACAATCCCCCGAAACAGATGTCTTCATGGCAGAATTTTTTTTTTGTTGTTACATTAATTGTAGATTACATTAATCTACAATTACATGAAGAACATTATGTTTACTAGGGTGCCCCCTTCACGAAGTCTCCCCCCTCACAAACCCCATTACAGTCACTGTCCATCAGCACAGTAAGATGTTGTAGAAACACTACTTGTCTTCTCTGTGTTGCACAGCCCTCCCCATTCTCCCCCACATTATACATGCTAATCATAATACCCCCATTCTTCTTCCCTACCCTTATCCCACCCTTACCTCCCATTCTCCCCAGTCCCTTTCCCATTGGTAACTGTTAGTCCATTCTTAGGTTCTGTGATTGTGCTGCTGTTTTGTTCCTTCAGCTTTTCTTTTGTTCTTATACTCCACAGATGAGTGAAATCATTTGGTATTTGTCTTTCTCCGCCTGGCTTATTTCACTGAGCATAATACCCTCTAGCTCCATCCACGTTGTTGCACATGGTAGGATTTGTTTTCTTCTTATGGCTGAATAATATTCCATTGTATATATGTACCACATCTTCTTTATCCATTCATCTACTGATGGACACTTAGGTTGCTTCCATATCTTGGCTATTGTAAATAGTGCTGTGATAAACATAGGGGTGCATCTGTCTGTTTGAAACTGGGCTGCTGCATTCTTAGGGTAAATTCCTATGAGGGGAATTCCTGGGTCAAATGGTATGTCTATTTTGAGCATTTTGTGGATGCTTCATACAGCTTTCCACAATGGTTGAACTAATTTACATTCCCACCAGCAGTGTAGGAGAGTTCCCCTTTCTCCACAACCTTGCCAACATTTGTTGTTGTTTGTCTTTTGAATGGTAGCCATCCTTAATGATGTGAGGTGATATCTCATTGTGGTTTTAATTTGAATTTCTCTGATAACTAGCAATGTGGAGCATCTTTTCATGTGTATTTTGGCCATCTGAATTTCTTCTTTGGAGAACTGTGTGTTCAGCTCCTCTTCCCATTTTTTAATTGGATTATTTGCTTTTTGTTTGTTGAGGTGCATGAGCACTTTATATATTTTGAATATCAAGCCTTTATTGGATCTGTCATTTATGAATATATTCTTCCATACTGTAGGGTACATTTTTGTTCTATTGATGTTGTCCTTTGCTGTACAGACGCTTTTCAGCTTGATGTAGTCCCACTTGTTCATTTTTGCTTTTGTTTTCCTTGCCTGGGAGATATGTTCATGAAGAAGTCACTCATGTTTATGTCCAAGAGATTTTTGCCTATGTTTTTTTCTAAGAGTTTTATGGTTTCATGACTTACATTCAGGTCTTTGATCCATTTTGAATTTACTTTTGTGTATGGGGTTAGACAGTGATCCAGTTTCACTCTCTTACATGTAGCTCTCCAGTTTTGCCAACAGCAGTGGTCAAAGAGGCTGTCATTACCCCATTGTATGTCAATGGCTCCTTTATGATATATTAATTAACCATATATGGTTGTGCTAATGTCTGGAGTCTCTATTCTGTTCCGCCGGTCTGTGGCTCTGTTCTTGTGCCAATATCAAATTGTCTTGATTACTATGGCTTTGATGTAGAGCTTGAAGTTGGGAGTGAGGTCCTCCCCCACTTTATTCTTCCTTCTCAGGATTGCTTTGGCTATTCCGGGTCTTTGGTGGTTGCATATGAATTTTTGAACTGTTTGTTCTAGTTCATTGAAGAATGTTGTTGGTAATTTGATAGTGATTGCATCATATCTGTATATTGCTTTGGGCAGGATGGCCATTTTAACTATATTAATTCTTCCTAGCCAAGAGCATGGGATGAGTTTCCATTTGTTAGTGTCCTCTTTAATTTCTTTTAAGAGTGTCTTATAGTTTTCAGGGTATAGGTCTTTCACTTCTTTGGTTAGGTTTATTCCTAGATATTTTATTCTTTTTGATGCAATTGTGAATGGAATTGTTTTCCTGATTTCTCATTCTGTTGGTTCATAGTTAGTGTAAGGAAAGGCACAGATTTCTGTGTGTTAATTTTGTATCTTGAAACATTGCTGTATTCAGATATCAGTTGTAGTAGTTTTGGAGTGGAGACTTTAGGGTTTTTTATGTACAATATCATGTCATCTGCAAATAGTGACAGTTTAACTTCTTCTTTACCAATCTGGATTCCTTGTATTTCTTTGTTTTGTCTAATTGCCATGGCTAGGACCTCCATTACTATGTTAAATAACAGTGGGGAGAGTGGGCATCCCTGTCTTTGCCCAGCTCAGAGTTAATGCTTTCAGCTTCTTGCTGTTCAGTATGATGTTAGCTGTGGGTTTGTCATATATGGCCTTTATTGTGTTGAGGGACTTTCCCTCTATACCCATTTTATTGAGAATTTTTATCATGAATGGATGTTGAATTTTGTCAAATGCTTTTTCAGCATCTATGGAGATGATCATGTGGTTTTTGTTCTTCTTTTTGTTGATGTGGTGGATGATGTTGATGGATTTTCGAATGTTGTACCATCCTTGCATCCCTGGGATGAATCCCACTTGGTCATGGTGTATGATCCTTTTGATATACTGTTGAATTCTGTTTGCTAATATTTTATTGAGTATTTTTGCATCTACATTCATCAGGGATATTGGTCTGTAATTTTCTTTTTTGGTGGGGTCTTTGCCTGGTTTTGGTATTAGGGTGATGTTGGCTTCATAGAATGAGTTTGGGAGTATTCCCTCCTCTTCTATTTTTTGGAAAAGTTTAAGGAGAATGGGTATTATGTCTTCTCTGTATGTCTGATAAAATTCCAAGGTAAACCCATGTGGTCCGGGGGTTTTGTTCTTTGGTAGTTTTTTTATTACCACTTCAATTTCTTTGCTCGTAATTGGTTTGTTTAAATTTTGTGTTTCTTCCCTGGTCAGTCTTGGAAGGCTGTCGTTTTCTACGAGGTTGTCCATTTCTTCTGTTTTTCAACTTGTTATCATGTAGATTTTCATAGTAGTCTCCAATAACTCTTTTATTTCTGTGGAGTCTGTAGTGATTTTTCCTTTCTCATTTCTGATTCTGTTGATGTGTGTTGATTCTCTTTTTCTCTTAATAAGTTTGGCTAAGGCTTATCTATTTTGTTTATTTTCTCAAAGAACCAGCTCTTGGTTTCGTTGATTTTTGCTATTGTTTTATTCTTCTCAATTTTGTTTATTTCTTCTCTGATCTTTATTATGTCTCCCCTTCTGCTGTCCTTAGGCCTCATTTGTTCTTCTTTTTCCAATTTCAATAATTGTGATGTTAGACTATTCATTTGGAATTGTTCTTCCTTATTTAAGTATGCCTGGATTGCTATATACTTTCCTCTCAAAACTGCTTTCGCTGCATCCCACAGAAGTTGGGGCTCTGTGTTGTTGTCATTTGTTTCCATATATTCCTTGATCTCTATTTTAATTTGTTCATTGATCCATTGATTATTTAGTAGCATGTTGTTAAGCCTCCATGTGTTTGTGAGCCTTTTTCTTTTCTTTGTACAATTTATTTCCAGTTTGATACCTTTGTGGTCTGCAAAGTTGGTTGGTAGAATTATAATCTTTTGGAATTTACTGAGGCTGTTTTTGTGGCCTAGTATGTGGTCTATTCTGGAGAATGTTCCATGTGCACATGAGAAGAATGTGTGTCCTGTTGCTTTGGATGTAGAGTTCTATAGATGTCTATTAGGTCCATCTGTTCTAGTGTGTTGTTCAGTACCTCCATGTCCTTACTTATTTTCTTTCTGGTGGATCTATCCTTTGGAATGATGGTCTGTTGAAGTCTCCTAAAATGAATGCATTACATTCTATTTCCTCCTTTAGTTCTGTTAGTATTTGTTTCACATATGCTGGTGCTCCTGTGTTGGGTGCATATATATTTATAATGGTTATATCCTCTTGTTGGACTGAGCCCTTTATTATTATGTAATGTCTTTCTTTATCTTCTGTTACTTTCTTTGTTTTTTAGTCTATTTTGTCTGATACTAGTACTGTAACACCTGCTTTATTCTCCCTGTTGTTTGCATGAAATATCTTGTTCCATCCCTTGACTTTTAGTCTGTGCATGTCTTTGTGTTTGAGGTGAGTTTCTTGTAAGCAGCATATAGATGGGTCTTGCTTTTTTATCCATTCTATTACTCTGTGTCTCTTGATTGGTGCATTCAGTCCATTTACATTTAGGGTAATTATTGAAAGATATATACTTATTGCCATTGCAGGCTTTAGATTCATGGTTACCAAAGTTTCAAGGTTATCTTCTTTACTATCTAAGCATATAACTTAACTCTCTTATTAAGCTATTATAAACATAGTCTGATGATTCTTTATTTCCCTCCCTTCTTATTCCTCCTCCTCCATTCTTTATATGTTAGGTGTTTTATTCTGCAATCTTTTGTGTTTCCTTTAACTGCTTTTGTGGGTATTTGATTTTATTTTTTGCCTTTATTTAGTGTTTGTTGCTCTGCTTTCTTTGGTGTGATTTTATTTTCTCTGGTGACATCTATTTAGTCTTAGGAGTGCTGGCATCTAGAGCAGTCCCTCTAAAATACCCTGTAGAGATGGTTTGTGGGAGACAAATTTCCTCAACTTTTGCTTGTCTGGAAATTGTTTAATCCCTCTTTCATATTAAAATTGTAATCGTGCTTGATATAGTAGCCTTGGTTCAAGGCCCTTCTCTTTCATTGCATTAAATATATCATCCCATTCTCTTCTGGCCTGTAAGATTTTTGTTGAGAAGTCTGATGATAGCCTGATAGGTTTTCCTTTATAGGTGACCTTTTTCCTCTCTCTGGCTGCCTTTAAAACTCTGCCCTTGTCCTTTATCTCTGCCATTTTAATTATTATGTGTTGTCCTCCTTGGGTCTCTTCTGTTGGGAGTTCTGTGTACTTCCGTGGGCTGATTGATTATTTCTTCCCCCAGTTTGGGGAAGTTTTTAGCAATTATTTGTTCAAAGACAGTTTCTATCTCTTTTTCTCTCTCTTCTTCTTCTGGTACCCCAATAATGCAGATTTTATTCCTTTTGGATTGGTCACACAGTTCTCTTAATATTGTTTCATTCCTGAAGATCCTTTTATCTCTCTCTGTGTCAGCTTCTATGCGTTCCTGTTCTCTGGTTTCTATTCCATCAATGGCCTCTTGCATCTTAACCATTCTGGTTATAAATCCTTCCAGAGATTGTTTCATTTCTGTAATCTCCCTCCGAATGTCATCCCTTAGCTCTTGCATATTTCTCTGCAACTCCATCAGCATGGTTATGACCTTTGTTTTGAATTCTTTTTCAGGAAGATTGGTTAGGTCTATCTCCTTCTCAGGGGTTGACTCCATGATTTTGGTCTGTATCAAATTCTTCTGCCTTTTCATGGTGATAGAGGTAGTTGGGGGGAGCTGGCATGGTGTCAGCTGGGAGATCATCCCTTCTTGCTGGTTTGTGGCCTTCCTTTCCTGGGATAACAGAGACCTCCAGCAGCTTGTGATGGGCAGCTGTATGCAGACAGGGCCTCTGTTTATTGCCCAGCTGCTGTGGAGTTTAGCTCCATGGTTGCTGTGGGCATGGTCAGCCTCAGTGTACTGCTCCAATATGGTGGAGCCACGTTGCAGGGGAAACAGGTGGGAGGCTGTTTATCTCTGTGAGGGGTCTCCCAGCTGCGTTGCCACCCAGGGGGTAGGGCACCCAGAGCTCCCTGGGATTCCCAGATGCTGGGCTAAGTGTCCGGGGATGCTTCCATCTAGCTGTGGGTTCCCTATCCCTTTAAGACTTTCAAAAAGCACTCCCTTTTCTTTTTCCCAGGGGTGCCAGCTGCAGGGACCCGCTCACAGATCTTACTGTTCCATTTCCCTAGTATCCAGCACCCCATGAACTGTGTGTCTGCGCTATGGTGCAGATGCCTAGGGCTGGGTGTTATCAGTTCTGGACTCTCTCTCCATGCTCCAAATCCTCTCCTCCCAGTGGGAGCTGGGGTGAGGGGCGCTCAGGTCCCACCTGGCCACGGCTTCTATCTTACCCCCTTTGTGAGGAGCTGGGTTCTCGCAGGTGTGGATGTACTCTGGCTGTTGTCCTGTGTCTTCTGGTATCTCTTTTAGGAAGAGTTGTATTTGTCGTATTTTCAAAAATACATATGGTTTTGGGAGGAGATTTCTGCTGCTCTACTCACTCTGCCATCTTGGCTCCGCCTCCCTTCATGGCAGAATTTTATCAAACATTTAAAGAAGAGGCAACACCCATCCAATAGGGATGCGTGATTACTTCCTCAGGGCTGAAGGAGGTTAATGACATGTGTGAGAAGAGTTAGGGCCTTGGTGCAGGGCAAGGATGGACATAATATGTTATGGTTCTGAGGAAAAGGGTGAATGAGTCACATTTTCATCTGTCCTGAGTTCTGGCCCAAAGTCTGTCCTCCCCAGAATCTCTGGGCCCATCAGAGTGGGCTAGAGGAGGCATGTGCTGTGGGGTTTGGCTGGAGTATGGGGAAGACTCCCACAGGGCAGTCCTCTGAGATCATAGCTGACTCTGAGGAAGAGCTGAGCATTGGGGGGGCCTTCGGACCACATTACCCCCACCTCCCTGGTCCTGCCAGGGAACCATGGAGTGCTCAGATGGAACCCTCAGGTGCTCCTAACCTCAGGGAAAGTTCAGGTACTCCTGACAGTGATGCACATGCCCTGGATCAAGCTCTAGAGATGCCGTGCAGGAGGGAAGGTGTCCCCTCCCTGCCAGCTGTAATGTGCAGAAGGTAAAGTGGGAGAGGGGAGATAAGGAAGTAGGCATGAGGATGAGATTGAGCTGTAGTAAGGGCTTATTCTGTGCCGAGCACTGGGCTCAAGCGTGCATGGATGCCATCCTCTGCGTCATAACTCTGGAAGAGAAGCGGAAAGTGAAGCTTCCCCTGGATGGCACAGCTGTGTGGGGCAGCAGTGGGCTCAGTCTGCACGTGGGCTCCTCCACTTTCACCGGGTGATCTCGGGCGAGTCCCTCGCCCTTCCTGACACTGTTTTGTCAGCTATCATATGCCCGCCTCCCAAGGCTGGAGTGGTCTCTGCCAAGCAGGCTCTGAGTGCCCTTGGCCTTTGTCCTTCGAGGTGAGAGCCAGTGGAGCCTGGGAGATGGTCGTGTTCCCTGAGGAGCCAAGGGCAGAGCTGCTCTGCTCTGTGGTCTGCACCCCGAGGCCCCCACCATGACGGCCCTGCGGAGGTTGGTGACAGGGCTGGCAAGGGGCCAGAGGAGAGGGCAGGAGGCACCAGGCCTGCATCGGGCTGTCTGGGGCCCTCTGTCGGGCGAAGCAGCGAGACCTGCACCAAGAAGGCCTGACCCGCTGGGCCCGCCTCTCCTGGACGAGGGCCGCTCACTGAGGGCTCCAGCAGCTCCAGCCAGCAGCAGAGTGGGATGCCTCCAGCACTAGAGTGGCCTGAGAGCTCTGGATTCCCAGGACTCAGGACTGGAGGCCGTTATGTGCTGGTAAGTATTTAATCCACAGTCTTGGACGGAGAGGGAAAGGTTCTGATTCATATTGTTTGCCGATTTCCATGCTGTAAATAACCCACCGTGGCTGATTTCAAGGTTAGGAGAATCCCACTGAACTCAGGGGTTGAAAAGACGCAGCAACATACACCATTAGAGAGAATTTCTGCCACAAATCCAGTAGATGCAACTAACTTCTAGAACATAGAGAATAGTAAAACAGTAGAATAATTGGGATATGAAGGCTTTTGAGCACTTGTTTGTGATTTTTTCATTTTATAAGCTGTTTTTTCTTTCTTTATCCAGAATTGTTGAACTCTAGTTGACATAAAACATAGTGTAGGTTTAAGATATACATTGTGATGATTTGATAAATGTATATACTGGAAAGTGCTTAGTACAATAAGGTTAGTTAACACACCCTCCCCGTCATGTCGTTACCATTTCGTTGTTGTTATGAATAGGACTTTAAAGCTCTGCTCTCAGAGCCACTTTAAAGTATACAGCACAGTATTCCTAACTATAGTCACCGTGCTCTACATTAGACCCCAGAAACTTATTTGTTTTATAAAAGACAGTTTGTGCCCTTTGACAGACGTCTCCCCATTTCTCTGGATCCACGACCCCTCTGTTTCTATGAGTTCAATGTTTTTAGATTTCCACAAATAAGTGAGATTATAAAGTATTTGTCTTTGTCTGACTTATTTCACTTAGCATAATGCCTTCAAGTCCCTGGATCTTTGTTTTTACTGTAATTTATCTAATTGTAGTTTGTATAATTTAACTTGCATCATGGCTTTGTTTAACAGCCATCTCACAGCATTTCTGAAATTTCAAAACAATTGGCTGTGGTGGAAGCTGAGCAGGAGGGACGTCAGAGCCCAACCTTCCCATTCTGGGTAGATGGGGAGCTGAGGCCTGATTGAAGGAAGGAGGGAACTTGGTCATGGAGGCTTGGGCAGGGTTTTCAGCATCTTTTCATTGACTTCTCCCAGAAACCCTGGCATTAGTCATCATTAGAAATTATTATTATCCTTTTACAGAGGAGAAAGCTGAGGCAGTATAAGAGCAAGGTTAAGAGAACAGGCAGTAGAATCTGGTAGATCCTGATTCAATTTCTGGCTCTGCACTTAGTAGATACAAGCGTTGGGCAGTTTCTCACGCCCCAGGGCCTCAGCTTCCTTGCATGTAACATGGGGCTGAGACTCACTTCCTAGATGCTTTTTGCCAGGACTGATTCCAGACCTGGTGTAGGTCAGCGCTCCACTGTCAAGTCTGAATTATCACCAGGGAGGCTGAGTGAGTCGTCCAGGGTATCGGACTAGTAGGAAATGGAGGAGGATTTTCACTTGCCCAAGTTGTTCAGGAAGGAATAGAGGTGCCACTCAAACATGGTTGAATGGACAGGTCAGGGCCCAGGGGTTGGGGAGGTGACAGGAGAATCAGAATAAGGCCTTCAGTTTATGGCACTTCTACAAGGTGCCCAGTGCCAGCCCCTCTCCCAGGAGCTGGTCACAGCCCTCAGAAGTCTGGGAAAGGAAATAGTCCTGTCCCCACCTCCCCACCTCCCCACCTCCCCTCGTGGGTGTTGTTTGCTCCTGCTCTGTCCCCAAGGGCGTCCTCCCTGTCGGGTTCTGTTGACAACACTCAGGGAATCCCATCGTTGCTTCCCCCTGGGGACAGGGGCGGTGGCGGCCGGAGGCAAAGGGGTGGCCCTTGTCAGCTCTCCCTGGAAAGCCTGCTGAGGAGACAGGACCATAAAGCCGCAGCAGCCTGGCCCACTGCGCGGAGCTTGGGGACAGCAGGCTCCCTTCCTTGTGCCTCAGGACCCGACAGCAGTGCCTTCCGGAGCCAAGGCTGCCTGGCCGTGCGCAGAGAGCTTCCCGCGGAGAGAAGGCCGGCTTCCCCCTCCGCCCTCGGAAATGCAGGGCTCCTCCGGGCACGGGGCTGCCCGGAATCCCGGTTCCCTGCACTCAGCTGCCCGGGAGGCTTCCTGCTCAGGCTACTTCTCTTCAGAGCAAATGGCAGCCTCTCCACGACTTGTTTCTGCGGATCCCTGAGGGGTGAGATGGGAGCTGGGCTCGGGGCTGCGGGCAGGATCCTGGCATCTGTCGGGGCCAGAGGTCAGAGGTGGCCAGGCCCCCAGTCCCCGGGTCCTCTCTGCCCACAGCCCAGTATCGCTCTGGCCCCTTCTCCTCACTGCCCCGTGTTCTTCCTCTCCTCCCAGCTCAGGCCCCTCCCATTCGTTCCTTCTTCCCAGACCCCCTTCTTTCTTTCCTTTATTCATTTAACAAATACTTACTGACAGTTTCTCTGTGTGAAGCCATGTCTAGGTGCTAGAAACATAGAAGTGAATAATACACCTTCCTGAGTCACGGATCTCCATGTCTCCCTGAGAGACTGTCCCTGAAAGGACAATGATGGGGAAAGTTTGAGCAGGGACACGGATGGCTCTGGCGATTCGGACCCCCGAGACCCCCACTCCCCTGCTCTCGAGAGGCCTGGGGCATTGCAAGTCCAGACGGACACTGCTGGACTGACAGAGTCTTAGACGACTTTTTTCTTTTATTAAGTTGATGATGTCCCTCATTCTATAGAGATCAAGTTTGACTTAAACAAGCTTTTAAAAGATTTACTGAGTTCCACAATGGCAATAATTCCCCAAGTCCCTTCCACTGATTCCCTCTGCTTCCAACGCATTCCTCAACTACTCACATGCCCCGTATGAAAGCAGACGGATGAAACTATCCTGAGAGACGGTTTGTGGCTGCCGCTTCAGCCATTTGTCCTAGGAGGATTCTGGTCCTTCCTGCCTGGTGGCCATACCTCAGAGGGCATGATTCTTGGACCTAAAACCAAAAGTTCCAATTGTTGTGCATGGGGGTGAGGGAAGTTTGCATTCTTCGCCTGTCCCACGTAGAGCCTGTCTGCTGAAGTAGGAGAAGATAATGATTAAGAGTTGCCCTTGCACCAGATTGCCTCCGTTCAAACCCCAGGTCCACCACACAAACCGTCTAATTTGGAACCCATCACTACTTCTCTGTGCCTTTGCATTTACATCTGTACAATGAAGGTTATAGTACTTTTACCTCTGTGAGTAGTGATGATGAGATAAAGTTGGTGTAGCAAAACCCAGCACATGCAAATTGTTCATTACATATTATCTATTGTTATTATTGCAAGGGAGATTATCAACTCACCCACACACCCACAGTTTATTACAGATATTGCCAACTCTATTAGTAGGAGTTAACAAGAGAATGAGAAAGTTCTCCTGAGATACTGTATCTCAAACATTGTGTCAGATCCTCTAGGACTACTAGGATTGTAACTTGCCAGAAGCACAGGGGTGTGAGAAACAGAGGCAGCATCTAGTCCAGGGCTGGGAGCGGGAGATGGTGGGACAGATTAAGGAAGTCTTTCCAGTAAGATGACACCTGAGCTGAGTTCCAACGTGGGAATAAGGGCTGATGTGCTCCCGAGTGTGCGCTGGGCGTTGTGCATGCAGCTGGTGGAGCTCCTCCATCATGAGGACCTTAGGCGAAGCCTGGGGAGTACAGAAGAAGCGACATGCAGGATACTAGGTGGCTTTCATTTTAGCCTTCTGGTGGGTGTGTAGTTTTGTCTTCACTTGCAGTTACTGGATAACTAATGATTCTGAACATATTTTCACTTGATTAGTGGCTACTTTCTTGCCTCTTTTGCATGGTGTCTTTTTTTATTTTTATTTTTACTGTCCATTGTCTTTATGAATCCTTTGCCCACTATTCTATTGGGTCGTTTTTGTTTGTTTGTTTGTTTCTTTGTTAATTTGTGGGGGTTCTTAACTTTTTCTGGATACAAATCTTCTAAGTTCTTCATTTCAGTAGAATTTGGTTTGTCGATTTTTTCTCTATGCTTTGGTGCTTTATATGTCCTACTAAGAAATCTCTGCCTACCCCAGGGTGATGTTGATACTTTTCTGTGTTTGGTACTAAAAATTTTATTGTTTTATCTTCACCATTTAAATCTAGAATACATCTGGAATTGATTTTAGGGTACCATACGAGGTAGGATTCAAATGTTTTTTCTGCATGAAAATCCACATGATCTGGAATTTTTTGAAAGAGCATTCTTTCTTCATTGCTAGTGTGGCTCAACTTTGTCATAAATCCGACAATTGTATATTCACGGGTCTGTTCTGGATTGTATTCTGTTCCTTAGATATGTTTTTATTCTTGTGCCAATTTCACACTCATTTAATTATGGTAGCTTTATAGTCAGTCTTAATATCTGGTAAGTCGTCAAGCTTTGTTTTGCTTCTTCAGGATTCTTCACAATTTCCATGTAAACTTTATGACCAGTTTGTTAATATCTGTAGAAAATCGCTGGGGTTTTGACTGGGATCCCATTGAATCTATATATCAATCTTGTCTTCATAATCTTGAATTGTCCAACCCATGCACGAACATGGCATATTCCTCAGTTTACTTGGGTCTTCTAAATTCTTATAAATAATGATTTCCTATACATAGTTAATTAGATTTTGTATTACGTATTTGATTTTTAAATGCTCTTATAAATTATTCTGTAGTTGCCAGTATAGAGAAATACATTGAATATTTTGAACTTGCTTATGAATTTCAGTTCATCTTTGGGTTCTTTAGATTTTGTGCCCACAAATATGTGGTTGGCAGATAATGACAGTTTTATCTCTTCCTTTCCAAGTCTTTGTCCTTTGATCACTTTCTCTTGACTTGTTTCACTGGCTATGACCCACCAGTGCCATGGTTAATAGAAATGGTAATAGTGAACGTTTTTGTTTCACTTCCAGTGTCAGAGAGAAAATTATCAGTATTTCACCATTCACTGTTACATTTGCTGTAGGTTGCCTCTTCTCTTATTGCAGATTATATCTATCATGTTGAGAATTTTCCCTTTTATTTCTAGTTTCTTAAGAAGCTTATTTCTAATCTAAATGATTGTTGACATTTACCCCTCTTTCTGTACCTATTGAGTTAATCATATAATTTTTCTCCTTCACTTCTATTAATGAGATGAATTGCATTGCTTGCTTATCAAATGCTAACCAACCTTGAATTCTTGTTATAAACCCTTGTTTATTACCAGATTGTGATGTATTGTCCTTTTTTTTTTTGAGAGGGCATCTCTCATATTTATTGATCAAATGGTTGTTAACAACAATAAAATTCTGTATAGGGGGGTCAATGCTCAATGTACAATCATTAATCCATCTCAAGCCTAATTCTCGTCAGTCTCCAATCTTCTGAAGCATAACGAACAAGTTCTTCCATAGTGAACGAATTCTTACATAGTGAATAAATTCTTACATGGTGAACAGTACAAGGGCATTCATCACAGAAACTTTTGGTTCTGATCACGCATTATGAACTATAAACAATCAGGTCAAATATGAATATTCGTTTGATTTTTATACTTGATTTATATGTTGATCCCACATTTCTCCCTTTATTATTATTATTTTTATTTTAAATAAAATGCTGAAGTGGTAGGTAGATGCAAGATAAAGGTGAAAACATAGTTTAGTGCTGCAAGAGGGCAAATGTAGATGATCAGGTGTGTGCCTATGGACTAAGTATTAATCCAAGCTAGACAAGGGCAGCAAAATATCCACGGATGCAGAAGATTTCTCTCAAAACAGGGGGGTTGAGGTTCTGAGCCTCACCTCTGTTGATCCCCAATTTCTCACCTGATGGCCCCCCTGCGACTGTGCCTGTCTTAGGTTGTTCCTCCCTTGAGGAATCTTAACCGTCTCTGGCTAACCAGTCATCTTCCGGGGCCATACAGGGAGATGTAAAGTTGGTAAGTGAGAGAGAAGCCATATTGTTTGAGAAGGTTAGCTTTTTACTTCTTTGCACATTTATGCCCTGTGGCTTCTATGCCCAGCACTTGTCTCGAGGTATCTTTACCACTTGGAGGAATTATGATACTCGGTAAATTCGATATGAGGCACAAATTCTATTGAAGGGTTGTAATTAGGAAGGAAGAAGGAAAGCTATAGAGGTAGCATATGGAAGAAAACATGGGAGGATTGATTATTTCTTTGACATATCTTCTTGTAGAGTACCTTAAGCATGTATAGGTTTTAAACTACTAACTAATTTGCACTCACATATTAACGTAATAGGAATACGGTGACATAAACAAAGCAAATCTATAATTACCATCCATCTCCAGTGGAGCCAAGAAAACCATTTAGGCACCCTAGGCATTTGTGAAAATTTGTCTATGATATGATGTATATTGTCCAACTGTACTTGAACAGTCTGAGAGAAATCAGACAAATTAAAGCAGCCCATTTCTGGGATCTGTTCACATCCCATATGTTCTTTTAACCGTAGATAGTCTATAGTCGTAAGATTTTGGAATGCTACAACTTGCACCCCTCCCAACTCCTGGTTGAGTTCCAACAGTACAGATCCAGTCAAATTCGTTGTCTCACTGTATGCACATGCCAGTCTAGCCATCTCCCTCCCCATTCCAATGGCAAGTCCAGGAAATGGTGGGGTGGATGCAGCCACATCCGCAGCATCGCCGAGATCCCTGTGGAGGCTTTTTGATGATCATCACCCTGGCACAAGTCCTCCAGACAGTGCTGATCCCGGAAGCTCCTCCTCATATCGTATCTTACATCATTTTCTTGGTATCCAAGCTAGTCCTTGATCTTCTGCATAGAAACAAACAGACCCTTTGTGCACACTTTGACATGTCCTCTATACCACTGTGCAGAACTCATTGGAAGTCAGCACACAGGAACTGCTTTTTTTTTTTTATTAAGAGAAAGGAATATTATCAGAAAAGAGTACCTCCATAGCTGATCATCTGACACCCTTTAAGTGATCAACATTAAGGATATTTAAAGCATGCATTAATATTTGATTTACCAATAGTTTGGAGTAATCCCCCTTTTCTTTCCTTCTTTCTTTTTTTTTTTTAAATCTTTAATCTACACTTACATGAAGAATACTCTGTTTACTATGCTCTCCCATATATCAGGTCCCCCCTAACAACCACATTATGGTTACTGTCCATCAGCTTAACAAAATGTTGTAGAATCACTACTTGTCCTCTCTGTGTTGTACAGCCCACCCTCCCCTTACTCCCTCCCCCCCATGCATGCTAATCTTAATACTCCCCTTCTTCTCCCCCCCTCTTATCCCTCCCTGCCCACCCATCCTACCCAGTTCCTTTTCCTTTGGTACCTGTTAGTCCATTTTTGGGTTCTGTAATTACGCTGCTGTTTTGTTCCTTCAGTTTTTCCTTTGTACTTATACTCCTCAGATGAGTGAAATCATTTGGTATTTCTCTTTCTCTGCTTGGCTTATTTCACTGAGCATAATACTCTCCAGCTCCATCCATGTTGCTGCAAATGGTAGGATTTTTCCTCTTCTTATGGCTGAGTAGTATTCCATAGTGTATATGTACCACCTCTTCTTTATCCATTCATCTACTGATGGACATTTAGGTTGCTTCCAATTCTTGGCTATTATAAATAGTGCTGCGATAAACATAGGGGTGCATCTGTCTTTCTCAAACTTGATTGCTGCGTTCTTAGGGTAAATTCCTAGGAGTGGAATTCCTGGGTCAAATGGTAGGTCTGTTTTGAGCATTTTGATGAACCTCCATACCGCTTTCCACAATGGTTGAACTAATTTACATTCCCACCAGCAGTGTAGGAGGGTTCCCCTTTCTCCACAGCCTCGCCAACATTTGTTGTTTGTCTTTTGGATGGCAGCTATCCTTACTGGTGTGAGGTGATACCTCATTGTAGTTTTAATTTGCATTTCTCTGATAATGAGCGATGTGGAGCATCTTTTCATGTGTCTGTTGGCCATCTGTATTTCTTTTTTAGAGAACTGTCTGTTCAGTTCCTCTGCCCATTCTTTAATTGGGTTATTTGTTTTTTGTTTGTTGAGGCATGTGAGCTCTTTATATATTCTGGACGTCAAGCCTTTATCAGATCTGTCATTTTCAAATATATTCTCCCATACTGTAGGGTTCCTTTTTGCTTTATTGATGGTGTCTTTCGCTGTACAGAAGCTTTTCAGCTTAATGTAGTCCCACTTGCTCATTTTTGCTGTTGTTTTCCTTGCCCGGGGATATATGTTCAAGAAGAGATCACTCATGTTTATGTCTAAGAGGTTTTTGCCTATGTTTTTTCCCAAGAGTTTAATGGTTTCATGACTTACATTCAGGTCTTTGATCCATTTTGAGTTTACCTTTGTATATGGGGTTAGACAATGGTCCAGTTTCATTCTCCTACTGCAGCTGTCCAGTTTTGCCAGCACCATCTGTTGAAGAGACTGTCATTTCTCCATTGTATGTCCATGGCTCCTTTATCAAATATTAATTGACCATATATGTTTGGGTTAATTTCTGGAGTCTCTAATCTGTTCCACTGGTCTGTGGCTCTGTTCTTGTGCCAGTACCAAATTGTCTTGATTACTATGGCTTTTTAGTAGAGCTTGAAGTTGGGGAGTGAGATCCCCCCTACTTCACTCTTCTTTTTCAGGATTGCTTTGACCATTCGGGGTCTTTGGTGTTTCCATATGAATTTTTGAATTATTTGTTCCAATTCATTGAAGAATGTTTTTGGTAATTTGAGAGGGATTGCATCAAATCTGTATATTGCTTTGGGCAGGATGGCCATTTTGACGATATTAATTCTTCCTAGCCATGAGCACGGGATGAGTTTCCATTTATTAGTGTCCCCTTTCTCTTAAGAGTGACTTGTAGTTTTCAGAGTATAAGTCTTTCACTTCCTTGGTTAGGTTTATTCCTAGGTATTTTATTCTTTTTGATGCAATGATGAATGGAATTGTTTTCCTGATTTCTCTTTCTATTGATTCATTGTTAGTGTATAGGAAAGCTACAGATTTCTGTGTGTTAATTTTGTATCCTGCAACTTTGCTGTATTCCGATATTAGTTCTAGTAGTTTTGGAGTGGAGTCTTTAGGGTTTTTTATGTACAGTATCATATCATCTGCAAATAGTGACAGTTTAACTTCTTCTTTACCAATCTGGATTCCTTGTATTTCTTTGTTTTGTCTGATTTCCGTGGCTAGGACCTCCAGTACTATGTTAAATAACAGTGGGGAGAGTGGGCATCCCTGTCTGGTTCCTGATCTCAGAGGAAATGCTTTCGGCTTCTCGCTGTTCAGTATAATGCTGGCTGTGGGTTTATCATATATGGCCTTTATTATGTTGAGGTACTTGCCCTCTATTCCCATTTTGCTGAGAGTTTTTATCATGAATGGATGTTGAATTTTGTCAAATGCTTTTTCAGCATCTATGGAGATGATCATGTGGTTTTTGTCTTTCTTTTTGTTGATGTGGTTGGTGATGTTGCTGGATTTTCGAATGTTGTACCATCCTTGCATCCCTGGGATGAATCCCACTTGGTCATGGTGTATGATCCTTTTGATATACTGTTGAATTCTGTTTGCTAATATTTTATTGAGTATTTTTGCATCTACATTCATCAGGGATATTGGTCTGTAATTTTCTTTTTTGGTGGGGTCTTTGCCTGGTTTTAATATTAGGGTGATGTTGGCCTCATAGAATGAGTTTGGGAATATTCCCTCCTCTTCTATTTTTTGGAACACTTTAAGGAGAATGGGTATTATGTCTTCTCTGTGTGTCTGATAAAATTGTGATGTAAATCCGTCCAGCCCCGGAGTTTTGCTCTTGGGTAGTTTTTTGATTACCATTTCAATTTCTTTGCTCATAATTGGTTTGTTTAACTTTTGTGTTTCTTCCTTGGTCAGTCTTGGAAGGTTTTATTTTTCTAGGAAGTTGTCCATTTCTTCTAGGTTTTCCAGCGTGTTGGCATATAGGTTTTCATAGTAGTCTTTAATAATTCTTTGAATTTTTGTGGGGTCTGTCGTGATTTTTCCATTCTCATTTCTGATTATGTTGATTTGTGTTGACTCTCTTTTTCTCTTAATAAGTTGGGCTAGAGGCTTATCTATTTTGTTTATTTTCTCAAAGAACCAGCTCTTGGTTTTGTTGATTTTTGCTATTGTTTTATGCTTCTCAATTTTGTTTATTTCTTCTCTGATCTTATTATGTCCCTCCTTCTGCTGACTTTAGGCCTCATTTGTTCTTCTTTTTCCAGTTTTGATAATTGTGATGTTAGACTATTCATTTGGGATTGTTCTTCCTTCTTCAAGTGTGCCTGGATCGCTATATACTTTCCTCTTAAGACTGCTTTCGCTGCGTCCAACAGAAGTTGGGGCTTAGTGTTGTTGTTGTCATTTGTTTCTATATATTCCTTGATCTCTATTTTGATTTGTTAATTGATCCATTGATTATTTAGTAGCATGTTGTTAAGCCTCCATGTGTTTGTGAGCCTTTTTGTTTTCTTTGTACAATTTATTTCTAGTTTTATACCTTTGTGGTCTGAAAAATTGGTTGGTATAATTTCAATATTTTGGAATTTACTGAGGCTCTTTTTGTGAGATAGTATGTGGTCTATTCTGGAGAATGTTCCATGTGCACTTGAGAAGAATGTATATCCTGTTGCTTTTGGATGTAGAGTTCTATAGATGTCTGTTAGGTCCATCTGTTCTAGTGTGTTGTTCAATGCCTGTGTGTCCTTACTTATTTTCTTTCTGGTGGATCTATCCTTTGGGGTGAGTGGTGTGTTGAAGTCTCCTAAGATGAATGCATTGCAGTCTATTTCCCTCTTTAGTTCTGTTAGTATTTGTTTCACAAATGCTGGTGCTCCTGTGTTGGGGGCATATATATTTAGAATGTTTATATCTTCTTGTTGGACTGAGCCCTTTATCATTATGTAGTGTCCTTCTTTATCTCTTGTTACTTTCTTTGCTTTGAAGTCTATTTTGTCTGATATTAGTACTGCAACCCCTGCTTTCTTCTCAGTGTTGTTTGCCTTAAATATGTTTCTCCATCCTTTGACTTTTAGTCTGTGCTTGTCTTTGGGTTTAAGGTGAGTTTCTTGTAAGCAGCATATAGATGGGTCTTGCTTTTTTATCCATTCTATTACTCTGTGTCTTTTGATTGGTGCATTAAGTCCATTTACATTTAGGGTGACTATTGAGAGATATGTACTTATTGCCACTGCAGGCTTTAGATTTGTGGTTACCAAAGGTTCAAGGTTAGCTTCTTTAGTATCTTACTACCTAACTTAGCTCACTTATTGAGCTGTTATATACACTGTCTGGAGATTCTTTTCTTCTCTCCCTTCTTATTCCTCCTCCTCCATTCTTCATATGTTGCGTGTTTTGTTCTGTGCTCTTTTTAGGAGTGCTCCCATCTAGAGCAGTCCCTGTAGAATGCCCTGTAGAGGTGGTTTGTGGGAAGCAAATTCCCTCAGCTTTTGCTTGTCTGGGAATTGTTTAATCCCGCCATCATATTTAAATGATAGTCGTGCTGGATACAGTGTCCTTGGTTCAAGGCCCTTCTGTTTCATTGCATTAAGTATATCATGCCATTCTCTTCTGGCCTGTAGGGTTTCTTTCGAGAAGTCTGATGTTAGCCTGATGGGTTTGCCTTTATAGGTTACCTTTTTCTCTCTAGCTGCCTTTAAAACTCTTCCCTTGTCCTTGATCCTTGCCATTTTAATTACTATGTGTCTTGGTGTTGTCCTCCTTGGATCCTTTCTTTTGAGGGTTCTGTGTAATTCCATGGTCTGTTCGATTATTTCCTCCCCCAGTTTGGGGAAGTTTTCAGCAATTATTTCCTCAAAGAGATTTCCTATCCGTTTTCCTCTTTCTTCTTCTTCTGGTACCCCTATAATACGAATATTATTCCTTTTGGATTGGTCACATAGTTCTCTTAGTGTTGTTTCATTCCTAGAGATCCTTTTATCTCTCTCTATGTCAGCTTCTATACGTTCCTGTTCTCTGGCTTCTATTCCTTCAAAGGCCTCTTGCATCTTATCCATTCTGCTTGTAAATCATTCACCTAATCACTGAGAATGTTTCATTTCCATCATACTAAGATGAACATTGAACATTTTTTAATTTTTAAAAACTTTGAAAGATAGCTGCAAATTTACAGAATGCTGGGTGGAAACTACAAAGAAATACTTCCTAACCCAGGTTTGTTGTTATTATTTTTTTTAATTAAGGTATTATTGATATACACTCTTATGAAGGTTCCACTTGAAAAAACAATGCAGTTACTACATTTATCCATATTATCACATCCCCACCCATACCCCACTGTAGTCACTGCCCATCACTGTAGTAAGATGCCACAGATAATAATTCATAATTTTCAAAATATTCATAATTTACCTTCTCTTTGCTTGCTACACTGCCTTCCCCATAACCCCTTACACCATGCAGACTTATTATTTTTTAACAATTTGTCACATTGTTGTTATTATAGTTTCCAGAACTATTTGAAAGTAATTTTCAAATACCATGTTTCTTTACCCCTTAATACTTCAGAATACTTCCTAAAACATAACAGAATAAGGGTATTCTCTTATAGAGAGGTTACCAATTCAGGAAATTTAATATTGATACATTTATATAATCTAATTTAATTTACTTCTTCAGGATCACTTATTGTATTAATTATTATATTTTTCAGTCTCCTTCCACCTGGTATAGATTCTCAGCCTTTCTTGTTCATGATATGAACACTTTTTGAAGATTAGAAGCTAGTTATTTTATGGAATTCCTGAATTTTGGTTTCTTTGATGTTTTCTCATTATTAGATTAAAGTTTTGCAGTTTGGGCTGAAATAATGTATAGGTGATATATTGTTGGGATTTCACATATGGCAACACATTGTGTCTGCTTCTTATAGCTCATGCTAATTGTAGTCACTCCATTCAGATGTCTAGTTTCTCACTGACAGTTACCACTTTTTTCTTTTGTGGTAAATTAATTAATGCTTTATGGATAGATAGCTTTTAACTGTGTAACATTGTGTTCCTTATCAAACTCAGTCACTATAGATTTAGCATCTGTATCAGCCAAGATCCTGTCAGGAGAGAGAACACACCAATAATGTGTTTTAGGGAAAATGTGATATGAAGAATTGCTAACTACTAAAAGATAGGGAACCACTAGAAGGATAAAAGAGGATGCTAAGAGGTTCAGAAGTTTCAAGTGGAAAACATAAAAGTGGATGGGGCCTTGTGGCTGAAGGAGAGGGCACATTAAGGGACTAAGGATTTAGGAGATACCTCTCTCACTCCCCCTGTTCCTGACAAACCTCAAAAAATAAAACATTGAGTTCAGACTTTTTCCAAAAACGGTGTGGCTACCACAGGAATATACAGTTGGACACTGCTGGGCTGAGCTACACCTTGCACAGAAGTGGCTGCTGGCGAGAGTATGGCCTGAGTGTGTGACTGCGGTTGGTCCACTGAGACTATGCGGTGTGAGTGTTACTGGCCCTACCAGACAGCAGCCCACTGGCTCTCACCCTGAGCAACTGAGCAACGCTTGAAACCCCACCCTTAGTGCCCTCCTGAGGGTATCACAGCCCAGTGCTCCTCTACCGCTCTTTATTGACAAAGCATCACATAGTTAGGTGGCAAGGGTGAAATGTTTACATGGCAGAGACCCTTTTGGCTATGTAGAGAAATGATCTCTGAGGTGGAGGGTTATGTAGTAGTTCATATCCACTCTTCATACCACCTCTAAAGGTTTAGGAGGGCTTCAGTTGATGTGGTGCACATTGATTGTCACACGTGAGTGACCAGTTTGTCCGCAGAGGGTGGGAAGTTAGACTGGAGAGATAGCACACGAGCACTTACTGTTAATTATTGCTTTAAAGCATTGTGATAGACACTTCATATTCATTGCATCTACTCTTAATAAAAACCCTGGGACATCATTATTATTAGCCACATTTTACAGGTGAGGACTGAGGCTCAAAGAGATTAAGTAACTTGTTCAATACGGCAGGTGAGTAGTGAGGCCAGAGTTAAGATACTAGCCTGACATCCTCTGACATTCTTGACACTTAAAGGAGCATGCTTCTCTTGCAGGCCTCAACATGCAGCTGCCTCCAGGGCAAAACCAAAGCTGGGTTTCTGAGTTTGTCCTGCTGGGCTTCTCCAGTGACCCCCTGTCCAACAGGATGCTCTTCCTGGCCTTCCTTATCCTCTACCTGAGCTCCGTCCTGGGCAATGGGCTCATAGTCACCCTGATCTGGCTGGACATGCATCTCCACACTCCCATGTACTTCTTCCTCTGTGTCCTCTCCCTGCTGGATATGGGCTACGTCACCACCACCATGCCCCAGATGTTGGTGCATCTTCTCGCTCACTCTCAGACCATCTCCTTTGCTGCCTGTTGGCTGCAGATGTGCATGTTTAGTGCTCTGGGCCTTTCTGAGAGCATTGTTTTTGTACTCATGGCTTATGACCGATATGTGGCCATCTGCTACCCACTGCGCTACACTGTAATCCTCAGCTGGGATCTGTGCACACAGCTGGCAGCTGGGACCTGTGCCTGTGGTTTCCTCTTCTCTCTAATCCATACTTTCCTCACCATGAAGCTACCATACTGTGGGCCCAATATGATCAACCACTATTTCTGCGAGGGCCCCTCAGTGCGAAGCTTGGCCTGCATGGATACCCACCTCATTGAGATGGTGGACTTCATCATCAGTGTGTTCATTGTTGTTACCCCGCTCTCCCTCATTCTGGCCTCCTACATGCGGATTGCCCAGTCCATTCTCAAGATCAAGTCCACACGCAGTCGCTGCAAGGCTTTCTCTACCTGTGCTTCCCACCTGACCGTGGTCACATTTTTCTATGCTCCAGCCACCTACATCTACATGAGGCCCAACTCCAGCTATTCTCCTGAACGAGACAAGCAGATCTCACTCTTTTACAATGTCCTCACTGCCCTGCTCAACCCTGTGGTGTACAGTCTGAGGAACAAGGATATCAAGAGGGCTTTTCTCAAAGTGACAGGGCAAGATAGGGGGCTCTCGTGAATTGTGAGACAGACGGGACCAGGAGTACAATGTCCAATGCTGAGGAAAGGGAGTGACTTAAGGTCAACATAGTACAGGGTCAGTGCAACCAATGTGGTGCATGAATCAAGTGTGGGCTGCCTCCATCAACCTGCTACACTGTGGAGCACTGACAGATAACTCCGTGCTGTGAGGGCTCACGACAACTGAAATTCATTGTTGCTCATGTTCCGTGTCAGTTGTTGGTCTACTATGGCCTTCTGCCATTGGATTTTTGGATCCTACTGAAGGAGGAGGTCCTATTGGGAACATCCATTCTTACCATACAGAGAACAGCATGATGGCCAAAATACATGGTGGCTCTGAAAGCTGCTGTTCAGAAGTGACAATTACTACTGGCCAAGACAGTTCATGGCAAGCGTGGTGATAAAAAGGCAGGAAGCCCTTTCTTATAACAGAAAACTAATGCAGTCATGCGGCATTGCATATGGATGTATAGTCCCTCTACACTGAGTCAGCAAAAAGAGGTTATAATACAATCCCCCATAATGGCACTGGGCCCAATAGGATACATGTAACCAACATGACACATGGGAACTGTAAGTCACATGGTACAATGCACACAGTAGGGGGTCAAAGTGAGAATGTCCCGGCATTGTAGGCAATCAAAGTGGTACATGTAAATAGTAAGTATATGTAGCTAACATTAAAAATTCAGCCAATGGAATATACAGATCTGACTCAGTACATGGAGGCAATATGGTTCATGGGGCTAACATGGTAAACTCTGCATTGTGTTGTAGAAGGACACAGAACCTGACATCAAGTGATCTGGGTTCCAGGTCAACCTTGCTAAGTTGTTTTGTGAATTTGGACATTTACTTTCTTTCCGTGTATCTTACTTTGCTCATCTCTAAAACAAGCATCTTAAGTTTAATGGCCTCTATTACCTCTGTTTCTCTAAAATTCTATGTTGCAGTAGGTGGAATGCATGGTACTCAAATGCAGCAAACTAACTTGAGAATCATCCCTGAAGCATAAGATGAATAAGGAGCCTAGAGAAGAATAAAAGGTGCATTTGTAAAATACCCAAATTAATCCACTTAAAGGTAGAATGTTTGAATAGACTAATTTCCATAAGGGAATTAAGAAAAATTGAGACAGTTATGAAGTAACCTACCCTACAAGATTAAAAAATTGGTAACAAGAAAGTTTGGGGAGAGGAGAGGCATGTGTGGATGGACTTCTCAGAATCGGCTTCGACTGTGAGTGCTGCATATGAATTTCCGTGGAAGGGCATTAACTGTACAGGAACCTTATCCCTGGATGGGAAAAAAGACACACTCTGTGGATGTCCATCAGCCTCTTTCCCAAGACACTTGTTCAATGTGCCCATCAGCAAAATGCCATGGTGGCAGGGATGGAGGCTACCCGCATGGGCTCAACAGCATCGATTTACCTGACCAAAGCTAATCGGACTACCACTACTGATAAGTGCCTCATTTGAAAATAGCAGGGGCCAACATTGAGTCCCCAGTAGGGTGCCATTTCTTGGGAGAGCATCCTGCTACCTATAGCACTTTGATCTACTGTATATTGGATGTGTTTCATCATGGAAGCTAAATTCAAATTGATTTGCTTTCCCTGCTACTAAAGCTTTTGTTAGCATCCCCATCTATTAATTCACTGAATGCTGAATCCACCACCAGGGCACTCCACCCCACATTGCATTAGATCAAGTAACTCATATCACAATGAAGGAAGTACAGCTGTGAGCTCAGGATAATAGAATCAAGCAGCTTTAACATAACTCCATCACCGAGAAGCAGCTGGCCTGACTGAAAGATGGAATGGCTTGTTAAACACTTAGTTATGGCTATCATTGGGCAGCAAGACCTTGAAAGAACAGGACCCTATCTTACATTCTCCTTCAAAGTGAGCATGACGTGTTAAGCAGTTTATACTTTGAATCAGAAACATTGTATGGTGCTGTTTCCCCCATAGTCAAAATGCATGGATCCAGTAATCAAGCAGTGAATGCCTGAGAAGATCCTCTCATTGTGATATCCAATAATTCACTCAGGATATTTGTTCCTCTCACTCAACAACCCTGAGCTCTATTAGCTTGGAGATCTGAATCCCCAAATAGAATATATTTACACCAGTGGGGAAAACAATGGTCCCCACCAAATTGCATGGACTTCAGTCTGGGTGGTTTGGCTTCTCATGCCACTGAACTAACAGGCAAAATAAGGAGCCAGTGTACTGGCTGGAGTGATTGATCCTGGTTCCTGAGAGAAGTTGGAGTACTGCTACACAACTGAGGTGCAGAGGTCTATGGAACCCACAGGATTCCCTGGCGAAAATTCTTAGGCCTGCCATGCCCAATGTAAGGGTTAATGGAAAAGTACAGATACCAAAAAACAGGCAGAATGCTGGAGGACTCAGACCCTTTGATAATGAAAGTTTGGGTCACTCAAGTGGGTAAATCATTCAGAGAAGCTGAGGTTCTGACTGATGGCAAGGGAAGTATGGAATGGGCCCTTGAAGAAGACAGCCATAGGCATCAACTATCAACTGTGGTGTCCTAGTCAGTTACAGAGCAGGGACTACACTTGATTTACATATTTTCTCCACATTTGTAACATACATACATTTAGACATAGTAATAATTACCTTTATTTTTTACTAGAATATAAAAATAATTAAAATTTTATGACGATTTAAAATTATTTTATTTTATACCCATGCTATAGAAGATGACTTTATAATGTTCTCTTCAGATAACAGAATATTTCATGAGACTGTGGCTGAATTTGAAGGGTAATTATTATAGCCTGCAATCTTCCTCATCTGTAGGTAGAGATGTATCTTGTTCGCTTAGGTTCTTTTGTTTGTTGTAAGGGAATTTGAATATTCCGAAAGGGATGCAGAAGAGGCTGAGCAGCCAAAGGGATACACTGTAGCAATTACCTATTTATGACTCTTTTTTTTTTGCAAATGAAGCTTTCAATATATGCTGTGTAATATGCAAGAGAATTCCCTTAAGTATTTCTCCTTTAAAGTGGGTGTGATGTTCAGTTTTCTCAGCGGCACTGGAGGGACATTGGAGGACAATGAAGTTTGCTGCTTTTCTGGCCTGCACGACAGGTGGTCCAGAAGGCACAGTGACCTTCCCTCTTCAGTCTGGCTGCCCTCTCCTGGGAATTGGAGCCTTGTACCATCAGCCATCTTCCCAACTCCCTGAGTAAGCCCTGGAATGGAGTGCCTGCAGCTACGCCTTCAGCAGGTCCCCACAAGTATACATGTAGGACCTGTCTTCTTCAGGGTCTGAGAATAAGTTGTTCCATCTCCAAGCCCATGTACTATGGAGGCTTTGTGCCTCCACTGGCCCGCCGGCATCCATCTGCATGTCCACACTGCCGGTTGCTAATTGCCTGCTTCCTTACCTGCACCCTGAAAGGTGACTTATAGTTTGCCTAGCAACTCCAGAGCAAGAGTAGCTTGGCAAAACCAGTGAACTCCTCTGCAGCTGTGCCTGAACCATACCCCCAGTGTGGTGTGACACACTCCCAGCTCTCTCTTTCTTTGCCTAATATCCCTTAGTGCTTGGGAATCACAGAGAGTTTTCTTATGTCCTCCAGGTAGTCTCTTTTCATAATTAATACTTCCTCATTTTGAATATCCCCTGTTCAGCCTACTGAGTGGTTTCTGTAGACTGTTTGGATCCAGAGAGTAACAGGCCCTGTAACATTTCAAAGTAATTATCATTAGCTCCATTTCACTGATGAATTAATTAATAAATAATAATAATATTATCAAATTGTTTAAATTTAATCATTTTAAGTTCTTTAAGTCATCTAAATCAGATATGGAGAGGACTCTGCATATGATCCATTCTATGGCAAAATTCCTCTCCATCTGTGGAGTTTTCAACTTAAAAAAAACAAATTATCGCTGGGAGAAAGATGACAGCATGGGAAGTGAGGCAGAACCCTCCTCCCAAAATCACATAAAAGACGAAAATACATCAAATATAATTAATCCTGAAAAAGCAACCCGAAGACTACAGAACACACTTCCTACATCTAGGAAAAAGAGAAGTCCTCACAGAACAGTGTAATATACCAATGCTATGATCTGGTGGGATTCAATCCCTCTCCCCATCACAACCCACAGGTGGGAGGAAGAGAAATGGAGCTGGGAGTCAATAGAAGTCCAAGACTGCTGAACGCCCAGCCATGGAGATCTGCTCCTGGAGCACAATCACAAATTACATGGTGCTCTGGGGATTAGTGAGGTTGGAAAGCAGTATTTCATAGCTCCAGAGGTTAGAGATTCTGAGCCCTAGAGAGCGCCACCTACACAAAGTTCTTATTCCATGGGAAACACTAAAAAATGAAATGGCAAAGGAATTTGGTCCAAACATAATTACAGAAAAAACGCCAGAAAGAGGGCTCAGTGAAACTGAAATCACCACTCTTTTTGATAAAGATTTCAAAATTAAAGTCATAAACATACTCAAAGAGTACAGAACAATATTCAAGATCTCAGGGAGGAC
Organism: Manis javanica; assembly: GCF_040802235.1. Lineage (NCBI taxonomy): Eukaryota > Metazoa > Chordata > Mammalia > Pholidota > Manidae > Manis > Manis javanica. The sequence goes on from NC_133159.1 coordinate 33,494,577, forward strand.
TTCAACAAAGAGATAGAAATTTTGCAAAATGCAATATTGGAAATAAAACATACAATGGAGGGATTTGAAAGTAGATTGGATGTGGCAGAGGAGACAATAAGTGAAATACAAATTCGAGAACAACAAAACAAAGGATGTGAGGCATAGAGAGAAAAAAGGATCTCTAGGAATGAAAGAATAATAAGAAAACTGAGCAGTCTAGCTGAACAGAACCACACTCACATTATAGGGGTAGCAGAGAAAAGAAGAAGAGAGAAAAAGGTATAGCAAGTGTCTTTGAGGAAATAATTGCTGAAAACTTCCTCAGTCTATGGAAGAAAATAGTCTCTTAGGTCCTGGAAGTGCAGAGTTCTCCCACCTCAAGGAATACTAAGATGACAACACCATGGCCTATAATAATTAAAATGGCAAAGATCAAGGAAAAGGAGAGAGCATTGAAAGCAGCCAGAGAGAGAAAAAAGATCATTAATAGAAGAAAACCCCGTCAGACTGTCAGCAGACTTCTCAGCAAATATGTTACAGCCAGAAGGGAATGGCATGCTATATTTAATGCAGGGAAAGAGAAGGGCCTCCAACAAAGAATACTCTACCTGGTAAGATTATCATTTAAACTTGAAGCATAGATTAAACAAGTTCCAGATAAGCAAAAGTTGAAGGAATTCACCACCCTCAAACTCTTTAGAGTGTATCTTTTTTGTTTGTTTGTTTGTTTTGAGTTCAGAGCCTCAGATCCTCATTTTTTTTTGAGAGGGCATCTCTCATATTTATTGATCAAATGGTTGTTAACAATAAAATTCTGTATAGGGGGGTCAATGCTCAATGCACAATCATTAATCCATCTCAAGCCTAGTTCTCGTCAGTCTCCAATCTTCTGAAGCGTAATGAACAAGTTCTTACATAGTGAACGAATTCTTACATAGTGAATAAGTTCTTACATGGTGAACAGTACAAGGGCATTCATCACCGAAACTTTCGGTTCTGATCACGCATTATGAACTATAAACAATCAGGTCAAATATGAATATTCGTTTGATTTTTATACTTGATTTATATGTGGATCCCACATTTCTCCCTTTATTATTATTATTATTTTTATTTTTAATAAACTGCTGAAGTGGTAGGTAGATGCAAGATAAAGGTAGAAAACATAGTTTAGTGTTGTAAGAGAGTAATTGTAGATGCTCAGGTGTGTGCCTGTAGACTATATGCTAATCCGAGCTAGACAAGAGCATTAAAACATCCATGGATGCAGAAGCTTTCTCTCAACACAGGGGGGGGGGGGGGGGGGGGTGAAGTTCTAAGCTTCACCACTGTTGTTCCCCAATTTCTCATCTGATGGCCCCCCTGTGACTGTGACTGTCTTAGGTTGTTCCTCCTTTGAGGAATCTTACCCGTCTCTGGCTAACCAGTCATCTTCTGGGGCCATACAGGGAGATGTAAAGTTGGTAAGTGAGAGAGAAGCCATATTGTTTGAAAAGGTTAGCTTTTTATTTCTTTGCAGATTTATGCCCTGTGGCTTCTATGCCCAGCACTTGTCTCGAGGTATCTTTACCACCTGGAGGAATTATGATGCTCAGTAAATTCGATATGAGGCACGAATTCTATTTAAGGGTTGTAATTAGGAAGGAAGAAGAAAAGCTATAGAGGTAGCATATGGAAGAAAACATGGGAGGATTGATTATTTCTTTGACATATCTTCCTGTAGAGTACCTTAAGTATGTATAGGTTTTAAACTACTAACTAACTTGTGCACACATATTAACATAATAGGAATACGGTGACATAAACAAAGCAAATCTATAATTACCATCCATCTCCAGTGAAGCCAAGAAAACCATTTAGGCACCCTAGGCATTTGTGAAAATTTGTCTATGATATGATGGATATTGTCCAACTGTACTTGAACAGTCTGAGAGAAATCAGACAAATTAAAGCAGCCCATTTCTGGGATCTGTTCACATCCCATATGTTCTTTTAACCGTAGATAGTCTATAGTCGTAAGATTTTGGAGCCCTACAACTTGCGCCCCTCCCAACTCCTGATTGAGTTCCAACAGTACAGATCCGGTCAAATTCATTGTCTCACTGTATGCACATGCCAGCCTAGACATCTCCCTCCTCAATCCAATGGCAAGTACAGGAAATGGTGGGGTGGACGCAGCCACAACCGCAGCACCGCCCAGATCCCTGTGGAGGCTTTTTGATGATCATCCCCCGGCACGAGTCCTTCAGAGAGTTCTGATGCCGGAAGCTCCTCCTCATATCGTATCTTAGTTCATTTTCTGGGTAGCCAAGCTAGGCCTTGATCTTCTGCATAGAAACAAACAGACCCTTTGCCCACACTTTGACATGCCCTCTATACCACTGTGTAGAGCTCATTGGAGGTCAGCACACAGGAACTGCTTTTTTTAAATTTTTTATTTATTTTTATTTTTATTAAGAGAAAGGAATATTATCAGAAAAGAGTACCTCTATAGCTGATCATCTGACACCCTTTAAGTGATCAACATTAAGGATATTTAAAGCATGCATTAATATTTGATTTACCAATTGTTTTATCATATCAAGGAGTAATCCCCCTTTTCTTTCTTTTTTTTTAAATCTTTAATCTACACTTACATGAAGAATACTATGTTTACTATGCTCTCCCCTATATCAGGTCCCCCCTAAAAACCACATTATGGTCACTGTCTATCAGCATAGCAAAATGTTGTAGAATCACTACTTGTCCTCTCTGTGTTGTACAGCCCTACCTCCCCTTTCTCCCTCGCCTCCTATGCATGCTAATCTTAATATCCCCCTTCTTCTTCCCCCACCTTATCCACTCCTGCCCACCCATCCTACCCAGTTCCTTTCCCTTTGGTACCTGTTGGTGCATTTTTGGGTTCAGTAATTTCGCTGCTGTTTTGTTCCTTCAGTTTTTCCTTTGTTCTTATGCTCCTCAGATGAGTGAAATCATTTGGTATTTCTCTTTCTCTGCTTGGCTTATTTCACTGAGCATAATATTCTCCTGCTCCATCCATGTTGCTGCAAATGGTAGGATTTTTCCTCTTCTTATGGCTGAGTAGTATTCCATTGTGTATGTGTACCACATCTTCTTTATCCATTCATCTACTGATGGACATTTAGGTTGCTTCCAATTCTTGGCTATTGTAAATAGTGCTGCAATAAACATAGGGGTGCATCTGTCTTTCTCAAACTTGATTGCTGCATTCTTAGGGTAAATTCCTAAGAGTGGAATTCCTGGGTCAAATGGTAGGTCTGTTTTGAGCATTTTGATGAACCTCCATACCGCTTTCTACAATGGTTGAACTAATTTACATTCCCACCAGCAGTGTAGGAGGGTTCCCCTTTCTCCACAGCCTCACCAACATTTGTTGTTGTTTGTCTTTTGGATGGCAGCTATCCTTACTGGTGTGAGGTGATACCTCATTGTAGTTTTAATTCGCATTTCTCTGATAATTAGCGATGTGGAGCATCTTTTCATGTGTCTGTAGGCCATCTGTATTTCTTTTTTAGAGAACTGTCTGTTCAGTTCCTCTGCCCATTCTTTAATTGGGTCATTTGTTTTTTGTTTGTTGAGGCATGTGAGCTCTTTAAATATTCTGGACGTCAAGCCTTTATCGGATCTGTCATTTTCAAATATATTCTCCCATACTGTAGGGTTCCTTTTTGTTCTATTGATGGTGTCTTTCGCTGTACAGAAGTTTTTCAGCTTAATGTAGTCCCACTTGCTCATTTTTGCTGTTGTTTTCCTTACCCGGGGAGATATGTTCAAGAAGAGGTCACTCATGTTTATGTCTAAGAGGTTTTTGCCTATGTTTTTTCCCAAGAGTTTAATGGTTTCATGACTTACATTCAGGTCTTTGATCCATTTTGAGTTTACCTTTGTATATGGGGTTAGACAAAGGTCCAGTTTCATTCTCCTACATGTAGCTGTCCAGTTTTGCCAGCACCATCTGTTGAAGAGACTGTCATTTCTCCATTGTATGTCCATGGCTCCTTTATCAAATATTAATTGACCATATATGTTTGGGTTAATTTCTGGAGTCTCTAATCTGTTCCACTGGTCTGTGGCTCTGTTCTTGTGCCAGTACCAAATTGTCTTGATTACTATGGCTTTTTAGTAGAGCTTGAAGTTGGGGAGTGAGATCTCCTCTACTTTATTCTTCTTTCTCAGGATTGCTTTGGCTATTTGGGGTCTTTGGTGTTTCCATATGAATTTTTGAATTATTTGTTCCAATTCATTGAAGAATGTTGCTGGTAATTTGAGAGGGATTGCATCAAATCTGTATATTGCTTTGGGCAGGATGGCCATTTTGACGATATTAATTCTTCCTAGCCATGAGCACGGGATGAGTTTCCATTTATTAGTGTCCCCTTTAATTTCTCTTAAGAGTGACTTGTAGTTTTCAGAGTATAAGTCTTTCACTTCTTTGGTTAGGTTTATTCCTAGGTATTTTATTCTTTTTGATGCAATGATGAATGGAATTGTTTTCCTGATTTCTCTTTCTATTGATTCATTGTTAGTGTATAGGAAAGCTACAGATTTCTGTGTGTTAATTTTGTATCCTGCAACTTTGCTGTATTCCGATATCAGTTCTAGTAGTTTTGGAGTGGAGTCTTTAGGGTTTTTTATGTACAGTATCATATCATCTGCAAATAGTGACAGTTTAACTTCTTCTTTACCAATCTGGATTCCTTGTATTTCTTTGTTTTGTCTGATTTCCGTGGCTAGGACCTCCAGTACTATGTTAAATAACAGTGGGGAGAGTGGGCATCCCTGTCTGGTTCCTGATCTCAGAGGAAATGCTTTCGGCTTCTCGCTGTTCAGTATAATGCTGGCTGTGGGTTTATCATATATGGCCTTTATTATGTTGAGGTACTTGCCTTCTATTCCCATTTTGCTGAGAGTTTTTATCATGAATGGATGTTGAATTTTGTCAAATGCTTTTTCAGCATCTATGGAGATGATCATGTGGTTTTTGTCTTTCTTTTTGTTAATGTGGTTGGTGATGTTGCTGGATTTTCGAATGTTGTACCATCCTTGCCTCCCTGGGATGAACCCCACTTGGTCATGGTGTATGATCCTTTTGATATACTGTTGAATTCTGTTTGCTAATATTTTATTGAGTATTTTTGCATCTACATTCATCAGGGATATTGGTCTGTAAATTTCTTTTTTGGTGGGGTCTTTGCCTGGTTTTGGTATTAGGGTGATGTTGGCTTCATAGAATGAGTTTGGGAGTATTCCCTCCTCTTCTATTTTTTGGAACACTTTAAGGAGAATGGGTATTATGTCTTCTCTGTGTGTCTGATAAAATTGTGATGTAAATCCGTCCAGCCCCGGAGTTTTGCTCTTGGGTAGTTTTTTGATTACCATTTGAATTTCTTTGCTCGTAATTGGTTTGTTTAACTTTTGTGTTTCTTCCTTGGTCAGTCTTGGAAGGTTTTATTTTTCTAGGAAGTTGTCCATTTCTTCTAGGTTTTCCAGCGTGTTGGCATATAGGTTTTCATAGTAGTCTTTAATAATTCTTTGAATTTTTGTGGGGTCTGTCATGATTTTTCCATTCTCATTTCTGATTATGTTGATTTGTGTTGATTCTCTTTTTCTCTTAATAAGTTTGGCTAGCGTCTTATCTATTTTGTTTATTTTCTCAAAGAACCAGCTCTTGGTTTTGTTGATTTTTGCTATTGTTTTATGCTTCTCAATTTTCTTTATTTCTTTTGTGATCTTTATTATGTCCCTCCTTCTGCTAACTTTAGGCCTGATTTGTTCTTCTTTTTCCAGTTTCGATAGTTGTTAGACTATTCATTTGGGATTGTTCTTCCTTCTGCAGGTGTGCCTGGATCGCTATATACTTTCCTTTATAGACTGCTTTCGCTGCATCCCACAGAAGTTGGGGCTTTGTGTTGTTGTTGTCGTTTGTTTCTATATATTCCTTGATCTCTATTTTGATTTGTTAATTGATCCATTGATTATTTAGTAGCATGCTGTTAAGTCTCCATGTGTTTGTGAGCCTTTTTGTTTTCTTTGTAGAATTTATTTCTAGTTTTATACCTTTGTGGTCTGAAAAATTGGTTGGTATAATTTCAATATTTTGGAATTTACTGAGGCTCTTTTTGTGAGCTAGTATGTGGTCTATTCTGGAGAATGTTCCATGTGCACTTGAGAAGAATGTATATCCTGTTGCTTTTGGATGTAGAGTTCTATAGATGTCTGTTAGGTCCATCTGTTCTAGTGTGTTGTTCAATGCCTGTGTGTCCTTACTTATTTTCTTTCTGGTGGATCTATCCTTTGGGGTGAGTGGTGTGTTGAAGTCTCCTAAGATGAATGCATTGCAGTCTATTTCCCTCTTTAGTTCTGTTAGTATTTGTTTCACAAATGCTGGTGCTCCTGTGTTGGGGGCATATATATTTAGAATGTTTATATCTTCTTGTTGGACTGCGCCCTTTATCATTATGTAGTGTCCTTATTTATCTCTTGTTACTTTCTTTGTTTTGAAGTCTATTTTGTCTGATATTAGTACTGCAACCCCTGCTTTCTTCTCAGTGTTGTTTGCCTTAAATATGTTTCTCCATCCTTTGACTTTTAGTCTGTGCTTGTCTTTGGGTTTAAGGTGAGTTTCTTGTAAGCAGCATATAGATGGGTCTTGCTTTTTTATCCATTCTATTACTCTGTGTCTTTTGATTGGTGCATTAAGTCCATTTACATTTAGGGTGACTATTGAGAGATATGTACTTATTGCCACTGCAGGCTTTAGATTTGTGGTTACCAAAGGTTCAAGGTTAGCTTCTTTAGTATCTTACTGCCTAACTTAGCTCGCTTATTGAGCTATTATATACACTGTCTGGAGATTCTTTTCTTCTCTCCCTTCATATTCCTCCTCCTCCATTCTTCATATGTTGTGTGTTTTGTTCTGTGCTCTTTTTAGGAGTGCTCCCATCTAGAGCAGTCCCTGTAGAATGCCCTGTAGAGGTGGTTTGTGGGAAGCAAATTCCCTCAGCTTTTGCTTGTCTGGGAATTGTTTAATCCCGCCATCATATTTAAACGATAGTCGTGCTGGATACAGTGTCCTTGGTTCAAGGCCCTTCTGTTTCATTGCATTAAGTATATCATGCCATTCTCTTCTGGCCTGTAGGGTTTCTTTCGAGAAGTCTGATGTTAGCCTGATGGGTTTGCCTTTATAGGTTACCTTTTTCTCTCTAGCTGCCTTTAAAACTCTTTCCTTGTCCTTGATCCTTGCCATTTTAATTATTATGTGTCTTGGTGTTGTCTTACTTGGATCCTTTCTGTTGGGGGTTCTGTGTATTTCCGTGGTCTGTTCGATTATTTCCTCCCCCAGTTTTGGGAAGTTTTCAGCAATTATTTCTTCAAAGAGACTTCCTATCCCTTTTCCTCTTTCTTCTTCTTCTGGTACCCCTATAATACGAATATTATTCCTTTTGGATTGGTCACATAGTTCTCTTAGTGTTGTTTCATTCCTAGAGATCCTTTTATCTCTCTCTATGTCAGCTTCTATACGTTCCTGTTCTCTGGTTTCTATTCCTTCAATGGCCTCTTGCATCTCATCCATTCTGCTTATAAATCCTTCCAGGGATTGTTTCACTTCTGTGATCTCCTTCCTGACATCTGTGATCTCCCTCCGGACTTCATCCCATTGCTCTTGCATTTTTCTGTGCATCTCTGTCAGCATGTTCATGATTTTTATTTTGAATTCTTTTTCAGGAGGACTGGTTAGGTCTGTCTCCTTCTCAGGTGTTGTCTCTGTGATCTTTGTCTGCCTGTTGTTTTGCCTTTTCATGGTGATAGAGATAGTTTGCAGAGCTGGTATGAGTGACAGCTGGAAGAGCTTTCCTTCTTGTTGGTTTGTGGCCTCCTTTCCTGGGAGAATAGCGACCTCTAGTGGCTTATGCTTGGCAGCTGTGCGCAGACAGGACTTCTGCTACCTGTCTGGTTGCTATGGAGTTTATCTCCGCTGTTGCTGTGGGCGTGACCTGGCTGGGGCTGCTCCTCCAAAATGGTGGAGCCCCGTTGGAGGGGGAGTGGCCAGGAGGCTATTTATCTCCGTAATGGGCCTCTGTGCTCCCTGTTGCCCAGGTAGTTAGAGTGCCCAGCGATCCCCAGATTCCCTTCCTCTGGGCTAAGTGTCCTGTCCTGCTCCTTTAAGACTTCCAAAAAGTACTCTCCAAACCAAAACAACAACAGCAACAACGAAAGAGGAAAAAAAAAAAAAAGGAAAAAAACGCGTTATTTTCTTTGTCCTCAGGCGCCAGTCTCAGGCACCTGCACACTGGTCTCCCTGCCCTGTTTCCCTAGTATTGGGGTCCCTGTCCCCTGAAGGCTTCCAAAAAGCACTCGCCAGAAAAAAAGGGAAAAACGCGTGATTTTCTTTGTCCTCAGGCGCCGGTCTTAGACACCCGCTCACTGTTCTCGCTGTCCTGTTTCCCTAGTATTGGGGTCCCTGTCCCTTTAAGGCTTCCGAAAAGCACTCGCCAAAAAAAAGGGAAAAAGGTGCGATTTTCTTTGTCCTCAGGCGCTGGTCTCAGGCACCCGCTCACCGGTCTTTCTGCCCTGTTTCCCTCGTATTGGGTTCCCTGTCCCTTTAAGGCTTCCAAAAAGCACTCGTCAAAAAAAAAGGGAAAAACACGCATTATTCTTTGTCCTCAGGCACCAGTCTCAGGCACCCACTCACCGGTCTTGCTGCCATGTTTCCCTCGTATTGGGGTCTCTGTCCCTTTAAGGCTTCCAAAAAGCACTCGCCAAAAAAAAGGGAAAAATGCATGATTTTCTTCATCCTCAGGCGCCAGTCTCAGGCACCCGCTCACCGGTCTTGCTGCCCTGTTTCCCTAGTATTGGGGTCCCTGTCCCTTTAAGGCTTCCAAAAAGTACTCGCCAAAATAAAAGGGAAAAACGCGCAATTTTCTTTGTCCTCAGGAGCCGGTCTCAGGCACCCGCTCACTGGTCTTACTCCCCTGTTTCCCTGGTATTGGGGTCCTTGTCCCTTTAAGGGTTCCAAAAAGCACTCACCAAAAAAGAAAAAAAAACCGCTCCGGTTTCTTTCCACCCGCAGGGAGCCAGGGGGAGGGGCGCTCGGGTCCCGCCTGGCCGGGGCTTGTATCTTACCCCCTTCGCGAGGTGCTGGATTCTCACAGGTGTGGATGTGGTCTGGATGTTGTCCTGTGTCCTCTGGTCTCTATTTCAGGAAGAGTTGTCTTTGTTATATTTTCATAATTCTATGTGGTTTTGGGAGGAGAGTTCCGCTGCTCTACTCACACCGCCATCCTGGCTCCACCCCCCTTAGAGTGTGTCTTAAAGGGACTGCTCCAGATGGAACTGCTCCTAAGGCTAAATAGTCATCACGAGGGTAAAAAAAAAAAGTATAGGGAGTAGACCAATTAATTACTAAGCAAATACAAAATCAAATCAAGTACTCACAAAGTTAGCCAGGGGATACAGAAAGAGTACAGAATATGACACCTAATATATAAAGAGTGGAGGAGGAAGAAAAAGAAGAAGTGGAGGAGAAAAAGAACCTTTAGATTGTGTTTGAAATAGGATAATAAGTGAGTTAAGACAGACTGTTAGATAGTAAGGAAGCTGTCCTTGAACCTTTGGTAACCACAAATCTAAAGTCTGCAATGCAAATAAGTAAATGTCTATTGAGAATCACCATCAATGTGAATGGACTGAATGTACCAATTAAAAGATATACAGTTACAGAATATATTTAAAAGAACAAGACCCAGCTGTATGTTGTCTACAAGAGACTTTAAACCTAAACACATGCACAGACTAAAGGTGAAGGGATGGAAAAAGATATTTCATGCAAATGATAGGGAGAACAAAAGCAGGAGTAGCAGTACCTGTATCAGATATAAGCGTTTTCAAAACAAAGACAGCAACAAGAGACAAAGGAGGACATTACATAAGATAAAGGGGTCAGCCCAACAAGAGGATATAACCATTACAAATATCTATTCCCCCAACATTGGATCACCTAAATATGTGAAACAAATACTAAAGGAATTAAGGGGGAAATAGAATGCAGTGCTTTCATTTTAGGAGACTCCAACACACCACTCACTCCAAAGGACAGATCAACAAGACAGAAAATAAGTTAGGAGACAGTGGCACTATAAAATACATTAGAACAGACAGACCTTACAGACATCTACAGAAAACCACTCAAAAGCAGCAGGATACGCATTCTTCTCATGTGTACATGGGATGTTTTCCAGAAGAGATGACATATTAGGCAATAAAAAGAGCCTCGGTAAATTCAGAAGCATTGAAATTGTACCAACCAGCTTCTTAGACCACAAAGGTATGAAGTTAGAAATAAAGTATGTAAAGGAAACAAAAATGGCCACAAATACATGGACGCTTAACAACATGCTCCTAAATAATCAATGGATCAATGACCAAATTAAAACAAAGATCAAGCAGTATAGAGAGACAAATGAAAACAACAGTTCACAGCCAAAAACCTGTGGGACACAGCAAAGGCAATTTAAGAGGAAAGCATATAGCAATTCAGGCTTACCTCAAGAGAGAAGAACAATCTTAAATTAACAGTATAAAGTCACAATTAATGAAATTAGAAAAAGAGCAAATGAAGCCCAAAGTCAGTAGGAGGGAGAATAAAGAACAGAGCAGAAATAAATAAAATTGAGAAGAATAAAACAAATAGAAAGAAGCAATGCAACAAGGAGCTGGTTCTTTGAGAAAAGAAACAAAATAGAGAAACCCCTATCCAGAGTTATCAAGAAAAAAAGAGTGCACACATAAACAGAATCAGAAATGAGAAAGGAAAAATCACTACAGACACCACAGAAATACAGAGAATTATTAGAGAACACTATGAAAATTATAAGTCAACAAATTGGATAGCTTAGAAGAAATGTATAACTTTCTAGAAAAATACAACCTTCCAAGGCTGACCAAGGAAGAAACAGAAAATCTGAACTGACCGATTGCCAGCAATGAAATCGAATTGGCAATCACAGAAACTACCTAAGAACAAACCGATGGAACAGAGGTCTTCACAGCAGAATTTTATCAAACATTTAAAGAAGAGGCAATACCCATCCTCCTTAAAGTTTTCCAAAAAGTAGAAGAGGAGGGAATACTTCCAAACTCATTCTATGAGGCCAGCATCACTGTAATATCAAAACCAGACAAGGACGCCACACACAAAAAAAAGGAAATTAAAGGCTAATATCCCTCTGTACCAAAGTGTATAAATGTTCAAACCAAGTTACTTCAAATCAGGTTTTGCCAGATTTGCTGGGTGATAACCTCTAAATAAGTTATGAAAGGAATTGGTTTTCATAGGTTTGTTGTTTTAGAATGGAGGATTTGTGATTTTTTCATTTGGGTTCATAAGTGAGATGAGTCTGTGATTTGCTTTTCTTTTATGTCTTCATTTAGTTTTGGTGTCAAGGAAAAACTTGCATCATAAAATGATTTGGATAACTTTCTCTCTGTCTCCGTTCTTTGAAACAGAGTGATAGGAATCTTGTCCTTGAAGGCTTAGTGTAAGTGCCTGGGTTGATGACTCTTTTGGGGCTTGCAGGTGGTAAGGACATAGAAGACACTGTGAGCAAACGGACACTCATCCCCCAGATGCTGACACACTACATAGCGGTGATGATCATACAGTGTGATAATGGGTACAAGAGCAGAAAAACACTATTCTTCTTCAAGAGTGTCTGCACGCTGCAGCCCTATGTCACAATTTAGTCCTCAGGGACCTTGATTGACTTTTGCTTCCAAAAGACATCAGTCTGGTCTGTTACATTGATGGTATTATGCTTGGACCCGGTAAGCAGGAAGTAGCCGTAATAGTAATGGTAAAGGTAAGGCATTAGAATGTCAGAGGGTGGAAAATAAATCCAACAAAAATCCAGGGACTTTCCACCTCAGTGAGAACAGTTTTTGGCTTGCTGTTGGAATCCAGTGTTGGTACCTGTCAAGACATCCCTTCTGAGGTGAAGCCTAAGTTGTTGCTTCTGGCCTCTCCTAGCGCCAAGCAAAGAGGCACAATGCCTACTGCGCCTCCTTGGATTTGGAGGCAACACAGTCCTCATTTGGGTGTGCTACCAGAGAGCACTTACTGAGTGGTCTGAGAAGCCTCTGGGTTTGAATGAAGTCCAGAAGAGAAGGTTTTGCAGTAGGTCCAGGCTCTGTGCAAGCTGCTCTTCCATTTGGATCACTGCATCCAGCAGACCTGATGGTGCTTGAAGTGTCTGTGGCAGATAGAGATACATGGTTTGAACCTTTGACAGGGCTGTACAAGTGAGTCACAGCACAGACCTTTAGGATATTGGAGCAAAGCCTCCTGTCCTCTGAGGATTGCTACTCTTCCTTTGAGAAACAGTTTTTGACTTGCTATTGGGCTTAGTAGAAACTGAACACTTAACCATGGTACCCCAAATTATCATGTGACCTGAACTCCCACTGTGAACTTGATGTTTTCTGATTTTCCAAGTCAATAGTTGGCAAACACAGTCATCATCAAATGGAAGTGGTATGAATGACACTGGACTCCAGCAGTCCCTGCAGGTCCAAGTAGTTGGCATGAAGAAGTGGCCTCAATGCCCTACTGCTTCTGCATTGCCCTGCACAGCCTGCACCTGAGGTCTCAAGGGGAGTTCCCTATGATATGTTGATGAGAAAGAGAAAATTCAGGCCTGAATTACATATGGTTCTGCATGACAGAAAGGCACCGCATGAAAGTGGACAGCTGCACTCCCATAGCTCCTTTCTGAAACATACCTGAAGCCCAGTGATGGAATGAAATCCTCCCAGGGGACAGAACATAAAGCAGGGCACTTGGTGGTTCATTTTGTTTGGAAAGAAAACTGGCCAGATGTGACGTTCTGTATTTACTAACGGACTGTGGCCGATGGTTTGGCTGGATGGTCAGGGACTTGCAAGGAGTGTGATTGGAAAATTTGTGAGAACAAGGTCTGGGGAAGGGATATGTAGAGAGTTCTCTTTAACTGTCAAAGAATGTGATGATATTTGAGTCCCACGTGAATGCTCACGATCAAAGGGGTAGGATAATCCAGTGTGTGGATTTCAGTCTCTTTCCAGCCACCACCATCATTGCTCAAAGGGCTCACGAAGAAAGCAGCAGGGACAGAAGTTATGCATGGGCTCAGCAATTTGGACTGTGACTCATCAAGGCTGCCAAGGATATGAATCAGGCATGAATTATTTTTTTTTCCCTCCTTTCTTTCTGGAGCTTTGGCTGTTAACTTTTAAGCATCACATCACCTGCTAAAGCCTAGATTGCCAGTAAGGGGCTGTAGGACATTTGTCACATTGCTAAATCTCTAGGATTTGGTTTCCTCACCTGCAAAATGATGATGATAACACTATTTCATTGGGATGTTTTGAGTATTAATGGGCTATTGTAAGCAAGGCACTTAGAAGAATACCAGGCAACTAGGAACAACACCCTGTAAGGTTTTGCTATTATCATCCCTACTGCTACTGTGGTTGTTATTGTTGGGGAGCGTTGTGTATTTTCCATGGTCCTTCACCCCACTGCAATAACGAATTGAAGGGCTGAGGCACGGTAGTGAAGCAAAGTAAACGTTTTATTTAAAGTTACTTAGAGAAAAAGTGCAGGTGAACTAAGAGAAACAGGAGAAGGAGCACCCTGAAAAGTTGAAAAGAGACTTTTAAGTTAAAAGATTCTGCACTTGGAAAGTCCAGGTGACCTCAGAGAGAGGAGCACCCCAATAGTTTGGGGGTTCCCCCTTCAAAGGATTCTTCAGGAATGTGACTAAGAACTGGGGATGCAGACTTTTTAAGTGGCTTTGAATATTTAGAATTAACTTAACAACATAAACTTCCTGCTCTGATTTCTCCCTGGGAAAACTGGCATCTTGGTCTGGGAGAATATCAAACAAGACAACTGTCCAGCCCCCAAGGTTGGCTGCATTACTGTCTGAATGTTAAAGAGTAAGTTAAGAATCTTACTTCTTAACTTCCTGCCTTTTGCTATGTTATTTATGGCTGGGCGTGCATGCTAAATTAATTGCCTAGGTTGTAAACTACTTGACTAGGGCCAAAGGAGAAAAAAACCAGCATATAGGTAAAGTTAAAGAATAAACTGGGCCTGCATGGTTAACACAACAAAGAAATGGCTATGCTTAGGTCCCCTCCTTTATACTGGGAACTTTCAAACATTGCAGCCCAAGTTGTTCATGGCTTTTTGAGTTTTAACTGGTTAACTCATTAACTCTGGGTCTTTTTAATGGACTTTCCTGGCCTTTTTCTCTTTCCACCCCACTCATACCTATTTTCCAGCCCAAAATTATTACCATTATCATTACATCATCACCATGTCCTGCTATTCCCTTCAGCTGCCTCCAACACAATCCCAGAAAACGTCCTGGGGCACCTGTCTTAGGGAATGACAGCGAGCTCCTGCGGTTCCTTCCAGAGGTGTTCTCAGCCAGGAGCCTAGTAGAGAGTCCCAGCTGTCAGGACTGCCCCTGCCCCAGCTGCCCCCTCTGCACGAGCCCACCCTGTTCTCCCTGAGGCCTGTGGGCCTGCTTGGCTCATCGTGAAGCCTCTGGAGTCCAGTCTTCTTCTTCTTGGCCACATCTGGGCTGGCTCGCCCTTCCCCCACTGTGCGTCACGACCAGCTCTCGGGCCAGCAGAGGGATGTCAGCTGGGGTTCAGGCGCAGCCTTTAGAGGAGACTTCAACAGTGATGCACGTGCCACCATGGACACAGCCCCAGCCAGCAGGCACTTGCCAGTGTTCTGGTGCCAGATCTGCAATTGTGTAGCCGCATGGCATTGCCAAATCCCTCAACTCTAGCTGGTCAGATTTCATTTTCTGGGAAAAGGAGAATAGTACCATGCTTGGCAGTCTTTAAGTAAACCTGTCATTTCGAAAGTCAGAGTGACCCGAGTATCATGCTGTCTATGATCCTCGGTGGCTTCCTACCATGGCAAGTCACTGCACTTCTGTGAGCCCACTTTCCTCATCCATCCAATAGGGATTGTAGACTACCTCTTCAGGGCTGAAGGAGGCTTTGTGACATGTGTGAGAAGAGTTAGGGCCCTGGTGCAGGGCAAGGATGGTCATCATTTGTTATGGTTCTGAGGAAAAGGTCTGGGGGCCTCTGTTGAGCGAGGCAGGGAGACCTGGACCAAGAAGGCCTGACCTTCTGGGTCCGCCTCTCCTGGACGAGGGCCGCTCACTGAGGGCTCCAGCAGCTCCGGCCAGCAGCAGAGTGGAATGCCTCCAGCTCTAGAGTGGCCTGAGAGCTCTGGATTCCCAGGACTCAGGACTGGAGGCCATCATGTGCTGGTAAGTATTTAATTGTTAGTCTTGGAAGGAGAGGAAAAGGTTCTGATTCATATTGTTTGCCGATTTCCATGGTGTAAATCACCCACTGTAGCTGATTTCCAGCTTACAGAATGATGTCACTGAACTCAGGGTTTCAAAAGATGCCCAGATAAACACCATTAGAGAGAATTTCCACCAAAGAAATCCAGTAGATGCAAATAACTTCTAGAATGCAGAAAAGAGTAAAGTGTTGTAGAATAATTGGGATATGAAGGGTTTTGAACACTTGTTTTTCACCTTTGTTTTTTTTTCATTTTATAAGCTGATTTTTTCTTTCTCCCCCACAAATTGTTGAAGTACAATTGACATATCACATTGTGTAGCCTGAAGATATAAAACATGATTTGATACATGTATATTTTGTGAAGTGTTTAGCACAAAAATATTAGTCAGCACATCCTTACCCCTATATAATCACCATTTTGTTGTTCTTATGATTAGGACTTTAAAGCTCTCCTCTAAGGGCCACTTGAAATTATACAGCACATTATTCCTACCTATAGTCACTGTGTTCTGTATTATACCCCAGGAATTTATTTGTTTCATCAATGAGAGCTTGTACTCTTACACTTACATCTTCTCATTTCCCTGAACACACAGCACCTCTGTTTCTTTCTTTTTTTTTATTACAGTATCATTGATATATACTCTTAGAAGGTTTCACATGAAAAACATTGTGGTTACTACATTCACTCATACTGTCAAGTCCCCCCCGTGCCCCATTGAAGACCCCACCCATCAGTACAGTAAGATGCCACAGAGTCACTATTTGTCTTCTCTGTGTTATGCTTTCTGCCGCATGATCTCCCCTAAACCATGTGTACTAATCATAATACCCCTCGATCCCTTTCCAAACCCTCTGTTTCTATCAGCTCAGTGTTTTTAGATTTCCACAAATAGGTGAGATCATAAAGTATTTCTCTTTTTCTGACTTATTTTATTTAGTGTAATTCCTTCATGTCCCTTGGTCTTTGTTTTTAATGTAATTTATTTGATTGTATTTTCTACAATTTACCTTGCATCATGGCTTTGATTAACAGCCACCTCACAACATTACTGAAATTTCAAAACAATTGGCTGTGGTGGAAGCTGAGCAGGAGGGACGTCAGAGCCCAACCTTCCCATTCTGGGTAGATGGGGAGCTGAGGCCTGATAGAAGGAAGGAGGGAACTCGGTCATGGAGGCTTGGGCAGGGTTTTCAGCATCTTCTCATCGAATTCTCCCAGAAACCCCGGCATTAGTCATCACTAGAAATTATTATTAACATTTTACAGAGGAGAAAGCTGAGGCAGCATAACAGCAAGTTTAAGAGAACAGGCAGTAGAATCTGGTAGATCCTGATTCAAACTCTGGCTCTGCCCTTAGTAGATACGAGCGCTGGGCAGTTTCTCACGCCCCTGGGCCTCAGCCTCCGTGCATGTAACCTGCGGCTGAGACTCACATGTTTTTTGCCAGGACTGATTCAAGACCTGGTGTAGGTGAGCGCTCCACAGTCAAGTCTAAATTATCATCAGAGACGTTAGGTGATTCGTCCAGGGTATCGGACTAGTAGGAAATGGAGGGGGATTTTCACTTGCCCAAGTTGTTCAGGAAGGAATAGAGGTGCGACTCAAACATGGTTGAATGGACAGGTCAGGGCCCAGGGGTTGGGGAGGTGACAGGAGAATCAGAATGAGGCCTTCAGTTCCTGGCACTTCTACAAGGTGCCCAGTGCCAGCCCCTCTCCCAGGAGCTGGTCACAGCCCTCAGAAGTCTGGGAAAGGAAATAGTCTGGGAAAGGAAATAGTCCTGTCCCCACCTCCCCACCTCCCCACCTCCCCTCGTGGGTGTTGTTTGCTCCTGCTCTGTCCCCAAGGGCGTCCTCCCTGTCGGGTTCTGTTGACAACACTCAGGGAATCCCATCGTGGCTTCCCCCTGGGGACAGGGGTGGTGGCGGCAGGAGGCAAAGGGGTGGCCCTTGTGAGCTCTCCCCGGAAAGCCTGCTGAGGAGACAGGATCATAAAGCCGCAGCAGCCTGGCCCACGGCGCGGAGCTTGGGGACAGCGGGCTCCCTCCTTGTGCCTCAGGACCCGACAGCAGGGCCTTCCGGAGCCAAGGCTGCCTGGCCGCGCGCAGAGAGCTTCCCGTGGAGAGAAGGCCGGCTTCCCCCTCCGCCCTCGGAAATGCAGGGCTCCTCCGGGCACGGGGCTGCCCGGAATCCCGGCTCCCTGCACGCAGCTGCCCGGGAGGCTTCCTGCTCAGGCTCCTTCTCTTCAGAGCAAATGGCAGCCTCTCCACGACTTGTTTCTGCGGATCCCTGAGGGGTGAGATGGAAGCTGGGCTTGGGGCTGCGGGCAGGATCCCGGCATCTGTGGGGGCCAGAGGTCAGAGGTGGCCAGGCCCCCAGTCCCCGGGTCCTCTCTGTGCCCACAGCCCAGTATCACTCTGGCCCCTTCTCTTCACTGCCCTGTGTTCTTCCCGCCCTCCCAGTTCAGGCCCCTCCCATTAGTTCCTTCTTCCCAGACCCCCTCCTTTCTTTCCTTTATTCATTTAACAAATACTGACAGTTTCTCTGTGTGAAGCCATGTCTAGGTGCTAGAAACATAGAAGTGAATAATACACCTTCCTGAGTCACGGATCTCCATGTCTCCCTGAGAGACTGTCCCTGAAAGGACAATGATGGGGAAAGTTTGAGCAGGGACACGGATGGCTCTGGAGATTCGGACCCCTGAGACGCCCACTCCCCTGCTCTGTAGAGACCTTGGGCATTGCACTTCCAGACGGATAGTGATGGGCTCACAGAATCTTAGACGAGTTTTTTTTTTTTTAACTAAATGATGTCCTTCATTCCGTGCAAATCATGTTTGACTAAAACAGGCTTTTACAAAAATTTATTAAGTTCCATAATGGCAATAATTCCCCAAGTCCCTTCCGCTGATTCCTTCTGATTCCAACGCATTCCTTGGCTTCTCACATGCACACAACGGGAGCAGACGGGTGAAAGTATCCTGTGAGACGGTTGTGGCTGCTGCTTCAGCCATTTGTCCTAGGAGGATTCTGGTCCTTCCTGCCTGGAGGCCATACCTCAGAGGCCATGGTTCTTGGACCCCAAACTCAAAAGCTCAAATTGGGGGTGGGGCAAGTTTGCATTCTTCGCCCCTCCCACGTAGAGCCTGTCTGCTGAAGCAGGAGAGGATAATGATTAAGAGTTGGCTTGGCTCCAGACTGCCGCCACTCCATTCAAACTCCAGGTCCACCACACAAAACACGTAATTTAGAACCCATCACTTGTTCTCTGTGCCTTTGTATTTTCATCTGTACAATGGATGTTATGGTACTTTCACCTCAATGAATGTGATGATGAGATAAAGTTAGTGTAATAATGCCTGGCATATGGAAATTATTCATTATGTGTTATCTATTGCTATTATTGCAACAGAGATTATCAACTCACCCACATATCCACAGTTTATTCCAGACATGCCAACTCAATTAGTGGGCGTTAACAGGAGGAGAAGAAAGTTCTCCTGAGACACTGTATCTCAAACTTTGTATAAGAATCCTCTAAGCCTACTAAGATTATAACTTGCAAGTAAGCACCGGGGTGTGAGAAACAGAGGCAGCATCGAGTGCAGGGCTGGGAGTGGGAGGTGGTGGGACAGGTCAGGGAAATCTTGCTCGGGAGATGACACCTGTGCTGAGTCCCAAAGTGGATGTACTCCTGAGTGTGCTGGCCGTTGTGCATGCAGCTGGTGGAGCTCCTCCATGCTGAGGACCTAGGTGGAGCCTGGAGGGGACAGGAGAAGAGACATGCAGGATACTAGGTGGCTTTTATTTTAGCCTTCTGGTGGGTGTGTAGTTTTGTTCCCCTGTAGTTTTCACTTGCAATTGCTGGATGACTAATGATGCTGAGCATCTTTTCACTTTATTAGTGGCGATATATACAGCCTCTTTTGTAAGATGTCTTCTGTTTTTTTTCTTTTTCACTGTCAGGTGTATTTTCAAATCCTTTGCCCACTCTTCTGTTGGGTAGCTTTTTTTTGGTTTGTTAATTTTTAGGGGTTCTTCACTTATTCTGGATACAAATATTTTAAGTTCTTCAGTTCACTACAATTTGCTTTGTCATTTTTTTCTCTATGGTTTAGGGCTTTTTATGTCTTATCTGAGAAATCTCTGCCTACCCCAAGGTGATGTTGATAGGTTTCTGTTTTTGATACGAAACATTTTATTGTTTTATCTTTACCATTTAAATCTAGAATACATCCTGAATTGATTTTTGGCTACCATGTGAGGTAGGACCCACATTTATTTTCCTACATGAAAATCCACATCATGTGGAATTTATTGAAAGACCATCTTTCCCCATTGCTAGGTATGCTCAACTTTGTCATAAATCAGACAACTGTATATTCGTGGTCTGCTCTGGTTTGTATTCTGTTCCTTAGGTCTGGTTTTTTATTCTTGTGTCAATTTCACACTCATTTAATTATGGTAGTAAGTCTTAATATCTGGTAAGTCCTCCAGGTTTGGTTTTCTTCTCCAGGATTCTTCACAATTTCCATATAAATTTTATGACCAGGTTATAAATATCTGTAGAAAATATGCTAGAGTTTTGACTGGGATTGTATTGAATCTATAACTCAATTTTGTCTTTATAATGTTGAATTGTCCAACCCATGCATGAACATGGCATATTCCTCAATACTTGGGTATCTTCAATTTTTCTAAATAATGTTTTCCTACACATACTTCATTAGACTTTGTATTACATATTTGATTTTAAATGCTCTTATTAATTATTCTGTGGTTGCCACTATAGAGAAATACATTGAATTTTTTGTATTTGCTTATGAATTTCAGTTCAACTTTGGGTTCTTTAGATTTTGTACCCACCAATATGTGGTTGGCAGATAATGACAGTTTTATGTCCTCCTTTGTGAGCCTTTGGCCTTAAATCTGTTTCTCTTGACTTGTTTCGCTGGCTATGACCCACCAGTGCAATGGTTAAAGAAGTGGTAATAGTGAACATTTTTGTTTCACTTCCAGTGTCAGAGAGAAAATTATTGGTATTTCACCCTTCACTATTACATTTGCTGTAGGTTGCTTCTTCTCTTATTGCAGATTATATTTATCACATTGAGAAGTTTCTCTTATATTCCCAGTTTGCTAAGAAGCTTATTTGTAATCAAATGTTTGTTGACTTTTGCCAACTCTTTATGTATCTACCGAGTTAATTATATAATTTTTCTCCCTCACTCCTAGATGAATTGCAAGGTTGCTTAAGCAACCTTGATTTCTTGTAGTAAACCTAATTTGACTGTGATGTATGATCCTTTTTATATATTGTTGAACCCAATTTCCTATTACATTGTTTAGTAGCTTGGCAACAAAGTTGATGAGAAAGATTGCTTCATAAGTTTTCCCTCTTGTAATGTCTTTGTTATTTTTTTGGTATTGAGTGTATGTTTGTCTCATAATTTGAGTTCAGTTAGGAAATTTTCACTTTTTCTATGCTTCGGAAGAGTTTGCTATTATTGCTATTATTCCTCTCATACATGTTAGAAGAATTCACTAGTAAAGCTATCTGAGCCTAGAGTTTTCTTTCTAGGAAAGTTTTAAATTATACTTTCAATTTTGCGGGAAGGCAGTGACTCTTCTTACTTTTATTACTTCTTGTGTCAGTTTTGATAATTTGTGATTTTTAGGACACTTGTCCATTTGATTTGTCAAATTTATTGTTATAAAGTAGTTAATTACTTTTAAGATTATCTTTTAAATGACTGTAGGATCTGTAGTAATGCTCCCCTTTTCATTTCTGATGTTGAGAATTAATATTTTATTTCTTTTTCTTTATCAGTCTTGCTAAGTACTTATATTTTATTTTAAAGAATGAATTTTTGGCTCTGTTGATTTTTTCCATTCTAAATTTGTTTTGCATTGTTTTCTGCTTTGATCTTTATTATTTCCTTCTACTTCAACTTCTGTTTAGATTTGATTTGTAGTTTTTTTTAATCTTCTGAAGGTGGACATTATTAGCTGATTAATTTCTAGCCTTTCTTATATTATTATATATATATTTAAGGCTATAAAAATTTTCCCCTAATTGCTGATAGTCTCATTTCATGATCATGTAATTCACCATTTACAATTAAAAACTTTTTGAAACTTTTAAAAAATAACTTCAAATTTACAGAATGTTGTACTAATACTACAAAGAAATCCTTTCTGTCCCATAGGTACATATATTAATTTTTAACAATTTGTCACATCGTTATTATAATTTCAGAACTATTTGAAAGTAATTTGCAAATATCATGTTCCTTACCCCTTAATACTTCAGAATACTTTCTAAGATATAAGAGAATAAGAATATTCTCTTATATAGTAGTTACCAATTCAGGAAATTTAATATTGATACATTTAAGTAATCTAATCTTATTTACTTCTTCCCGAATTACATACTGCATTGATTATGGTTTTTTCAGCCTTGTTGTACCTATTATATATTCCCAGCCTTTCTTTGTCATTCATAATATGAACACATTTTTAAGATTAGAAACTAGGTATTTTATGGAATTCCTCAATTTTTGTTTCTTTGATGTTTCCTCATGATTCAGGTTTTGCATTTTGGGCTGAAATAATATATAGGTGATATATTGTTAGGATTTCACATGTGGGGACACATTGAGTCTGTCTGCTTCTTATGGGTGACGTTAATTGTAGTCACTCCATTCAGATGTCCAGTTTCTCACTGATAGTTACTACTTTTTTCTTTTGTGATTAATTAACTAATGCTTTATGGGTAGATATCTTATAACTGTGTAACATTCTGCTCCTTATCAAACTCACTCACCATAGATTTAGCATCCTTATGAGCCAAGATCCTGTCAGGAGAGAGAACACACCAATAATGTGACATGAAAAATTTAATATGAAGAATTGCTACCTACTAAAAGATAGGGAACCACATGAAGGATAAAAGAGGATGCAAGAATATCCAGAAGTTTCAAGTAGAAAGAAAAAAGTGGATAGGGCCTTGTGGCTGAAGGAGAGGGCACATTAAGGGACTAAGGATTCAGGAGATGCCTCTCTCACTCGCTCTGCTGATGACAAACCTTCAGAAAAATAAAACTGAGTTCAGACCTTTTCCAAAGAGGGTGTGACTACTGGAGGAATATACCGTAGGCCACTGTTGGGCAGAGGCCAGAGTTTGCACAGAAGTGGCCGCTGGTGAGAGTGCAGCCTGAGTGTCTGACTGCCGTTGGTCCACTGATACCAGGCAGGGTGAGTGTTGCTGGCCCTTCCAGCCAGCAGCCTGCTGGCTCTCACCCTGAGCAACTGAGGAAGAGTTAAAGCCTCAGCCTACATATCTTCCTGAGGATATCATAGCTCAGTGCCTCTCTAGAGCCCAGTACTAACAAAGCATCACATTGTCAGCTGGCAAGGGAGAAATGTTTAGACGGTGGAGACACGTTTAGCTATGGAGACAAATGTTCTCTGAGGTGGAAGGTTATGTAGTAGTTTATGCCCAGTCTTAACTCCACCTCTAAAGCTGATGTGCTGCACATTGATTGTCATGTGTAAGTGACAAGTTTCTCCACTGAGGGGAAGGAAGTTAAACTGGAGAGATTGCACATGAGCAGTTTACTGTTACTATTACTTTTAAAATTTTGTGTTTTTTTAAAGTAAAATTTTAAAAAATTACTTTAAAGCATTGTGTTATATACTTCATATACACTGCATCTACTCATAAAAACCCTGAAACATCAGTATTATAAGCCACATTTTACAGCGAGGACTGAGGCTCAAAGAAGTTAAATAACTTGTTCAAGACAGCAGATGAGTAGTGAGGCCAGAGTCAAGATCCTAGCCTGACAACCTCCAGCATTCAGGGTGTTAAACCATACTTTAGATGACATTTGAATGAGAGTGATTCTCTTGCAGGCCCCACCATGCAGCTGCCTCCAGGGCAAAACCAAAGCTGGGTTTCTGAGTTTGTCCTGCTGGGCTTCTCCAGTGACCCCCTGTCCAACAGGATGCTCTTCCTGGCCTTCCTTCTCCTCTACCTGAGCTCCGTCCTGGGCAATGGGCTCATCGTCACCCTGATCTGGCTGGACGTGCATCTCCACACTCCCATGTACTTCTTCCTCTGTGTCCTCTCCCTGCTGGATATGGGCTACGTCAACACCACCATGCCCCAGATGTTGGTGCATCTTCTCGCGCACTCTCAGACCATCTCCTTTGCTGCCTGTTGGCTGCAGATGTATGTGTTTGGGGCCCTGGGCCTTTCTGAGTGCATTATTTTTGTGGTCATGGCTTATGACCGATATGTGGCCATCTGTTACCCACTGCGCTACACTGTGATACTCAGCTGGGGCCTGTGCACACAGTTGGTAGCTGGGACCTGTGCCTGTGGTTTCTTCTTCTCTCTAATCCATACTTTCCTCACCATGAGGCTACCATACTGTGGGCCAAATATGATCAACCACTATTTCTGTGAGGGCCCCTCAGTGCGAAGCTTGGCCTGCATGGATACCCACCTCATTGAGATGGTGGACTTCATCATCAGTGTGTTCATTGTTATTACCCCGCTCTCCCTCATTATAGCCTCCTACATGCGTATTGCCCAGGTCATTCTCAAGATCAAGTCCACACGTGGTCGCTGTAAGGTGTTCTCTACCTGTGCTTCCCACCTGACTGTGGTCACGTTTTTCTATGCTCCAGCCACCTACATCTACATGAGGCCCAACTCCAGCTATTCTCCTGAACGAGACAAGGTGTTCTCACTCCTTTACAATGTCCTCACTGCCCTGCTCAACCCTGTGGTGTACAGTCTGAGGAACAAGGACATCAAGGGGGCTTTTCTAAAAGTGATAGGGTGAGATAGGGGGCTCTGGTGAATTGGGACACAGGCGGGACCAGGGGTAGAATGTCCAATGCTGAGGAAAGGGCATGCCTTAAGGTCAACATAGTACAGGGTCAGTGCAACCAATGTGGTTCATGAATGGAGCATGGCTGCCTCCATCAATCTGCTACACTGTGGGGCAGTGACAGATAACTCTGTAGGGTCACGAATCATGGCAGCGAAAATTCATTATTGCTCATGTTCCACATCAACTGAAGGTGGAGCATGGCCTTCTACCATTGGATTTTTGGCTCCAACCTGAAGGAGGAGACCCTTTCTGGAACATCCACTCGTATAATACAGAGAATGGCACAATGGCTGAAATGCATCACGGCTCTGAAAGGTTCTGCTCAGAAGTGTCACACGTCTCTCCTCACATCCTACTGGCCAAAACAAGTCTTACGGCAAGTGGGGTGGCAAAAGGGCAGGAGCATTTTCTTCCCACAGAAAAATAATGCAGTACTGTGACAATGCTTATGGACGAATTCTCTCACTACAAAGAGTCAGCAAACAAAAGGTGATAATATAATCCCCCATAATGGCACTAGACACAATAGGATACATCTAACGAACATGAGACATGATAACTATAAGTAACATGGTACATGGACACAGTAGATGCCACAGTGATGTAGGCAAACAAAGTACTTCATGTAAACAGTGAATATCTGTAGCTACCATTAAAAAGTAAGCCAGTGCAATATGTACCCCTGCTTTGGTGCATGAAGGCCGAATGGTTCATGGGGCTGACATGGTATACTGCGCATTGTGTTGTGGAAGGACACAGAACCTGACATCAGGTGATCTGGATTCAACTCAACCTTGCTAACTTGTTTTGTGACTTTGGGCAATTTCCTTCCTTTCTGTGGACCTTACTTTGCTCATATCTGAAATGAGCTCCTCAGGTTTCATGGTCTCCAAGAACTCTGTGTGTCTAGAGTCCTCTGCTGCAGGAGGTAGAAAAATGGGACTCTAATGGAGTAAACTTGAGAATCCTCTGTGAACTATAAAATGAATAAGGAAACTATTGAAAAATGAAAGTTGCATATGTAAATGACCAAATTAATCCTCTTAAAGCTATAATATTTAAATAGACAAATTTCCATAGGACAACAAGAAAAGTTGAGACAGTTATGAAGTAACTACACCACAAGATTGATGGATTGGTAAGAAGAAAGTTTGAGGAGGGGAGAGGCATATGTGGATGGACTTCTCAGAATCGGCACCGACTGTGAGTGCTGCCTGTGAATGTCCATAGAAGGACATCAGCTATAGAGGAGCCTTATCCCTGGGTGGGCAAAAAGACACTCTGTGGATGTCAATCAGCCTCTTTCCCCGGACACATGTTCAATGGGCACATCAGCAAAATGGCCATGGTGGCAGGGATGGGAGCTACCCACATGGGCTCAACAGCATGGCTTGACCCTTACCAAAGCTCGTTGGGCTACCACTAATTAGTACCTCATCTGAAAATAGCAGAGACCAACAGTGAGTCCCTGATAGTTATGCCATTTCCTGGGAGAAGAGCCTGCCTCCTATGGCAATTTGATTATGTTGGAAATTGGATATCTTTCATTATGGAGGAGATAGATTTGTCCATGCAGGAAAGGAGACAGATTCTCCATACTGATTTGTTTTCCTTGCCAGTAAAGCTTTTGTTAGCACCCCTATCTGTGAATTCACAGAATGCCTCATTCACCGTCAAGGCACTCCACACAGCATTGCATCAGATCAAGGAACTCATATCACAATGAAGGAAGTACAGCCGTGGGTTCAGGATTATAGAATCAAGCAGCTATACTATAACTCCATCACCTAGAAGCAGCTGGCCTGACTGAAAGGTGGAATGGCTTGTTAAACACTTACTTATGGCTATCATTGTGCAAGAAGACCTTGAAAGAAGAGGACCCTATCTTACGTTCTCCTTCAAAGTGAGCATGACGTGTTAAGCAGTTTATACTTTGAATCAGAAACATTGTATGGCACTGTTTCCCTCTTAGAATGCATGGATCCAAGAATCAAGCAGTGAAAGCCTGAAAGGATCCTCTCATTGTTATATCAAATAATTCACTCAGGATATTTGTTTCTATCACCCAGCAATTCAGAGCTCTGTTAACTTGGAGATCTGAATCCCCAAATAGGACTTATTTAGAGCAGTGGAGAAAACAGTGGTCCCCACTGAATTGCAGGGACTTCAGTCTGGGTGGTTTGGCTTCTCATGCCACTGAACTAACAGGCAAAATAAGGAGCCAGTGTACTGGCTGGAGTGATTGATCCTGGTTCCTGAGAGAAGTTGGAGTACTGCTACACAACTGAGGTGCAGAGGTCTATGGAACCCACAGGATTCCCTGGGAAAAATTCTTAGGCCTGCCATGCCCAATGGTAAGGGTTAATGGAAAGGAACAGATACCGAAAAACAGGCAGAATGATGGAGGACTCAGACCCTTCGATAATGAAAGTTTGGGTCACTCACGCAGTAAATCATCCAGAGAAGCTGAGGTTCTGACATGGCAAGGGAAATATGGAATGAGCCCTTGAAGAAGAAAGCCATCGACATCAATTATCAACTATGGTGTCGTGGTCAGTCTAGAGCAGGGACTACAGTTGCTTTACATATTTTCTCCACATTTGTAACATACATGAAGTGTCTTGTACATAATAACAATTCCCTTCCTTTTTATTAGAATATAAAAATAATTACAACAAATTTATTATAATTTATAATTATTTCATATTTTTATATTGTTGACTTCAGATAACAGAATATTCAGTGAGACCATGGCTGAATTGAAGAGTAATTCATATAGCCTGCAATCTCCCTCATCTATAAGGAGAGATGTATCTTATTAGCTCGATTTGCGTTGTTTGTTGTAAGGGAATTTGAATGTTCATAGAAGGATGCAGAAGAAGCTGAGTAGACAAAGGGATGGACTGTAGCAGTTATCCATTTATGACCTCTCAGTTGCAATGAAGCTTTCAATATGCAACAGAATTCCCTTATGTATTTCTTCTTTAAAGTGGGTGTGATGTTCAGTTTTCTCAGAGGGCACTGGAGGAAAATTGAAGGACAATTAGGAATTGCAGAATTTAGGAAATTGCAGAAATTAGGAAATCCTGCATTTCTGGCCTGGACCACAGGTGGCCCAGAAGGCACAGTGACCTTCCCTCCTCAGTCTGGCTGCCCTCTCCTGGGAACTGGAGTCTTGCACATCCAGCCATCTTCCCAACTCCGTCAGCAAGCCCTGGAATGGGGTGCCTGCAGCTACGCTTCAGCAGGTCCCCACAAGTATACATGCTTCACCTGTCTTCTTCAGGGTCAGAGAATAAGTAAAATCCCATGTACAATGGAAGCTTTCTGCCTCCACTGGCCCCCCGGCATCCATCTACATGTCCACACTGCTGGTTGCTAATTGCCTGCTTCCTTACCTGCACCCTGAAAGGTGACTTATGGTTTGCTTAGAAATTCCAGAGCAACTGTGGTTTGGCAAAACCAATGACTTCCTTTGCAGCTCTGTGCCTGAACCACACCTCCAATGAGGTCTGACCCACTCCCAGGTCTTTCATTCTTTGGTTACTATCCCTTAGCCCTTGAGTACCACATAGACTTTCCTTATATGTTCCAGTTACTCTCTTTTCATAATTAATACTTCTTCATGTTGGACTTCCCCTGTTTAGCCTACTGAGTGGTTTCTTTATACTGTTTCGGCCCATGAAGTTGCAGGCCCTGTAACATTTCAAAGTAATTATCATTATCTCCATTTTATTGATTAATAAATAAATAATAATAATATTAAATTGTTTTAATTTCAATTATTTGAAATTATGTCATCTAACTCAGATGTGGAGAGGACTCTGGATATGATTCTTCCTATGGCAATATTCCTCCCCACATGTGGACTTTTGAACTTAAAAAACAAATTATAAGTGTGAAAAAGACGGTGGTGTGGAAGTGAGGCAGAATCCTCCTCTCAAAATCATATAAAACATGAAAGTACAGAAAATACACCTAATCCTGAAAAAGTGACCTGAAGACTGCAGAACAGACTGTGTACATCTGGGGAAAAGAGAAGTCCTCACAAAAAACTTAAAAGTATCAATGCCACTATCCAGAGGTTCCCAAACCCTTCCCACATCACAGTTAACAGGTGGGAGAAAGAGAAATGGAGCTGTGAGGGAGTAGAAGCCCAAGACTGCTAAGCACCCAGCCCTGGAGATGTGCTCTAGGAACACAAACCCACATTACATGGTGCTCTGGAGTTTAGTGGGGTTGGAAAGCAAAGACAGGTAGAATACTGGGAGTGACTGAGATTCCAGCTTCTGTGGAGAACAGGTTTGCACAACCAGCTTCCCTGGGGTGAAAGAATGGTGGGCAGTTTGAAAGACTTCCCAGCAATGAGAAGGGTGCTAAAGGGGCAAAGGTTACACAGAGCTCTCTGCTCTGGAGAAAAGGCAAGTGGACAAAATCGTCCCAGCACACTTTGCCCAGGAGGTTGGGAACTCAAAGGAGTTTCAGACTCTCCATCCCCCTGGCTGGCAAAGCAGTCCAGGGGGCCCCCACTGTAGTATGCAGCCTGCAGCTCCTTCCTCCTGGCAGGCACCAGTCCCACTCTCCTGCTGCCCCTGTGATTACACCAAGCCAGCTCTAGGGTGACCCTGCCCATGGCAGCTACAGGGGCGTAGCACACAGGCTCCTCCCTGCATGCTCAGTCCATTGGACCTGGCAATGGAGGCAGGTGTTACAGCTGGGAAGGAGGAAACCCTCCCAGCCACACTCTTTCCTCCCAGCAGGTGATGGTTCCACTTACCTGAAACCCTCACCATTGCTGCAGGTTCTCAACAGCTCCAGGGGGTAGAGCTTCTGGGAACTGGAGGGTGCTACCTACACAGAATTCTTATTCCATAGGAAACACTAAAAAAATGAAACAGCAAAGGAATTTGTTCCAAACAAAGTTATAGGAGAAAATGCCTGAAAGAGGGCTCAGGGAAACTGAAATCACCAATCTTTTTGATAAAGATTTCATAATAAAAGTCATAAACCTGCTCACAGAGTACAGATCAATATTCAAGCTCTCAGAGAGGACTTCATCAAAGAGGTAGAAACTTTCAAAAATACAGTATGGGAAATGAGACATACAATGTGTGGGTTTTTAAGTAGATTAGGTGAGGTAGAGGAGACAGTAAAGAAACAGAAATGAGAGAATAGGACCACAAAGGAGCTGAGGCACAGAGAGAAAAAGGGATCTTTAGGAATGAAAGAATAATAAGAGAACTGAGCAACCAATCCAACTGGAACAATATTCACATTATTGTGGTACCAGACAAAGAATAAGAGAGAAAAAGGCATAGAAAGTGTCTTTGAGGAAATAATTTCTGAAAACTTCCCTAATCTGGGAAAGGGAATAGTCTCTCAGGTCATGGAAGTGCAGAGATTTCCCAACTGAAGGAAAACTAGGATGACAACACCAAGGCATATACTAATTAAAATCGCAAAGATCAAGGACAAGGAGAGTTGAATGCAGCCAGAGACAGGAAAAGATCACTAATAAAGGAAACACCATCAGGGTATCAGCAGACTTCTCAGCAAAACTTTATAGGCCAGAGAGGAGTGGCATGATATATTTAATTCAGTGAAAGGGAAGGGCCTCCAACCAAGAATACTCCACCCACAAGATCATCATTTAAATTTGAAGAAGGGATTCAACAAGTTCAATATAAACAAAAGTTGAAGGAATTCACCACCCACAAACAGTCTCTACAGGGTATCTTAAAG
Source organism: Manis javanica (assembly GCF_040802235.1). NCBI lineage: Eukaryota > Metazoa > Chordata > Mammalia > Pholidota > Manidae > Manis > Manis javanica. Next base: position 33,524,608 of record NC_133159.1, read on the forward strand.
GGATTGCTCTAGATGGACTTCAGTAAGGCTAAATAGCTGTCACCAGAGAAAATAAAACCACAGTAAAGGAGGTAGATTATTCAATTACTAAGCAAATATGAATCAAATCAATTGTTCAAAAAGTTAGTCAAGCAATACACAAAAAGTGCAGTATATGACAGCTAATTTATGAAGAGTGGAGGAGGAAGAAGAAGGGAAGAAAAATAAAGAACCGTTTTTTTAGATTGTGTTTGAAAGAGCATAATAAGTGAGTTAAGACAGACTGTTCAATAGTAAGGAAGCTGTCTTTGAACCTTTGGTATTTGCAAATCTAAAGCCTGCAATGGAAATAAGTACATATCTATCAAGAATCACCCTAAATGTAAATGGACTGACTACCCCAATCAAAATACATAGAGTTACAGGCTATAAAATAAAAACAATACCCAGCTATATGCTGCCTACAAGTGACTCACTTCAAACCTAACCACATACACAGAGTAAAAGATGGAAAAAGGTAGTTCATGCAAATAACAGGGAGAAAATAGTAGGAGTAGCAGTACTTATATCAGAAATAGATTTCAAAACAAAGAGAGTAATGAGACAAAGAAGGACATTGCATAATGATAGAAAGGTCAGTCCAACAAGAGGATATAACCATTACAAATATCTATTCATCCAACATTGGAGCACCTAAATATGTGAAACAATTACTAAAGGAATTAAAGGGGGAAATAGAATGCAGTGCATTTATTTTAGGAGACATCAGCACACCACTCAGTCCAAAGGACAGATTAACCAGACAGAAAATAAGTTAGGAGACGGAGGCACTAAACAGTACATTAGAGCAGGTGGACCTAACAGACATCTACAGAATATTCCACCCCAAATCAGCAGGACACCCATTCTTCTCAAGTGTACATGGAATGTTTTCCATAGTTGATCACACACTAGACCACAAAAAGAGCCTCCATAAATTAAAAAACATTGAAATTGTGCCAACCAGCTTCTCAGACCACCAAGGTATGAAACTAGAAATAAAATACTAAAGGAAAACAAGAAAGCCAATAAACACATGGAGGCTTAACAACATGCTCCTAAATAATCAATGGAGCAATGCCCAAATTAAAGCAGAGATCAAGGAATATATGGAAACAAATGAAAACAACAACACACAGCCCCCAATCTGTGGGACACAGTGAAGGCAGTTCTAAGAGGAAAGCCTATAGCAATCCAGGCTTACCTCTGGAGAGAAGAACAATCCAAAATGAACAAACAGTATAAACTCATAATAAATGAAATTGACAAAGAAGAACAAATGAAGCCCAAAATCAGTAGAAGGAGGGACATAAAAAAGCTCAGAGCAGAAATAAATGAAATTGAGAAGAATCAAATAAGAAGAAGCAATGCAACCAGGAGCTGGTTCATTGAGAAAATAAACAGAATAGATAAACCACTAGCCATATTTATCAATAGAAAAATAGAGAGTACAGAGAGAACCCAAGATGGGGTCATGAGTAGGGCAATGGAAATCTCCCAAAACCATATATATTTTTGAAAATATAACACATACAACTATTCCTAAAAGAGAGACCAGAGGATACAGTACAACAGCCAGGATACATGTACATCTGCAAGAGCTTGGCATCTCATGAAGGGGGTAAGATACAATCCATGGCCCGGTGGGAAGAGCAGGACTTCTAAATAACCAGCCCTAGTAATCGGCACTGGGAGCACAGACACACATTGCATGGTGTGCTGGATATTAGGGTAATGGAAAAGTAAAATCTGTGAGTGGATCCCTGCAACTGGATTCCCTGGGACATAAGAAAAGTGAGTGCTTTTTGAAAGTCTTAAAGGGACAAGGTCACAGCTGGATGGAATGGCCTGGCACACTCAGGCCAACAGGCTGGGAATTTGGAGGAGCTTTGGATGCCCCAGCCCCCTGGGTGGCAATGCAGCTCTGAAGCCCCTGATGGCAATCAGCAGCCTGCTGCTCATTCCCCCTCTGGCTTGTCACCACTACAGCGGCCGAGAAGCCTGAGAGCAGGTGCACCCACAGCAGCCACACAGTTGCCTGGGCCAGATCTGGGTCTGCCACCAGCATTAAGCTACCTGGAGCAGGCTGAGGAAGCTGGAGCAAGGTGTGAAGGGACTCCGTTCTCACAGGAGAGCACACATGACACACCTGCCTCTCACCACAGTACTCTGGGCTGCCCCATTGGCAGAAGCTCAGAGGATTAACCCAGATGGTACTCCCAATGTGAGGTTGACTGACACAGGCAGCAGAAAGGGGCAGGGCAACTAGCAAGCAGGAAGGGACTTTGTTATCCCAGTTGACACACATGTCACCTGTGTATGTATATCTCTATCACCATGAAAAGGCAGAAGAATTTGGTCCAGTCCAGAATTACACAGACAACCCCTGAGAGAGGACCAAGGGAAACAGATATACCCAATCTTCCTGAAAAAGAATTCAAAATAAAGGTCATAACCATGATGATGGAGCTGCAGAGAAAAATGCAAGAGATAATGGATAAAGTTGGGAGGGAGAATACAGAAATAAAACAATCTCTGGAAGGACTTAAAAGCAGAATGGGTGAGGTGCAAGAGGCCATTAATGGAATAGATTCAGAGAACAGGAACACAGAAAAGCTGATGCAGAGAGAGATAAAAGGATCTCCAGAAATGACAGAATATTAAGAGAACTGTGTGATGAATCCAAATGAACAATATCCACATTATAGGGGTACCAGAAGAAGAGAGAGAAAAAGTGATAGAAAGTGTCTTTGAAGAAATAATTGCTGAAAACTTCCCCAAACTGGGGAAGGAAATAGTCTCTCAGACCATGGAAGCCCACAGAGATCCCAACACAAGGGACCCAAGGAGGACAACACCAAGACATATAATAATTAAAATGGTAAAGATCAAAGACAAGGACAGAGTATTAAAGGTAGTTAGAGAGAGAGAAAAAAGGTCACCTACAAACGAAAACCCATCAGACTATCATCAGACTTCTCAGCAGAAACTTTACAGGCCAGAGAGAATGGCATGATCTATTTAATGTAATGAAACAGATGGGCCTGGAACCAAGAATACTGCATCCAACACGATTATCATTTATATATGAAGGAGGGATAAAACAATTTGAAGATAAGCAAAAGTTGAGGGAATTTGCCTCCCACAAACCATCTCTATAGGATATTTTAAAGGGACCACTCTAGATGGAAGCACTCCTAAGGCTAAATAGATGTCAACAGAGAAAATAAAATCACACCAAAGAAAGCAGACCAACCAAATACTAACCAAAGGCAAAAAAATAAACTGAGCTATTCACAAAAGCAATCAAAGGAAAGACAAAAGAGTACAGAAAAGAACATCTAACATATAAAGAATGGAGGAGGAGGAATAAGAAGGGAGAGAAATAAAGAATCATCAGTGTGTGTTTATACTAGCTTAATAAGTGAGTTAAGTTAGATGGTCAGATAGTAAAGAAGCTACACTTGAACCTTTGGTAACCACGAATCTAAAGCCTGCAATGGCAATAAGTACATATCTTTCAAAAATCACCCTAAATGTAAATGGACTGAATGCTCCAACCAAAAGACAAAGAGTAATGGAATGGATAAAAAAGCAAGACACATCCATATGCTGCTTACAAGAGACTCACCTCAAACCCAAAGACATACACAGACTGAAAGTCAAGGGATGGAAAAAGATATTTCATGCAAACAATAGGGAGAAAAAAGCAGGTGTTGCAGTAATTGTATCAGATAAAAAAGACTCCAAAACAAAGAAACTAACAAGAGATAAAGAAGGACATTACATAATGGTAAAGGGCTCAGTCCAAAAAGAGGATATAACCATTATAAATATATATGCACCCAAAACAGGAGCACTGACATATGTGAAAGAAATGCTAACAGAATTAAAGGAGGAAATAGAATACAATGCATTTGTTCTAGGAGACTTCAACACACCACTCACTCCAAAGTACAGATCCATCAGACAGAAAATAAGTAGGGACACAGAGGCACTGAACAACGCACTAGAACAGATGGACCTAATAGACATCTACAGAACTCTACACCCATAAGAAGCGGGATTCACATTCTTCTCAAGTGCACATGGAACATTTTCCAGAATAGAACACATATTAGGCCACAAAAAGAGCCTCAGTTAATTCAAAAAGATTGAAATTCTACCAATGAACTTCTCAGACAACGAAGGTATAAGATTGGAAATGAGTTGTACAAAGAAAACAAAAATGTAACAAACACATGGAGGCTTAACACCATGCTCCTAAATAATCAATGGATCAATGACCAAATTAAAACAGAGATCAAGTAATATACGGAGACAAATGACAACAACAGCACAAAGCCCCAACTTATGTGGGATGCAGCGAAGGCAGTTCTAAGAGGAAAGTATATAGCAAACCAGGTCTATTTAAAGAAGGAAGAACAGTCACATATGAATAGTCTAAAGTCACATTTATTGAAACTGGAAAAAGATGAACAAATGAGGCCCAAAGTCAGCAGATGGAGGGACATAATAAAGATCAGAGAAGAAAGAAATAAAATTGAGAAGAATAAAACAATAGAAAAATGTCAGTGAAACCAAGAGCTGGTTCTTTGAGATGGTGCTTTGAGAAAATAAACAAAATACATAAAACCCTAGCCAGACTTATTAAGAGAAAAAGAGACTCTACACACATCAACCAAATCAGAAATAAGAAAGGAAAAATCATGATGGACCCCACAGAAATACAAAGAATTATTAGATAATATGATAAGAATCTATATGCTAACAAGCTGGAAAACCTAGAAGAAATGGGCAAGTACCTAGAAAAATACAATCTTCCAAGGCTGACCCAGGAAGAAACAGAAAATCTGAACAGACAAATTACCAGTAACAAAATTGAATTAGTAATCAAAAAACTACCCAAGAACAAAACTCCCAGGTCAGATGAATTCACAGCTGAATTTTATCAGACATATAGAGAAGACATAATACCCTTTCTCCTTAAAGTTTTCCCAAAAATAGAAGAGGAGGGAATACTTCCAAACTCATTCTATGAATCCAGCATCGCTCTAATACCAAAACCAGGCAAAGACTCCACCAAAAAAGAAAATTAAAGAGTAATATCCTTGATGAACATAGAAGCACAAATACTCAACAAAATATTAGCAAATGGAATTAAAAAATACATCAAGAGGATCATACACCATGATCAAGTGGGATTCATCTCAGGGACGCAAGGATGGTAGAACATCTGAAAATCCATCACATCAACAAAAAGAAGGATAAAAACTACATGATCATCTCCATAGATGTTGAAAAAGCATTCGACAAAATTCAACGTCCATTCATGATAAAAACTCTCAATAAAATGGGTATAGAGGGCAAGTACCTCAACATAATAAAGGCCGTATATGATAAACCCACAGCCAACATCATACTTAATAGTGAGAAGCTGAAAGCTTTTCCTTTAAGATCTGGAACAAGACAGGGATGCCCACTCTCCCCACTTTTATTCAACATAGTACTGAAGGGCCTAGCCAAAACAAAGAAATACAAAGCATCCAGATTGGTAAAGAAGAATTCAAACAGTCACTATTTGCAGTACACAAAAAACCCTAAAGACTTGACTCCAAAACTACTAGAACAAATATCTAAATTCAGCAAAGTTGCAGGATACAAAATTAACACACAGATATCTGTTGCTTTCCTATACACTATTGATGAACTAGCAGAAAGAGAAATCACGAAAACAATTCCATTCACAATTGCATCAAAAAGAATAAAATACCTGGGAATAAACCTAACCAAGGAAGTGAAAGATCTATACCCTGAAAACTACAATACACTCTTAGGAGAAATTAATGAGGACACTAACAAATGGAAATTCATCCCATGCTCTTGGCTAGGAAGAATTAATATTGTCAAAATGGACATCCTACCTAAAGCAATATATAGACTCAATGCAATCCCTCTCAAAATACCAACAGCATTCTTCAATGAACTGAAACAAATAGTTTTAAAATTCATATGGAACCACAAAAGACCTGGAATAGCCAAAGCAATCACGAGAAGGAAGAATAAAGCAGGGGGGTTCTTGCTTCCCAACTTCAAGCTCTACTACAAAGCCACAGTTATCAAGACAATTTGGTACTGGCACAAGAACAGTCCCACAGTCCAGTGGAACTGAATAGAGAATCCAGATATTAACCCAAACATATATGGTTAGTTAATATATGATAAAGGAGCCATGAACATACAATGGGGGAAATGACAGCCTCTTCAACAGCTGCTGTTGGCAAAACTGGACAGCTACATGTAAGAGAATGAAACTGGATCACTGTCTAACCCCATACACAAAAGTAAATTTGAAATGGATTAAAGACCTGAATGTAAGTCATGAAACCATAAAACTCGTAGAAAAAAATGTAGGCAACAATCTCTTGGACATAAACATGAGCAACTTCTTCCTAAACATATCTCCGTGGGCAAGGGAAACAAAAGCAAAAATGAACAAGTGGGACTATATCAAGCTGAAAAGCTTCTATACAGCAAAGGACACCACCAATACAATAAAAAGGCATCCTACAGTATGGGAGAATATATTCCTAAATGACAGATCCAATAAAGGGTTGACATCCAAAATATATAAAGAGCTCATCCACCTCAACAAACAAAAAGCAAATAATCCAATTAAAAAATGGAGAGAGGAGCTAAACAGACAGTTCTCCAAAGAAGAAATTCAGATGGCCAACAGACATATGAAAAGATGCTCCACATCGCTAATCATCAGAGAAATGCAAATTAAACCACAATGACATATCACCTCACACCAGTAAGGATTGCCACCATCCAAAAGACAAGCAACAACAAATGTTGGCGAGGTTGTGGAGAAAAGGGAACCCTCCTACACTGCTGGTGGGAATGTAAATTAGTTCAACGATTGTGGAAAGCAATATGGAGTTCCCTCAAAAAACTAAAAATAGAAATACCATTTGACCCAGGAATTCCCCTCCTAGTAATTTACCCTATGAATGCAGCAGCCCAGTTTGAAAAAGACATATGCACCCCTATGTTTACCACAGCACTATTTATAATAGCTAAGAAATGGAAGCAACCCAAGTGTCCATCAGTACATGAATGGATAAGGAAGATGTGGTACATATACACAATGGAATATTATTCAGCTATAAGAAGAAAACAAATCCTACCATGTGCAACAACATGGATGAAGCTAGAGGGTATTATGCTCAGTGAAATAAGCCAGGTGGAGAAAAACAAGTATCAAATGATTTCACTTGTGTGGAGTATAAGAACAAAGAAATAAACTGAAGGAGCAAAATAGCAGCAGACTCACAGAACCCAAGAATGGATTAACAGTTACCAAAGGTAAAGGGACTGGGAAGGATGGGTGGGAAGGGAGGGATAAGTTGGGGGGGGAGAAAGGGGGCACTACGATTAGCATGTATAATGAGGGGGCACAGGGAGGGCTGTACAGCACAGAGAAAAGAAGGAGTGACTCTACAGCATCTTACTCTACAGCACTGATGAACAGTGACTGTGATGGGGTATGTGGGGGGAACTCAGTGATGGGGGCAGTCCAGTAAACATAATGTTCCTCATGTAATTTTAGATTAATGATACCAAAAGAAAAAAAATAGAGGGTACACACATAAACAGAAGCAGAAATGAGAAAGGAAAAATCACTACAGAAACCACATAAATAAAAAGAATTATTAGAGTACACTATGAAAATTATATGTCAACAAATTGGAAAACCGAGAAGAAATGGACAACTTTTTAGAAAAATACAGCTTTCCAAAATTGACCTAGGAAGAAATAGAAAATCTGAAACGACCAATTACCAGGAATGAAATCGAATTGGTAATCAATGCGCTACCTAAGAATGAACCGCTATAACAGATGTCTTCCTGTCAGAATTCTATCAAACATTTAAGCAAGAGGCAACACCCATCCAACAGGGACCCATGATTACCCCTTCAAGGCTGAAGGAGGGTAAATGACATGTGTGAGAAGATTTCGGGCCCTGGTTCAGGGCAAGGATGGTCATCACTTGTTATGGTTCTGGGAAAAAGGGTGGATAAGACACATTTTCATCTGTCCTGAGTTCTGGCCCAAAGTCTGTCCTCCCCAGAATCTCTGGGCCCATCAGAGTGGGCTAGAGGAGGCATGTGCCATGGGGTTTGGCTGGAGTATAGGGAAGACTCCCACAGGGCAGTCCTCTGAGATCATAGCTGACTCTGAGGAAGAGCTGAGCATTGGGGGGGCCTTCGGACCACATTACCCCACCTCCCTGGTCCTGCCAGGGAACCATGGAGTGCTCAGATGGAACCCTCAGGTGCTCCTAACCTCAGGGAAAGTTCAGGTACTCCTGACGGTGATGCACATGCCCTGGATCAAGCTCTAGAGATGCTGTGCAGGAGGGAAGGTGTCCCCTCCCTGCCAGCTGTAATGTGCAGAAGGGAAAGTGGGAGAGGGGAGATAAGGAAGTAGGCATGAGGATGAGATTGAGCTGTAGTAAGGGCTTATTCTGTGCTGAGCACTGGGCTCAAGCGTGCATGGATGCCATCCTCTGCGTCATAACTCTGGGAGAGAAGCGGAAAGTGAAGCTTCCCCTGGATGGCACAGCTGTGTGGGGCAGCAGTGGGCTCAGTCTGCACGTGGGCTCCTCCACTTTCACCGGGTGATCTCGGGCGAGTCCCTCGCCCTTCCTGACACTGTTTTGTCAGCTATCATATGCCCGCCTCCCAAGGCTGGAGTGGTCTCTGCCAAGCAGGCTCTGAATGCCCTTGGCCTTTGTCCTTCGAGGTGAGAGCCAGTGGAGCCTGGGAGATGGTCGTGTTCCCTGAGGAGCCAAGGGCAGAGCTGCTCTGCTCTGTGGTCTGCACCCCGAGGCCCCCACCACGACGGCCCTGCGGAGGTTGGTGACGGGGCTGGCAAGGGGCCAGAGGAGAGGGCAGGAGGCACCAGGCCTGCATCAGGCCGTCTGGGGGGCCTCTGTCGGGCGAGGCAGGGAGACCTGCACCAAGAAGGCCTGACCCGCTGGGCCCGCCTCTCCTGGACGAGGGCCGCTCACTGAGGGCTCCAGCAGCTCCGGCCAGCAGCAGAGTGGGATGCCTCCAGCACTAGAGTGGCCTGAGAGCTCTGGATTCCCAGGACTCAGGACCGGAGGCCATCATGTGCTGGTAAGTATTTAATCCTCAGTCTTGGAAGGAGAGGGAAAGGTACTAATTTGTACTGTTTGCCGATTTCCATGGTGTAAATTACCCACCGTGGCTGATTTCAAGCTTGCAAAATGATGCCACTGAAGTCGGGGGTTGAAAAGGTGCAGCAACATACCCCATTTGAGAGAATTTCTGCCACAAATCCAGTAGATGCAAATAACTTCTACAACATAGAGAACAGTAACATATAGTAGAATAATAGAGATATGAAGGATTTTGAGCACTTGTTTGTGATTTTTTCATTTTATAAGTTGATTTTTTCTTTCTTTACCCAAAATTGTTGAAGTATAATTCACATATATATAACATTGTGTAGGTTTAAGATACACACTGTGATGATTTGATACATGTATATATTGTGAAGTGCTTAGTACAATAAGGTTAGTTAACACACCCTCCCCGTCATGTTGTTACCATTTCGTTGTTATGATTAGAACTTTAAAACTCTGCTCTCAGAGCCACTTTAAAGTATACAGCACAGCATTCCTAACTATAGTCACCGTGCTCTACAATACACCCCAGAAACTTATTTGTTTTATAAATGACAGTTTGTCCTTTGACTGATTTTTCCCCATTTCCCTAGATCCCGGAACACCTCTGTTTCTATGAGTTCAATGTTTTTAGATTTCCTCAAATTAGTGAGATCATAAAGTATTTGTCTTTGTTTTACTTATTTCACTTAGCATAATGCCTTCAAGTCCCTGGATCTTTGTTTTCACTGTAATTTATCTAATTGTAGTTTATCTAATTTAACTTCACCATGGCTTTGTTTAACAGCCATCTCACAGCATTTCTGAAATTTCAAAACAATTGGCTGTGGTGGAAGCTGAGCAGGAGGGACGTCAGAGCCCAACCTTCCCATTCTGGGTAGATGGGGAGCTGAGGCCTGATAGAAGGAAGGAGGGGAACTCGGTCATGGAGGCTTGGGCAGGGTTTTCAGCATCTTTTCATTGACTTCTCCCAGAAACCCTGGCATTAGTCATCATTAGAAATTATTATTATCCTTTTACAGTGGAGAAAGCTGAGGCAGCATAAGAGCGAGGTTAAGAGAACAGGCAGCAGAACTTGGTAGATCCTGATTCAAATTCTGGCTCTGCCATTAGTAGATACGAGCGTTGGGCAGTTTCTCACGCCCCTGGGCCTCAGCCTCCCTGCATGTAAGCTGCTGCTGAGACTCACATGCTTATTGCCAGGACTGATTCAAGACCTGGTGTAGGTCAGCGCTCCATGGTTAAGTCTAAATTATCACCAGAGAGGCTGAGTGATTCGTCCAGGGTATCGGACTAGTAGGAAAAGGAGGGGGATTTTTGTTTGCCCAAGTTGTTCAGGAAGGAATAGAGGTGCGACTCAGGTGACAGGAGAATCAGAATGAGGCCTTCAGTTCCTGGCACTTCTACAAGGTGCCCAGTGCCAGCCCCTCTCCCAGGAGCTGGTCACAGCCCTCAGAAGTCTGGGAAAGGAAATAGTCCTGTCCCCACCTCCCCACCTCCCCACGTCCCCACGTGGGTGTTGTTTGCTCCAGCTCTGTCCCCAAGGGCATCCTCCCTGTCGGGTTCTGTTGACAACACTCAGGGAATCCCATCGTGGCTTCCCCCTGGGGACAGGGGCGGTGGCGGCAGGAGGCAAAGGGGTGGCCCTTGTCAGCTCTCCCAGGAAAGCCTGCTGAGGAGACAGGACCATAAAGCCGCAGCAGCCTGGCCCACGGCGCGGAGCTTGGGGACAGCGGGCTCCCTCCTTGTGCCTCAGGACCCGACAGCAGGGCCTTCCGGAGCCAAGGCTGCCTGGCCGCGCGCAGAGAGCTTCCCGTGGAGAGAAGGCCGGCTTCCCCCTCCGCCCTCAGAAATGCAGGGCTCCTCCGGGCACGGGGCTGCCCGGAATCCCGGCTCCCTGCACGCAGCTGCCCGGGAGGCTTCCTGCTCAGGCTCCTTCTCTTCAGAGCAAATGGCAGCCTCTCCACGACTTGTTTCTGCGGATCCCTGAGGGGTGAGATGGGAGCTGGGCTCGGAGCTGCGGGCAGGATCCTGGCATCTGTGGGGGCCAGAGGTCAGAGGTGGCCAGGCCCCCAGTCCCCGGGTCCTCTCTGTGCCCACAGCCCAGTATCGCTCTGGCCCCTTCTCCTCACTGCCCCGTGTTCTTTCCCCCACTCCCAGCTCAGGCCCCTCCCATTCGTTCCTTCTTCCCAGACCCCCTTCTTTCTTTCCTTTATTCATTTAACAAATACTTACTGACAGTTTCTCTGTGTGAAGCCATGTCTAGATGCTAGAAACATAGAAGTGAATAATACACCTTCCTGAGCTCAGGGATCTCCATGTCTCGCTGAGAGACTGTCCCTAAAAGGACAATGATGGGGAAAGTTTGAGCAGGGACACGGATGGCTCTGGCGATTCGGACTCCCGAGACCCCCACTCCCCTGCTCTTGAGAGGCCTGGGGCATTGCAAGTCCAGACTGACAGTGCTGGGCTTACAGAATCTTAGACGACTTTTTTCTTGTATTATGTCGATGATGTCCCTCATTCCATAGAGATCAAGTTTGACTTAAACAAGCTTTTAAAAGATTTACTGAGTTCCACAATGGCAATAATTCCCCTTCCACTGATTCCCTCTGCTTCCAATGCATTCCTCAACTTCTCACATCCCCCGTATGAGAGACGGTTTGTGGCTGCCGCTTCAGCCATCTGTCCTAGGAGGATTCTGGTCCTTCCTGCGTGGTGGCCATACTTTAGAGGCCATGATTCTTGGGCCTAAAACGCAAAAGTTCACATTGTTGTGTATGGGGGCGGGGGAAAGTTTGCATTCTTCACCTCTCTCACATAGAGCCTGTCTGCTGAAGTAGGAGAAGATAATGATTAAGAGTTGGCCTTGCACCAGATTGCCTCCGTTCAAACCCCAGGTCCACCACACAAACCGTCTAATTTGGAACCCATCACTACTTCTCTGTGCCTTTGCATTTACATCTGTACAATGAAGGTTATAGTACTTTTACCTCTATGAGTAGTGATGATGCGATAAAGTTAGTGTAGCAAGACCCATCACATGCAAGTTGTTCATTAAGTATTATCTATTGTTATTATTGCAAGGGAGATTATCAACTCACCCACACATCCATAGTTTATTCCATACATGCCAACTCAATTAGTAGGAGTTAACAGGAGAAGGAGAAAGTTCTCCTGAGACACTGTACCTCAAACATTGTGTCAGATCCTCTAGGACTACTAGGATTGTAACTTGCCAGTAAGCACAGGGGTGTGAGAAACAGAGGCAGCATCTAGTCCAGGGCTGGGAGTGGGAGATGGTGGGACAGATCAAGGACTTCTTTCCAGTAAGATGACACCTGAGCTGAGTTCCAACGTGGGAATAAGGGCTGATGTGCTCCCGAGTGTGTGCTGGGCGTTGTGCATGCAGCTGGTGGAGCTCCTCCATCATGAGGACCTTAGGCGAAGCCTGGGGAGTACAGAAGAAGCGACATGCAGGATACTAGGTGGCTTTCATTTTAGCCTTCTGGTGGGTGTGTAGTTTTGTCTTCACTTGCAGTTACTGGATGACTAATGATTCTGAACATATTTTCACTTGATTAGTGGCTATTTTATTGCCTCTTTTGCATGGTGTCTTTTTTTATTTTTATTTTTACTGTCCATTGTCTTTATGAATCCTTTGCCCACTATTCTATTGGGTCGTTTTTGTTTGTTTGTTTGTTTCTTTGTTAATTTGTGGGGGTTCTTAACTTTTTCTGGATACAAATCTTTTAAGTTCTTCATTTCAATAGAATTTGATTTGTCAATTTTTTCTCTATGCTTTGGTGCTTTATATGTCCTACTAAGAAATCTCTGCCTACCCCAGGGTGATGTTGATACTTTTCTGTGTTTGGTACTAAAAATTTTATTGTTTTATCTTCACCATTTAAATCTAGAATACATCTGGAATTGATTTTAGGGTACCATACGAGGTAGGATTCAAATGTTTTTCCTGCATGAAAATCCACATGATCTGGAATTTTTTGAAAGACCATTCTTTCTTCATTGCTAGGGTGGCTCAACTTTGTCATAAATCAGACAATTGTATATTCACGGGTCTGTTCTGGATTGTATTCTGTTCCTTAGATATGCCAATTTCACACTCATTTAATTATGGTAGCTTTATAGTCAGTCTTAATATCTGGTAAGTCCTCAAGCTTTGTTTTGCTTCTTCAGGATTCTTCACAATTTCCATGTAAACTTTATGACCAGTTTGTCAATATCTGTAGAAAATTGCTGGGGTTTTGACTGGGATCCCATTGAATCTATAAATCAATTTTGTCTTTATAATTTTGAATTGTCCAACCCATGCATGAACATGACATATTCCTCAATTTACTTGGCTCTTCCTAATTCTTATAAATAATGATTTCCTATACATAGTTCATTAGATTTTGTACTATACTACGTATTTGATTTTTAAATGCTCTTATAAATTATTCTGTAGTTGCCAGTATAGAGAAATACGTTGAATTTTTTGAACTTGCTTATGAATTTCAGATCATCTTTGGGTTCTTTAGATTTTGTCCTCACCAATATGTGGTCGGCAGATAATGACAGTTTAATCTCTTCCTTTCCAAGCCTTTTTCCGTTGAACACTTTCTCTTGACTTGTTTCACTGGCTATGACCCACCAGTGCCATGGTTAATAGAAATGTTAATAGTGAACGTTTTTGTTTCACTTCCAGTGTCAGAAAGTTATCAGTATTTCACCCTTCACTATTACATTTGCTGTAGGTTGCCTCTTCTCTTATTGCAGATTATATTTATCATGCTGAGAATTTTCCCTTCTATTCCTAGTTTCTTAAGAAGTTTATTTCTAATCTAAATGATTGACATGTACCCCTCTTTCTGTACCTATTGAGTTAATCATATAATTTTTCTCCTTCACTTCTATTAATGAGATGAATTACATTGCTTGCTTATCAAATGCTAACCAACCTTGAATTCTTGTAATAAACCCTTGTTTATTACAAGATTGTGATGTATTATCGTTTTTATATATTGTTGAACCCAATTTGCTAATACATTGTTTAGGCACTTAGCAACAATATTCATGAGAAAGAGTGTTTTATAAGTTTTCCTTCTTGTAATGTCTTTGTTATTTTTTTGGTATTGAGTGTATGCTTGTCTCATAAAAGGAGTTCAGTTAGGAAATTTTCACTTTTTCTATGCTTTGAAAGAGTTTGCTATGATTGGTATTATTCCTCTCATACATGTTGGAAGAATTCACTAGTAAAGCTATCTGAGCCTAGAGTTTTCTTTCTAGGAAAGTTTTAAATTATACATTCAATTTTGGGGGAAGACAGTGGCTCTTCTGACTTTTATTTCTTCTTGTGTCAGTTTTGATAATTTGTGATTTTTAGGGCACTTGTCCATTTGATTTGTCAAATTTATTGTTATCAAGTAGTTTATAACATTTTTTGTCTTGTTTTTTAAATTTTATTTTGGTATCATCAATCTACAGTTACATGAAGGATATTATGTTTACTAGGCTCCACCCTCCACCAAGTCCCCCCAACATCCCTGTTCACAGTCACTGTCCATTAACATAGTAAGATGTTGTAAAATCACTACTTGTCTTCTCTGTGTTGCACAGCCCTCCCCGTGCACCCCCAACACTATACATGCTAATCATAATGCCCCCTTTCTTTTCTTCCTGCCCTTATCCCTCCCTTCCCACCCATCCTCCCAGTCCCTTTCCCTTTGGTTACTATTAGTCCATTCTTGGGTTCTGTGCTTCTGCTGCTGTTTTGTTCCTTCAGTTTTCTTTTATTCTTATACTCCACATATGAGTGAAACAATTTGGTACTTGTCTTTCTCCGCCTGGCTTATTTCACTGAGAATAATACCCTCTAGCTCCATCCACGTTGTTGTGAATGGTAGGATCTGTTTTTTTCTTATGGGTGAGTAATATTCCACTGTATATATGTACCACATCTTCTTTATCCATTCATCTACTGATGGACATTTAGGTTGCTTCCATATCTTGGCTATTGTAAATAGTGCAGCTATAAACATAGGGGTGCATCTGTCTTTTTCAAACTGGAGTGCTGCATTTTTAGGGTAAATTCCTAGAAGTGGAATTCCTGGGTCAAATGGTATTTCTATTTTGAGCATTTTGAGGAACCTCCATACTACTTCCCACAATGGTTGAACTAATTTACATTCCCACCAGCAGTGTAGGAGGGTTCCCCTTTCTCCACAACCTCACCAACATTTGTTGTTGTTTGTCTTTTGGATGGTAGCCATCCTCACTGGTGTGAGATGATATCTCATTGTGGTTTTAATTTGCATTTCTCTGATGACAAGTGATGTGGAGAATCTTTTCATGTGTCTGTTGGCCATCTGAATTTCTTCTTTAGAGAACTGTCTATTCAGTTCCTCTGCCCATTTTTTAATTGGATTATTTGCTTTTTGTTTTTTGAGGTGCATGAGCTCTTTATATATTTTCGATGTCAACCCTTTATCAGATCTGTCATTTTTGAATATATTCTCCCATACTGTAGGATACCTTTTTGTTCTATTGATGGTGTCTTTTGCTGTACAGAAGCTTTTCAGCTTGATATAGTCCCATTTGTTCATTTTTGCATTTGTTTCCCTTTCCCGGGGAGATATGTTCAAGAAGAGTTCACTCATGTTTATGTCTAAGAGATTTTTGCCTATGTTTTTTTCTAAGAGTTTTATGGTTTCATGACTTACATTCAAGTCTTTGATCCATTTCAAATTTACTTTTGTGTATGGGGTTAGACAGTGATCCAGTTTCATTCTCTTACATGTAGCTGTCCCGTTTTGCCAACACCTTCTGTTGAAGAGACTGTCATTTCCCCATTGTATGTCCATGGCCCCTTTATCTAATACTAGTTGACCATATATGTTTGGGTTAATGTTTGGAGTCTCTATTCTGTTCCCGCTTCAATTTCATTGCTGGTAATTCATCTGTTTAGATTTTCTGTTTCTTTCTGGGTCAGTCTTGGAAGGTTGTATTTTTCTAGGAAGTTATCCATTTCTCCTAGGTTTTCCAGCTTGTTAGCATATAGGTTTTCATAGTACTCTCTAATAATTCTTTGTATTTCTATGGGGTCCGTCGTGATTTTTCCTTTCTCATTTCCGATTCTGTTGATTTGTGTTGACTCTCTTTTTCTCTTAATAAGTCTGGCTAGGGGCTTATCTATTTTGTCAGTTTTCTCGAAGGACCAGCTCTTGGTTTCATTGATTTTTGCTATTGTTTTATTCTTCTCAATTTTATTTATTTATTCTCTGATCTTTATTATGTCCCTCCTTCTGCTGACCTTAGGCCTCTTTTGTTCTTCTTTTTCCAATTTCGATAATTGTGACATTAGACCATTCATTTGGGATTGTTCTTCCTTCTTTAAATATGCCTGGATTGCTATATACTTTCCTCTTAAGACTGCTTTTGCTGTATCCCACAGCAGTTGGGACTTTGTGTTGTTGTTGTTGTTTGTTTCCATATATTGCTGATTTCCATTTTGATTTGGTCATTGATCCATTGATTATTTAGGAGCGTGTTGTTAAGCCTCCATGTGTTTGTGAGCCTTTTTGCTTTCTTTGTACAGTTTATTTCTAGTTTTATTCCTTTGTGGTCTGAAAAGTTGGTTGGTAGGATTTCAATCTTTTGGAATTTACTGAGGCTCTTTTTGTAGCCTAGTATGTGGTCTATTCTGGAGAATGTTCCATGTGCACTTGAGAAGAATATGTATCCTGTTGCTTTTGGGTATAGAGTTCTGTAGATGTCTATTAGGTCCATCTGTTCTAGTGTGTTGTTCAGTGCCTCTGTGTCCTTACTTATTTTCTGTCTGGTGGATCTGTCCTTTGGAGTGAGTGGTGTGTTGAAGTCTCCCAGAATGAATGCATTGCATTCTATTTCCTCCTTTAATTCTGTTAGTATTTGTTTGACATATGTAGGTGCTCCTGTATTGGGTGCATATATATTTATAATGGTTATATCCTCTTGTTGGACTGAGTCCTTTATCATTGTGTAATGTTCTTCTTTATCTTTTGTTACTTTATTTTGACATCTATTTTGTCTGATACTAGTATTGCAACACCTGCTTTATTTCTCTCTGTTGTTTGCATGAAATATCTTTTTCCATCCCTTGACTTTAAGTCTGTGCATGTCTTTGGGTTTGAGGTGAGTCTCTTGTAAGCAGCATATGGAAGGGTCTTGCTTTTTTATCCATTGTATTACTCTGTATCTTTTGATTGGTGCATTCAGTCCGTTTACATTTAGGGTGATTATTGAAAGATATGTACTTATTACCATTGCAGGGTTTAAGTTTGTGGTTACCAAAGGTTCAAGGTTAGCTTCTTTACAATCTTACTGTATAACTTACCTCACTTATTGAGCTATTATAAACACAGTCTGATGATTCTTTATTTCTCTCCCTTCTTATTCCTCCTCCTCCGTTCTTCATATGTTGGGTGTTTTGTTCTGTGCTCTTTTTAATAGTGCTCCCATCTAGAGCAGTCCCTGTAAGATGCCCTGTAGAGGTGGTTTGTGGGAGGCAAATTCCCTCAACTTTTGCTTGTCTGGGAATTGTTTAATCCCTCCTTCATATTTAAATGATAATCGTGCTGGATACAGTAACCTTGGTTCGAGGCCCTTCTGTTTCATTGCATTATGTATATCATACCATTCTCTTCTGGCCTGTAGGGTTTCTGTTGAGAAGTCTGATGATAGCCTGATGGGTTCTCCTTTGTAGGTGACCTTTTTTTTCTCTCTGGCTGCCTTTAATACTTTGTCCTTGTCTTTGATCTTTGCCATTTTAATTATTATGTGTCTCGGTGTGGCCCTCATTGGACCCCTTGTCATGGGAGTTCTGTGTACCTCTGTGGTCTGAGAGGCCATTTCCTCCCCTAGTTTGGGGAAGTTTTCAGCAATTATTTCTTCAAAGACACTTTCTATCCCTTTTTTTCTCTCTTCTTCTTCTGGTACCCCTATAAAGCAGATATTTTTCCTTTTCGATTGGTCACTCAGTTCTCTCAAAATTCTTTCATTCCTGGAGTCCTTTTATCTCTCTCTGCATCAGCTTCTCTGCACTCCTGTTCTCTGTTTTCTAGTCCATTAATGGTCTCTTGCATCTTGTCCATTCTGTTTTGAAGTCCTTCTAGAGCTTGTTTTATTTATATATTCTCCCTCCTTAGTTCTTACATATTTCTCTGCAAGTCCATCAGCATGGTTATGACTTTTGTTTTGAAATCTTTTTCAAGAAGACTGGTTAAATCTATGTCCCCGGGTTCCTTTTCAGGGGAAGATGTAGCAGATGTCGAAGCTGTCTGGGTTAGTCTTGTTTAGATCAAATTTTTTTGCCTTTTCATGTTGATAGGTGCAGTGGTGAGCTATTGGCTTTCTGTCAGCTGGGAGAGCTGAGGCTTTCCACTTGCTCCTCGCCTATTTACTGGGACAACTGCGAACCCTAGTGGCTTGTGTTGGGCAATTGCATGTAGACTGGGTTTCTGTATCTTGCCCGGCCGGTATGGAGGAAGGTCCCTTGCTGTGGGCGTGGCCAGCCTCAGGCTGCTGCTCTGCTATGGCAGGGCCCCCAGAGGGGTAATGGACGGGGGGCTGTGTGGCTGTTTACCTCCATGAGGAGTCTCAGAGCTGTTGCCCAGGGAGTTAGTGTGCCCGGAGTTCCCTGGAATTTCCAGCTGCTGGACTGTGACCGAGGATGCTTCCGTCCAGCTGTGGCATCCCTGTCCCTTTAAGACTCTCAAAAAGCACTCACTTTTCTTTGTCACAGGGGCGCCGGCTTTGGGACCCTCTCACAGGTCCTGCTGTCCTGTTTCCCTCATTTCCAGCACTCCACGCATGCACTGTGTGTGCGCTCTGGTGCAGATGGCTGGGGCTGGGTGCTTAGCAGTCCTGGGCTCCCTCTCCCTCCCCGCTCTGACTCCTCTCCTCCCGCCGGGAGCTGGGGTGAGGGGTGCTCGGGTTCCGCCGGGCTGCGGCTTGTATCTTACCCCTTTCACCAGGTGCTGGGTTCTCGCAGGTGTGGATGTAGTCTGGCTGTTGTCCTGTGTCTTCTGGTCTCTCTTTTAGGATTAGTTGTATTTGTTGTATTTTCAAAAATGTATATGTTTTTGGGAGGAGATTCCCACTGTCCTACTCACGCCACCATCTTGGCTCCACCTCTCCAAGTAGTTTATAACTTTTAAGATTATCTTTTAAATGACTGTAGGGTCTATAGGAATGTTCCCCTTTTCATTTCTGATGTTGAGAATTTGTATTTTATTTCTTTTTCTTTATCAGTCTTGCTAAGGACTTATATATATTATTTCAAAGAATGAGTTTTTGGCTTTGTTGATTTTTCCCATTCTAAATTTGTTTACATTGCATTGTTTTCTGCTTTTATGTTTATTATTTCCTTCTCCTTCAACTTCTCTCTGGGATAGATTTGTAGTTCTTTTTCTAACTTCTAGAGGTGGAACATTAGCCAATTAATTTCTGCCCATTCTTCTATTATTATACATATGTTTAAGGCTATAAATTTTCACCTAATCACTGAGAATGTTTCATTTTCATCATACTTAGATGAACATTGAACATTTTTTAATTTTTAAAAACTTTGAAAGATAGCTTCAAATTTATAGAATGCTGGGTGGAAGCTACAAAGAAATTCTTCCTAACCCAGGTTTGTTATTATTATTATTTTTATTAAGGTATTATTGATATACACTCTTACAAAGGTTCCACATGAAAAAACAATGTGGTTACTACATTTATCCATATTATCACATCCCCACCCATACCCCACTGTAGTCACTGTCCAATAGTGTAGTAAGATGCCACAGAATCACAATTTACTTTCTCTGTGCTAGCTATACTATCTTCCCTGTGACCCCTTACACCATGCAGACTTACTATTTTTTAACAATTTGTCACATTGTTGTTATTATAATTTCCAGAACTATTTGAAAATAATTTTCAAACACCATGTTTCTTTACCCCCTTAATACTTCAGAATACTTCCTAAAACATAACAGAATAAGGATATTCTCTTATAGAGGGGTTACCAATTCAGGAAATTTAATATTGATACATTTATATAATCTAATCTAATTTACTTCTTTCAGGATTACATATTGCATTAATTATTATATTTTTCAGTCTCCTTCCACCTGGTATAGATTCTCAGCCTTTGTTGTTCATGATATGAACACTTTTTGAAGATTAGAAGCTAGTTATTTTATGGAATTCCTGAATTTTGGTTTCTTTGATGTTTTCTCATTATTAGATTAAAGTTTTGCAGTTTGGGCTGAAATAATGTATAGGTGATATATTGTTGGGATTTCACATATGGCAACACATTGTGTCTGCTTCTCATGGCTCATGCTAATTGTAGTCACTCCATTCAGATGTCCAGTTTCTCACTGACAGTTACTACTTTTTTATTTTGTGATTAATTAATGTTTTATGGATGGATAGCTTATAATTGTGTAACACTGTGTTCCTTATCAAACTCAGTCACTATAGATTTAGCAACCTTATCAGCCAAAATGCTGTCAGGAGACAGAACACACCAATAATGTGTGTTAGGGAAAATTTAATATGAAGAATTGCTAATTACTGAAAGATTAGGAACCACTAGAAGGATTAAAGAGGACGCTAAGAGGTCCAGAAGTTTCAAGAGAGAAAAAAAAAGGGGATGGGGCCTTGTGGCTGAAGGAGAGGGCACATTAAGGGACTAAGGATTTAGGAGATGCCTCTCTCACTCCCCCTGCTCCTGAAAATCCCTCAAAACAATAAATGATTGAGTTCAGACTTTTTCCAAAAAAGGTGTGGCTACCGCAGGAATATACAGTTGGACACTGCTGGGCCAAGCCACACCTTGCACAGAAGTGGCTGGCAAGAGTGCGGCCTGAGTGTGTGACTGCAGTTGGTCCACTGAGACTAGGCGGGGTGAGTGTTACTGGCCCTTCCAGCCAGCAGTCCACTGGCTCTCACCCTGAGCAACTGAGCAACGCTTGAAATCCCACCCTTAGTGCCCTCCTGAGGGTATCACAGCCCAGTGCTCCTCAACCGCCCTTTATTGACAAAGCATCGCATAGTCAGCTGGCAAGGGTGAAATGTTTACATGGCAGAGACGCTTTTGGCTATGGAGACAAATGATCTCTGAGGTGGAGGGTTATGTAGTAGTTTATATCCACTCTTCACACCACCTCTAAAGCTTTGGGGGAGCTGCATCTGAAGTGGTGCACATTGACTGTTACATGTGAGTGACCAATTTGTCCGCTGAGGGGTGGGAAGTTAGACTGGAGAGATTGCACATGAGCAGTTACTGTTAATTATTGCTTTCAAGCATTGTGTTAGATGCTTCATATACATTGCATCTACTCTTCATAAAACCCTGAAACATCACTATTATTAGCAACATTTTATAGGTGAGAACTGAGACTGAAAGAGTAACTTGTTCAAGACGGCAGGTGAGTAGTAAGGCCAGAGTTAAGATCCTAGCCTGACAACCTCCAGCATTCTGGGGTTAAAACCATACTTTAGATGACATTTCAAGGAGCATGATTCTCTTGCAGGCCCCACCATGCAGCTGCCTCCAGGGCAAAACCAAAGCTGGGTTTCCGAGTTTGTCCTGCTGGGCTTCTCCAGTGACCCCCTGTCCAACAGGATGCTCTTCCTGGCCTTCCTTCTCCTCTACCTGAGCTCCGTCCTGGGCAATGGGCTCATCGTCACCCTGATCTGGCTGGACGTGCATCTCCACACTCCCATGTACTTCTTCCTCTGTGTCCTCTCCCTGCTGGACACGGGCTATGTCACCACCATCATGCCCCAGATGTTGGTGCATCTTCTCACTCACTCTCAGACTATCTCCTTTGCTGGCTGTTGGCTGCAGATGTACGTGTTTAGTGCCCTGGGCCTTTCTGAGTGCATTGTTTTTGTGGTCATGGCTTATGACCGATATGTGGCCATCTGCTACCCACTGCGCTACACTGTGATCCTCAACTGGAGTCTGTGCACACAGCTCGCAGCTGGGACCTGTGCCTGTGGTTTCTTCTTCTCTCTAATCCATACTTTCCTCACCATGAGGCTACCATACTGTGGGCCCAATATAATAAACCACTATTTCTGTGAGGGCCCCTCAGTGCGAAACTTGGCTTGCATGGATACCCACCTCATTGAGATGGTGGACTTCATCATCAGTGTGTTCATTGTTGTTACCCCGCTCTCCCTCATTCTGGCCTCCTACATACGTATTGCCCAGGCCATCCTCAAGATCAAGTCCACACGCGGTCGCTGCAAGGCGTTCTCTACCTGTGCTTCCCACCTGACCGTGGTTACGTTTTTCTATGCTCCAGCCACCTACATCTACATGAAGCCCAACTCCAGCTATTCTCCTGAACGAGACAAGCAGATCTCACTCCTTTACAATGTCTTCACTGCCCTGCTCAACCCTATGGTGTACAGTCTGAGGAACAAGGACATCAAGGGGGCTTTTCTCAAACTGATAGGGCGAGATAGGAGGCTCTGGTGAATTGGGAGACAGACGGGACCAGGAGTACAATGTCCTATGCTGAGGAAAGGGAGTGCCTTAAGGTCAACATAGTACAGGGTCAGTGCAACCAATGTGGTTCATGAATGGAGCATGGCTGCCTCCATCAACCTGCTACACTGTGGAGCACTGACAGATAACTTGGTGCTGTGAGGGCTCACGACAACTAAAATTCATTATTGCTCATGTTCCGTGTCAGTTGTCTGTCTACTATGGCCTTCTGCCATTGGATTTTTGGATCCTACTGGAGGAGGTCCTCTCTGGAACAACCATTCTTACCATAGAGACAACTGCCTGATGGCCAAAATACATGATGGCTCTGAAAGCTGCTGTTCAGACATGACAATTCCTACTGGCCAAAGCAGTTCATGGCAAGCATGGTGACAAAAAGGCAGGAAGCACTTTCTTATCACAGAAAACTAATGCAGTCATGCAGCATTGCATATGGATGTATAGTCCCTCTACACTGAGTCAGCAAAAAGAGGTTATAATACAATCCCCCATAATGGCACTGGGCCCAATAGGATACATGTAACCAACATGACACATAGTGACTGTAAGTCACATGGTACATGGACACAGTAGGGAGCCAAAATGAGAATGGCCTGGCAATGTAGGCAATCAAAGTGGTACATGCAAACAGTAAATATATGTAGCTAACATTAAAAATTCAGGCAATGGAATATACAGATCTGACTCAGTACATGGAGGCAATATGGTTCATGGGGCTAACATGGTAAACTCTGCATTGTGTTGTAGAAGGACACAGAACCTGACATCAAGTGATCTGGATTCCAGGTCAACCTTGCTAAGTTGTTTTGTGAGTTTGAGCATTTACTTCCTTTCCCTGGATCTTACTTTGATCATCTCTAAAATGAGCATCTTAAGTTTAATGGCCTCTATTACCTCTGTTTCTCTAAAATTCTATGTTGCAGTAGGTAGAATGCATGGTACTCAAATGCAGCAAACTTGAGAATCATCTCTGAACCATAAGATGAATAAGGAAACTATAGAAGAATAAAAGTTGCATTTGTAAATTACTCAAATTAATCCACTTAAAGTTAGAATGTTTGAATAGACTAATTTCCATAAGAGAATACTTATGAAGTACCTACCCCACAAGATTAAATAATTGGTGACAAGAACGTTTGGGGAGAGGAGAGGCATATGTGGATGGACCTCTCAGAATCGGCACCGACTGTGAGTGCTGCATATGAATTTCCGTGGAAGGGCATTAACTGTACAGGAACCTTATCCCTGGATGGGCAAAAAGATACACTCTGTGGATGTCCATCAGCCTCTTTCCCCAGACACTTGTTCAATGTGCACATCAGCAAAATGGCCATGGTGGCAGGGATGGAGGCTACCTGCATGGACTCCACAGCATCGATTTACCTTACCAAATCTGATCGGGCTACCACTACTGATAAGTGCCTCATTTGAAAATAGCAGGGGCCAACACTGAGTCCCCAGTAGGGTGCCATTTCCTGGGAGAGCATCTTGCCACCTATAGCAGTTTGATTCTGTTGGATATTGGATATATTTCATCCGGAGGAGACAGATGTCCACAAAGGAAAGGAGACATATTCTTCAAATTGATTTGCTTTCCCTGCCACTAAAGCTTTTGTTAGTATCCCCATATATTAATTCACAGAATGCCTAATCCACCATCAAGGCACTCCACACCGCATTGCATTAGATCAAGGAACTCATATCACAATGAAGGAAGTACAGCCGTGGGCTCAGAATTATAGAATCAAGTGGCCTTACCATAACTCCATCACCCAGAAGCAGCTGGCCTGACTGAAAGGTGGAATGGCTTGTTAAACACTTAGTTATGGCTATCATTGGGCAGCAAGACCTTGAAAGAACAGGACCCTATGTTACGTTCTCCTTCAAAGTGAGCGTGATGTGTTAAGCAGTTCATACTTTGAATCAGAAACATTGTATGGCACTGTATCCCCCATAGTCAGAATACATGGATCCAGGAATCAAACAGTGAACGCCTGAGAGGATCCTCTCATTGTGATATCCAGTAATTCTCTCAGGATATTTGTTCCTCTCACTCAACAACCCTGAGCTGTGTTAGCTTGGAGATCTGAATCCCCAAATAGAACATATTTACACCAGTGGAGAAAACAATGGTCCCCACTGAACTGCAGGAACTTCAGTCTCTCAGTGGTTTGGCTTCTTGTGCCACTGAAATAACAGGCAAAATAAGGAGCCAGTGTACTGGCTGGAATGATTGATCCTGATTCCTGAGAGAAGTTGGAGTACTGCTACACAACTGAGGTGCAGAGGTCTATGGAACCCACAGGATTCCCTGGCGAAAATTCTTAGACTTGCCATGCCAAATGTAAGGGTTAATGGAAAAGTACAGATACCAAAAAACAGGCAGAATGTTGGAGGACTCAGACCCTTTGATAATGAAAGTTTGGGTCACTCAAGTGGGTAAATCATTCAGAGAAGCTGAGGTTCTGACTGATGGCAAGGGAAGTATGGAATGGGCCCTTGAAGAAGACAGCCATAGGCATCAACTATCAACTATGGTGTCGTGGTCAGTATAGAGCAGGGACTACACTTGATTTACATATTTTCTCCACATTTGTAACATACATACATTTAGACATAGTAATAATTATCTTTATTTTTTACTAGAATATAAAAATAATTAAAATTTTATAACAATTTAAAATTATTTTATTTTATACACATGCTATAGAAGATAACTTTATAATGTTGCCTTCAGATAACAGAATATTCCATGAGACTGTGCCTGAATTTGAAGAGTAATTAAAATAGCCTGCAATCTCCTTCATCTGTAGGTAGAGATGTATATGGTTAGCTTAAGATGTTTTGTTTGTCGTCAGGGAATTTGAATGTTCCTAGAGGGATGCAGAAGAGGCTGAGCAGCCAAAGGGGTAGACTGTAGCAATTATCTATTTATGACCTTTTATTTGCAAATGAAGCTTTCAATATATGCTGTGTAATATGCAAGAGAATTCCCTTAAGTATTTCTCCTTTAAAGTGGGTGTGATGTTCAGTTTTCTCAGCTGCACTGGAGGGACATTGGAGGACAATGACGTTTGCTGCTTTTCTGGCCTGCACCACAGGTGACTCAGAAGGCACAGTGACCTTCCCTCTTCAGTCTGGCTGCCCTCTCCTGGGAACTGGAGCCTTGTACCATCAGCCATCTTCCCAACTCCCTGACCAAGCCCTGGAATAGGGTGCCTGCAGCTACGCCTTCAGCAGGTCCCCACAAGTATACATGTAGGACCTGTCTTCTTCAGGGTCAGAGAATAAGTTATTCCATCTGCAAGCCCATGTACTATGGAGGCTTTGTGCCTCCACTGGCCCACCGGCATCCATCTGCATGTCCACACTGCTGGTTGCTAATTGCCTGCTTCCTTACCTGCACCCTGTAAGGTGACTTATAGTTTGCCTAGCAACTCCAGAGCAAGATTAGCTTGGCAAAACCAGTGAACTCCTCTGCCGCTGTGCCTGAACCATACCCCCAGTGTGGTGTGACACACTCCCAGCTCTTTCTTTCTCTGGCTAATATCCCTTAGTGCTTGGGTGCCACAGAGAGTTTCCTTATTTTCTCCAGGTACTCTCTTTTCATAATTAATACTTCTTCATGTTGAACGTCCCCTGTTTAGCCTACTGAGTGGTTTCTGTAGACTGTTTGGATCCAGAGAGTAAAAGGCCCTGTAACACTTGAAAGTCATTATCATTAGCTCCATTTCACTGATGAACTAATTAATAAATAATAATATTATTATCAAATTGTTAAATTTAATCATTTTAAGTTCTTTAAGTCATCTAAATCAGATATGGAGAGGACTCTGCATATGATCCATTCTATGGCAAAATTCCTCTCCATCTGTGGAGTTTTGAACTTAAAAAAACAAATTACAGCTGGGAGAGAGATGACCGCATGGGAAGTGAGGCAGAAACCTCCTCCCAAAACACATAAAACATGAACATACATCAAATATAATTAATCCAGAAAAAGCAACCTGAAGACTACAGAATACACTTCCTACATCTAGGAAAAAGAGAAGTCCTCACAGAACAGTGTAATATACCAATGGTATGATCTGGTGGGATGTAAGACCTCTGCCCATCACAGCCCGCAGGTGGGAGGAAGAGAAACGGAGCTGGGAGTCAATAGAAGTCCAAGACTGCTGAACACCCAGCCCTGGAGATCAGCTCCTGGAGCACAATCACAAATTACATGGTGCTCTGGGGATTAGTGAGGTTGGAAAGCAGTATTTCATAGCTCAAGAGGTTAGAGATTCTGGGCCCTAGAGAGCACCACCTACACAAAGTTCTTATTCCATAGGAAACACTAAAAAATGAAATGGCAAAGGAATTTGGTCCAAACACAATTACAGAAAAAACACCAGAAAGAGGGCTCAGTGAAACTGAAATCACCACTCTTCTTGATAAAGATTTCAAAATAAAAGTCATAAACATACTCAAAGAGTACAGAACAATATTCAAGATCTCAGGAAGGACCTCAACAAAGAGATAGAAACTTTGCAAAATGCAGTATTGGGAATAAAACATACAATGGAGGGATTTGAAAGTAAATTAGATGAGGCAGAGGAGATAGTAAGTGAAATACAAATTCAAGAACAAGAAAAAAAGAACATGAGGCACAGAGAGAAAAAAGGATCTCTAGGAATGAAAGAATAATAAGAGAACTGAGAAATCTAGCCAAACAGAACTACACTCACATTATAGGGGTACCAGAGAAAAGAAGAAGAGAGAAAAAGGTATAGAAAGTCCTTTGAGGAAATAATTGCTGAAAACTTCCTCAGTCTGTGGAAGAAAATAGTCTCTCAGGTTCTGGGAGTGCAGAGTTCTCCCACCTCAAGGAATACTAAGACGACAACACCAAGGCCTATAATAATTAAAATGGCAAAGATCAAGGACAAGGAGAGAGCAGCCAGAGAGAGAAAAAAGATCACTAATATGAGAAAACCCATCAGAGTGTCAGCAGACTTCTCAGCAAAAATGTTATAGGCCAGAAGGGCATGGCATGATATATTTAATGCAGTGAAAGAGAAGGGCCTCCAACAAAGAATACTCTACCTGGTAAGATTATCATTTAAATTTGAAGCATGGATTAAACAAGTTCCAGATAAGCAAAAGTTGAAGGAATTCACCACCCACAAACTGTCTTTACAGTGTATCTTAAAGGAACTGCTCTCGATGGAACTGCTCCTAAGGCTAAATAGTCATCACCAGGGGGAAAAAAACGTATAGGAAGTAGACCAATTAATTACTAAGCAAATACAAAATCAAATCAAGTACTCACAAAGTTAGCCAAGGGATGCAAAAGAGTACAGAATATGACACCTAATATATGTAGAGTGGAGGAGGAAGAAAAAGAAGAAGTGGAGGAAAAAAAGAACCTTTAGATTGTGTTTGAAATAGCATAATAAGTGGGTTAAGACAGACTGTTAGATAGTAAGGAAGCTGTCCTTGAACCTTTGGTAACCGCAAATCTAAAGTCTGCAATGCAAATAAGTAAATGTCTATTGAGAATCACTATCAATGTGAATGGACTGAATGTACCAATTAAAAGATATACAGTTACAGAATATATTTAAAAGAACAAGAACCAGCTGTATGTTGCCTACGAAAGACTTGCTTTAAACCTAAACATACACACAGACTAAAAGTGAAGGGATGGAAAAAGATATTTCATGCAAATGATAGGGAGAAAAAAAGCAGGAGTAGCAGTACCTGTATCAGATATTAGAGATTTCAAAACAAAGACAGCAACAAGAGACAAAGGAGGACATTACATAATGATAAAGGGGTCAGCCCAACAAGAGGGTATAACCATTACAAATATCTATTCCCCCAACATTGGATCACCTAAATATGTGAAGCAAATACTAAAGGAATTAAAGGGGGAAATAGAATGCAGTGCTTTCTTTTTAGGAGACTCCAACACACCACTCACTCCAAAGGACAGATCAACAAGACAGAAAATAAGTTAGGAGACAGTGGCACTATAAAATACATTAGAACAGACAGACCTTACAGACTTCTACAGAAAACCACTCAAAAGCAGCAGGATACACATTCTTCTCATGTGTACATGGGATGTTTTCCAGAAGAGATGACATATTAGGCAATAAAAAGAGCCTCAGTAAATTCAGAAGCATTGAAATTGTACCAACCGGCTTCTCAGACCACAAAGGTATGAAGTTAGAAATAAAGTATGCAAAGGAAACAAAAAACGCCACAAACACATGGATGCTTAACAACGTGATCCCAAATAATCAATGGATTGATGACCAAATTAAAACAGAGATCAAGCAATATAGAGAGACAAATAAAAACAAGAATTCACAGCCCAAAACCTGTGGGACACAGCAAAGGCAATTCAAGAGGAAAGCATATAGCAATCCAGGCTTACCTCAAGAGAGAAGAACAATCTCAAATGAACAGTATAAAGTCACAATTAATGAAACTAGAAAAAGAGCAAATGAAGCCCAAAGTCAGTAGGAGGGATAATAAAGAACAGAGCAGAAATAAATAAAATTGAGAAGAATATCAAACAAATAGAAAGAAGCAATGCAACAAGGATCTGGTTCTTTGAGAAAAGAAACAAAATAGAGAAACCCCTATCCAGAGTTATCAAGAAAAAAAGAGTACACACATAAACAGAATCAGAAATGAGAAAGGAAAAATCAGTACGGACACCACAGAAATACAAAGAATTATTAGAGATTACTATGAGAAATTATATGCTAACAAACTGGATAACCTAGAAGAAATGGACAACTTTATAGAAAAATACAACCTTCCAAGGCTGACCAAGGAAGAAACAGAAAATCTGAACTGACCAATTGCCAGCAATGAAATCGAATTGGCAATCAAAAACCTACCTAAGAACAAACCCCTGGAACAGAGGTCTTCACGGCAGAATTTTATCAAACATTTAAAGAAGACGCATTACCCATCCTCCTTAAAGTTTTCCAAAAAGTAGAAGAGGAGGGAATACTTCCAAACTCATTCTGTGAGGCCAGCATCACTGTAATATCAAAACCAGACAAGGACGCCACACAAAAAAACGGAAATTAAAGGCTAATATCCCTCTGTACCAAAGTGTATAAATGTTCAAACCAAGTTACTTCAAATCAGGTTTTGCCAGATTTGCTGGGTGATAACCTCTAAATAAGTTATGAAAGGAATTGGTTTTCATAGGTTTGTTGTTTTAGAATGGAGGATTTGTGATTTTTTCATTTGGGTTCATAAGTGAGATGAGTCTGTGATTTGCTTTTCTTGTATGTCTTCATTTAGTTTTGGTGTCAAGGAAAAACTTGCATCATAAAATGATTTGGATAACTTTCTCTCTGTCTCCGTTCTTTGAAACAGAGTGATAGGAATCTTGTCCTTGAAGGCTTAGTGTAAGTGCCTGGGTTGATGACTCTTTTGGGGCTTGCAGGTGGTAAGGACATAGAAGACACTGTGAGCAAACGGACACTCATCCCCCAGATGCTGACACACTACATAGCGGTGATGATCATACAGTGTGGTTATGGGCACAAGAGCAGATAAGCACTATTCTTCTTCGAGAGTTTATGCACACTACACCCTATGTCACAATTTAGTCCTCAGGGATCTTGATTGACTTTTGCTTCCAAAGGACATCACTCTGGTCTGTTACATTGATGGTATTATGCTTGGACCTGGTAAGCAGGAAGTAACCATAATAGTAATGGTAAAGGTAAGGCATTAGAACGTCAGAGGATGGGAAATAAATCCAACAAAAATCCAGGGACTTTCCACCTCAATGAGAGCAGTTTTTGGCTTGCTGTTGGAATCCAGTGTTGGTACCTGTCAAGACATGCCTTCTGAGGTGAAGCCTAAGTTGTTGCTTCTGGCCTCTCCTAGCGCCAAGCAAAGAGGCACAATGCCTACTGCGCCTCCTTGGATTTGGAGGCAACACAGTCCTCATTTGGGTGTGCTACTATAGAGCATTTACTGAGTGGCCTGAGAAGCCTCTGGGTTTTACTGAAGCCCAGAAGAGAAGGTTCTGTAATAGATCCAGGCTCTGTGCAAACTGCTCTTTCATTTTGATCACTGGATCCAGCAGAACTGATGGTGCTTAAAGTGTCTGTAGCAGATAGAGATATGTTATTTGCAGCCTTTGACAGGGCTGTAGAGGTGAGTCACAGCACAGACCATTAGGATTTTGGAGCAAAGCCTCCTGTCCTCTGAGGATTTCTACTCTCCCTTTGAGAAACAGTTTTTGACTTGCTTTGGGGTTAGTAGGGACTGAACACTTAACCATGGTCCCCCTTATTATCATGTGACCTGAACTCCCATCATGAACTTGATGTTGTTTGATTTTCCAAGTCAATGGTTGGCACACACAGTCATCATCAAATGGGAGTGGCATGAATGAGACTGGACTCTAGCAGTCCCTGCAGGTCCAAGTGGTTGGCATCAGGAAGTGGCCCCTGTGCCCTACTACTGCTGCATTCCGCTGCACAGCCTGCACCTCCGGTCTCATGGGGAGTTCCCTATGATCCGTTGATGAGGAAGAAGAAATTCAGGCCTGGATTACATATGGTTCTGCATGACTAGAAGGCACCACATGAACGTGGACAACTGTACTGCTATAGCTCCTTTCTGAGACATCCCTGAAGTTCAGTGATGGAATGAAATATTCCTAGGGGACAGAACATAAAGCAGGGCACTTGGTGGTTCATTTTGTTTGGAAAGAAAACTGGCCAGATGTGACGCTCTGTATTTACTAATGGACAGTGGCCAGTGGTTTGGCTGGATGATCAGGGACTTGGAAGGAGCATGATCAGAAAATTTGTGAGAACAAGGTCTGGGGAAGAGATATGTAGAGAGTTCTCTTTAACTGGCAAAGAATGTGATGATATTTGAGTCCCACGTGAATGTTCATGATCAAGCGCATAGGATGACCCAGTGTGTGGATACCAGTCAGTCTCTTTCCAGCCACCACCATCATTGCTCAAAGGGCCCACGAAGAAAGCAGCACAGACAGAGGTTATACATGGCCTCAGCAATTTGGACTTTGACTCAGAAAGGCTGCCAAGGATATGAATCAGGCTAAAATTATTCTTTTTTCCCTCCTTCCTTTATAGAGAGTTGGATGTTAACCTTTAAGCATCATGCCACTTGTTAAAGCCTAGATTGCCAGTAGGTGGCTGTGGAACATTTGTCACATGACTAAATCTCTAGCACTCAGTGTTCTCACCTGCAAAATGATGACAATAACACTATTTCATAGGGATGTTTGGAATATTAATGGGCTATTGTAAGCAAGGCACTTAGAAGAATACCAGGCAACCAGGAGCAACACCATCTAAGGTTTTGCTATTATCATCCTTACTGTCATCATTATCATTGCTGCTTTTGTGGTTGTTATTGTTGGGGGAGCATTGTGTATTTTCCACGGTCCTTCTCCCCACTGCAACAAAGAATTGAATATCCAAGACACAGTAGTGAAGCAGAGTAAAAGTTTTATTTAAACTTACTTAGAGAAAAAGTGAAGGCGACCTCAGAGAAAGAGGAGAAGGAGCACCCTGAAAGGCTGAAAATAGAGTTTAATTTAAAAGGTTCCACACTTAGAAAGTCCAGGTGACTTCAGAGAGAGGAGCACACCAATAAGTTGGGGGTTCTCCCTTTCAAGGATTCTTCAGGAATGTGTCTAAGGGCTGGGATGCAGACTTTTTAGTGGCTTTGAATATTTAGAATTAACAACAGGAACTGCCTGCTCTGATTTCTCCCTGGGAAAACCAGCCTCTTGGTCTGGGAGAATATCAAACAAGACCGCTGTCCAGCCCCCAATGTTGGCTGAGTTATTGTCTGATTGCTAAAGAGTAAGTTAAGAATCTTACTTCTTAACTTCCTGCCTTTTGCTATGTTGTTTATGGCTGGGCCTGCATGCTAAATTAATTGCCTAGGTGGTAAACTACTTGACTAGGGCCAAAGGAAAAAAAAACCGGCATATAGGTAAAGTTAAAAAATAAACTGGCCCTGCATGATTAACACAGTAAAGATATGGGCTATGCTGTGGTACCCTCATTTATCTGGGGAATTTTTAACATTCCAGGTGATGTTGCTCCTGACTTTTTGAGCTTTAACTGATTAACTCATTAACTCTGGGTCTTCTTAGTGCACTCTCCTGGTCTTTTCTCTTTCCACCCCACTCATACCTATTTTCCAGCCCAAATTTATTACCATTATCATTACATCATCACCATGTCCTGCTATTCCCTTCAGCTGCCTCCAACACAATCCCAGAAAACGTCCTGGGCACCTGTCTTAGGGAATGACAGCGAGCTCCTGCGGTTCCTTCCAGAGGTGTTCTCAGCCAGGGGCCTAATAGAGAGTCCCAGCTGTCAGGACTGCCCCTGCCCCAGCTGCCCCCTCTGCACGAGCCCACCCTGTTCTCCCTGAGGCCTGTGGGCCTGCTTGGCTCATCATGAAGTCTCTGGAGTCCAGTCTTCTCCTTCTTGGCCACATCTGGGCTGGCCGGCCCCTCCCCCACTGTGCGTCACGACCAGCTCTCGGGCCAGCAGAGGGATGTCAGCTGGAGTTCAGGCGCAGCCTTTAGAGGAGACTTTAACAGTGATGCACGTGCCACCGTGGACACAGCCCCAGCCAGCAGGCACCTGCCAGTGTTCTGGTGCCAGATCTGCCATTGTGTAGCCGCATGGCATTGCCAAATCCCTCAACTCTTGCTAGTCACATTTCATTTTCTGGTAAAAGGGGGATAGTACCATGCTTGGCAGTCTTTAAATAAACCCGTCATTTCGAAAGTCAGAGTGACCCGAGTATCATGCTGTCTATGATCCTCAGTGGCTTCCAACCGTGGCAAGTCACTGCACCTCTGTGAGCCCACTGTCCTCATCCATCCAATAGGGATGTGTGGACTACCTCTTCAGGGCTGAAAGAGGGTAAATGACATGTGTGAGAAGAGTTCGGGCCTTGGTGCAGGGCAAGGATGGTCATCATTTGTTATGGTTCTGAGGAAAAGTGTGAATGAGACACATTTTCATCTGTCCTGAGTTCTGGCCCAAAGTCTGTCCTCCCTAGAATCTCTGGGCCCATCAGAGTGGGCTAGAGGAGGCATGTGCCATGGGGTTTGGATGGAGTATAGGGAAGACTCCCACAGGGCAGTCCTCTGAGATCATAGCTGACTCTGAGGAAGAGCTGAGCATTGGGGGGGCCTTCGGACCACATTACCCCCACCTCCCTGGTCCTGCCAGGGAACCATGGAGTGCTCAGATGGAACCCTCAGGTGCTCCTAACCTCAGGGAAAGTTCAGGTACTCCTGACGGTGATGCACATGCCCTGGATCAAGCTCTAGAGATTCCGTGCAGGAGGGAAGGTGTCCCTCCCTGCCAGCTGTAATGTGCAGAAGGGAAAGTGGGAGAGGGGAGATAAGGAAGTAGGCATGAGGATGAGATTGAGCTGTAGTAAGGGCTTATTCTGTGCCGAGCACTGGGCTCAAGCGTGCATGGATGCCATCCTCTGCGTCATAACTCTGGGAGAGAAGCAGAAAGTGAAGCTTCCCCTGGATGGCACAGCTGTGTGGGGCAGCAGTGGGCTCAGTCTGCACGTGGGCTCCTCCACTTTCACCGGGTGATCTCGGGCGAGTCCCTCGCCCTTCCTGACACTGTTTTGTCAGCTATCATATGCCCGCCTCCCAAGGCTGGAGTGGTCTCTGCCAAGCAGGCTCTGAGTGCCCTTGGCCTTTGTCCTTCGAGGTGAGAGCCAGTGGAGCCTGGGAGATGGTCGTGTTCCCTGAGGAGCCAAGGGCAGAGCTGCTCTGCTCTGTGGTCTGCACCCTGAGGCCCCCACCACGACGGCCCTGCGGAGGTTGGTGACGGGGCTGGCAAGGGGCCAGAGGAGAGGGCAGGAGGCACCAGGCCTGCATCAGGCCGTCTGGGGGGCCTCTGTCGGGCGAGGCAGGGAGACCTGGACCAAGAAGGCCTGACCCGCTGGGCCCGCCTCTCCTGGACGAGGGCCGCTCACTGAGGGCTCCAGCAGCTCCGGCCAGCAGCAGAGTGGGATGCCTCCAGCACTAGAGTGGCCTGAGAGCTCTGGATTCCCAGGACTCAGGACCGGAGGCCATCATGTGCTGGTAAGTATTTAATCCTCAGTCTTGGAAGGAGAGGGAAAGGTACTGATTTGTATTGTTTGCCGATTTCCATGGTGTAAATTACCCACCGTGGCTGACTTCAAGCTTGCAAAATGATGCCACTGAAGTCGGGGGTTGAAAAGGTGCAGCAACATACCACATTTGAGAGAATTTCTGCCACAAATCCAGTAGATGCAAATAACTTCTACAACAAAGGGAACAATAAAATATAGTAGAATAATTGAGATATGAAAAGTTTTGAACACGTGTTTTTCACTTTTGTGATTTTTTCATTTTATAAGCTGACTTTCTTTCTTTACTCAAAATTGTTGAAGTATAATCGACATATAACATTGTGTAGGTTTAAGATACACACTGTGATGATTTGATACATGTATATATTGTGAAGTGCTTAGTACAATAAGGTTAGTTAACACACCTTCCCCGTCATGTTGTTACCATTTCGTTGTTATGATTAGGACTTTAAAGCTCTGTTCTCAGAGCCAAGAACTTTAAAGTAGACAGCATAGTACTCCTAACTATAGTCACCGTGCTCTACATTAGACCCCAGAAACTTATTTGTTTTATAAATGACAGTTTGTGCCCTTTGACTGACATCTCCCCATTTCCCTGGATCCAAGAGCCCCTCTGTTTCTATGAGTTCAGTGTTTGTAGATTTCCACAAATAGGTGAGATTATAAAGTATTTGTCTGTGTCTGACTTATTTCACTTAGCATAATGCCTTCAAGGACCTGGATCTTTGTTTTTACTGTAATTTATCTAATTGTAGTTTATCTAATTTAACTTCATCATGGCTTTGTTTAACAGCCATCTCACAACATAACTGAAATTTCAAAACAATTGGCTGTGGTGGAAGCTGAGCAGGAGGGACCTCAGAGCCCAACCTTCCCATTCTGGGTAGATGGGGAGCTGAGGCCTGATTGAAGGAAGGAGGGAACTTGGTCATGGAGGCTTGGGCAGGGTTTTCAGCATCTTCTCATCGACTTCTCGCAGAAACCCCGGCATTAGTCATCATTAGAAATTATTATTAACATTTCACAGAGGAGAAAGCTGAGACAGCATAACAGCAAGGTTAATAGAAAAGGCAGTAGAATCTGGTAGATCCTGATTCAAATTCTGGCTCTGCCCTCAGTAGATACGAGCGTTGGGCAGTTTCTCACGCCCCTGGGCCTCAGCCTCCTTACATGGGGCTGAGACTCACTTCCCAGATGCTGTTTCCCAGGCTGATTCAAGACCTGGTGTAGGTCAGCGCTCCACGGTCAAGTCTAAATTATCACCAGAGAGGCTGAGTGAGTCGTCCATGGTATCAGACTAGTAGGAAATGGAGGGGCATTTTTACTTGCCCAAGTTGTTCAGGAAGGAATAGAGGTGTGACTCAAACATAGTTGAATGGACAGGTCAGGGCCTAGGGGTTGGGGAGGTGAGAGGAGAATCAGAATGAGGCCTTCAGTTCCTGGCACTTCTACAAGGTGCCCAGTGCCAGCCCCTCTCCCAGGAGCTGGTCACAGCCCTCAGAAGTCTGGGAAAGGAAATAGTCCTGTCCCCACCTCCCCACCTCCCCACGTCCCCACGTGGGTGTTGTTTGCTCCCGCTCTGTCCCCAAGGGCATCCTCCCTGTCAGGGAATCCCATAGTGGCTTCCCCCTGGGGACAGGGGTGGTGGCGGCAGGAGGCAAAGGGGTGGCCCTTGTCAGCTCTCCCTGGAAAGCCTGCTGAGGAGACAGGACCATAAAGCCGCAGCAGCCTGGCCCACTGCGCGGAGCTTGGGGACAGCGGGCTCCCTTCCTTGTGCCTCAGGACCCAACAGCAGGGCCTTCCGGAGCCAAGGCTGCCTGGCCGCGCGCAGAGAGCTTCCCGTGGAGAGAAGGCCGGCTTCCCCCTCCGCCCTCGGAAATGCAGGGCTCCTCCGAGCACGGGGCTGCCCGGAATCCCGGCTCCCTGCACGCAGCTGCCCGGGAGGCTTCCTGCTCAGGCTCCTTCTCTTCAGAGCAAATGGCAGCCTCTCCACGACTTGTTTCTGCGGATCCCTGAGGGGTGAGATGGGAGCTGGGCTTGGGGCTGCGGGCAGGAACCTGGCATCTGTCGGGGCCAAGGGTCAGAGGTGGCCAGGCCCCCAGTCCCCGGGTCCTCTCTGTGCCCACAGCCCAGTATCGCTCTGGCCCCTTCTCCTCACTGCCCCGTGTTCTTCCCCCCACTCCCAGCTCAGGCCCCTCCCATTCGTTCCTTCTTCCCAGACCCCCTTCTTTCTTTCCTTTATTCATTTAACAAATACTTACTGACAGTTTCTCTGTGTGAAGCCATGTCTAGGTGCTAGAAACATAGAAGTGAATAATACACCTTCCTGAGCTCAGGGATCTCCATGTCTCGCTGAGAGACTGTCCCTGAAAGGACAATGATGGGGAAAGTTTGAGCAGGGACACGGATGGCTCTGGCGATTCGGACCGCCGAGACCCCCACTGCCCTGCTCTCGAGAGGCCTGCGGCATTGCAAGTCCAGACGGACACTGCTGGGCTGACAGAATCTTAGACGACGTTTTTCTTTTTTTTAACTAAATGATATCCCTCATTCCGTGGAGATCAAGTTTGACTAAAACAGGCTTTTACACAAATATATTGAGTTCCATAATGGCAATAATTCCCCAAG
Organism: Manis javanica; assembly: GCF_040802235.1. Classification (NCBI taxonomy): domain Eukaryota; kingdom Metazoa; phylum Chordata; class Mammalia; order Pholidota; family Manidae; genus Manis; species Manis javanica. The sequence continues at coordinate 33,562,200 of NC_133159.1, forward strand.
TCCCTTCCCCTGCTTCCCTCTGCTTCCAACGCATTCCTTGGCTTCTCACAACCACACAATGGGAGCAGACGGATGAAAGTATCCTGAGAGACGGTTGTGGCTGCCGCTTCAGCCATTTGTCCTAGGAGGATTCTAGTCCTTCTTGCCTGGTGGCCATACCTCAGAGGCCATGATTCTTGGGCCCCAAACTCAAAAGCTTGAATTGGTGTGCATGGGGGTGGGGGAAAGTTTGCATTCTTCGCCTCTCCCACATAGAGCCTGTCTGCTGAAGCAGAAGATAATGATTAAGAGTTGGCTTGGCTCCAGACTGCCTCCATTCAAACCCCAGGTCCACCACACAAAACACGTAATTTAGAACCCATCACTTGCTCTCTGTGCCTTTGTATTTTCATCTGTACAATGGAGGTTATGGTACTTTCACCTCAATGAATGTGATGCAGAGATAAAGTTGGTGTAATAATGCCTGGCAGCTGGAAATTATTCATTAAATATTATCTATTGCTGTTATTGCAATGGAGATTATCAACTCACCCACATATCCATAGTTTATTCCATACATGCCAACTCAATTAGTGGGAGTTAACAGGAGGAGGAGAAAGTTCTCCTGAGGCACTGTATCTCAAACTTTGTGTAAGAATCTTCTAAGCCTACTAGGATTATAACTTGCCAGTATGCACAGGGGTGTGAGAAACAGAGGCAGCATCTAGTGCAGGGCTGGGAGCGGGAGATGGTGGGACAGGTCAGGGAGGTGTTCCTGGGGAGATGACACCTGTGCTGAGTCCCAAAGTGGATGTACTCCTGAGTGTGTGTTGGCCGTTGTGCATGCAGCTGGTGGAGCTCCTCCATGCTGAGGACCTAGGCGGAGCCTGGAGGGGACAGGAGAAGAGACATGCAGGATACTAGGTGGCTTTCATTTTAGCCTTCTGGTGCGTGTGAAGTTTTGTTACTCTGTGCTTTTCACTTGCAATTGCTGGATGACTAATGATGCTGAGCATCTTTTCACTTTATTAGTGGCTATCTATACAGCCTCTTTTGTAAGATGTCTTTTTTTTTTCACTGTCAGGTGTATTTTTAAATCCTTTGCCCACTCTTCTGTTGTACAGCTTTTTCTGTTTGTTAATTTTTAGGGGTTCTTCACTTATTCTGGATACAAATCTTATAATTTCTTCAGTTCACTACAGTTTGGTTTGTCATTTTTTTCTCTATGGTTTAGTGCTTCTTATGTCTTATCTGAGAAATCTCTGCCTACCCCAAGGTGATGTTGATAGTTTTCTGTTTTTGATACAAAACATTTTCTTGTTTTATCTTTACCATTTAAATCTATAGTACATCTGGAATTGATTTTTGGCTACCATATGAGGTAGGGCCCAAATTTATTTTCTTGCATGAAAATCCACATCATGTGGAATTTATTGAAAGACCATCTTTCCCCATTGCTAGGTATGCTCAACTTTGTCATAAATCAGACAACTGTATATTCGTGGTCTGCTCTGGTTTGTGTTCTGTTCCTTAGATCTGGTTTTTTATTCTTGTGTCAGTTTCACACTCATTTAATTATGGTAGTAAGTCTTAATATCTGGTAAGTTCCCCAGGTTTGGTTTTCTTCTTCAGGATTCTTCACAATTTCCATATAAATTTTATGATGAGGTTATAAATATCTGTAGAAAATCTGCTAGAGTTTTGACTGGTATTGTATTGAATCTATAAATCAATTTTGTCTGTATAATGTTGAATTGTCCAACCCATGCATGAACATGGCATATTCCTCAATACTTGGGTATCTTTAATTTTTCTAAATGTTTTCCTACACATACTTCATTAGATTTTGTACTACGTATTTGATTTTTAAATGATCTTATAAATTATTTTGTGCTTGCCAGTATAGAGAAATACATTGAATTTTTTGTACTTACAAATTTAAGTTCATCTTTGGGTTCTTTAGATTTTGTACCCACCAATATGTGGTCGGCAGATAATGACAGTTTTATCTCTTCCTTTCCAAGCCTTTGGCCTTAAATCTCTTTCTCTTGACTTGTTTCTCTGGCTATGACCCACCAGTGCAATGATTAATAGAAATGGTAATAGTGAACATTTTTGTTTCACTTCCAGTGTCAGAGAGAAAATAATCAGTATTTCACCCTTCACTATTACATTTGCTGTAGGTTGCTTCTTCTCTTATTGCAGATTATATTTATCACATTGAGAAGTTTCTCTTATATTCCCAGTTTGCTAAGAAGCTTATTTGTAATCAAACCTTTGTTGACTTTTCTGTATCTACTGAGTTAATTATATAATTTTTCTCCCTCACTCCTATTAATGAGATGGACTACAAGGTTGCTAAAGCAACCTTGATTTCTTGTAGTAAACCTGCTTTGATTGTGATGTATCATCCTTTTTATGTATTGTTGAACTCAATTCACTAATACATTGTTTAGTAGTTTGGCAACAAAGTTCATGAGGAAGATTGCTTTATAAGTTTTTCCTCTTGTAATGTCTTTGTTTTTTTTTTTTGGTATTGAGTGTATGTTTGTCTGATAAACTGAGTTCAGTTAGGAAATTTTCACTTTTTCTATGCTTTGAAAGAGTTTCCTATTACTGCTATTATTCCTCTCATACTTGTTGGAGAATTCACTAGTAAAGCTATCTGAGACTAGAGTCTTTTCTTCTTGGAAAATTTTAAATTATACATTCAATTTTCGGGGAAGACAGTGGCTCTTCTGACTTTTATTTCTTCTTCTGTCAGCTTTGTTTAATTTGTGATTTTTAGGACACTTGTCCATTTGATTTATCAAATTTATTGTTATAAAGTACTTTATAACTTTTAAAATTGTCTTTTAAATGACTGTAGGATCTGTATTAATGTTGCCCTTTTCATTTCTGATGTTGAGAATTTGTATTTTATTTCTTTTTCTTTATCAGTCTTGCTAAGGACCTATATATATTATTTCAAAGAATGAATTTTTGGCTTTGTTGATTTTTTCCATTCTAAATTTGTTTACATTCCATTATTTTCTGCTTTTATCTTTATTATGTTTTTTCCCTTCAACTTCTTTTTGGGTTTGATTTGTAGATCTTTTTTAATCTTCTGAGGGAGGACATTAGCTGATTAATTTCTAGCCTATATTAGATTATCATATATGTATTTAAGGCTATAAAAATTTTTCCCCTAATTGCTGATAGTCTCATTTTCATGCTCATGTAGTTCACCATTTACAATTAAAAACTTTTTGAAACCCTTAAAAGATAAGTTCAGATTTACAGAATGCTGGACTAATACTGCAAAGAAATCCTTTCTGTTCCATACCTAGATACATTAATTTTTAACAATTTGTCACATCGTTGTTATTATAATTTTCAGAACTATTTGAAAGTAATTTGCAAATATCATGTTCCTTACCCCTTAATACTTCAGAATACTTCCTAAGTATATTGTCTTATATAGTAGTTACCAATTCAGGAAACTTAATGTTGATACATTTAAGTAATCTAATCTTATTTACTTCTTCTAGAATTACATATTGCATTGATTATGCTTTTTTCAGTCTCCTTGCACCTATTATAGATTCTCAGCCTTTCTTTGTCAGTCATGATATTAACACATTTTTAAGATTAGAGGCTAGGTATGGAATTCCTCAACTTTTGTTTCTTTGATGTTTCCTCCTGATTCAGGTTTTGAATTTCGGGCTAAAATAATATATAGGTGATATATTGTTAGGATTTCACATGTGGTGACACATTGAGTCTGTCTGCTTCTTATGGATAATGTTAATTGTAGTCACTCCATTCAGATGTCCAGTTTCTCACTGATAGTTACTACTTTTTTCTTTTGTGATTAATTAAGTAATATTTTATGGGTAGATATCTTATAACTGTGTAACATTCTGCTCCTTATCAAACTCACTCACCATAGATTTAGCATCCTTATGAGCCAAGATCCTGTCAGGAGAGAGAACACACCAATAATGTGACAGGAAAAATTTAATATGAAGAATTGCTAACTACTGAAAGATAGGGAACCATTAGAAGGAAAATAGAGAACACTAAGAGATACAGAAGTTTCAAGTGGGAAAAAAATAGTGGATGGGGCCTTGTGGCTGAAGGAGAGGGCACATTAAGGGACTAAGGAGTCAGGAGATGCCTCTCTCACTCCCCATGCTGGTAACACACCCTCAAAAAACAGACTGAGTTCAGACCTTTTCCAAAGAGGGTGTGACTACTGGAGGAATATACCGTTGGCCACTGGTGGGCAGAGGCCAGAGCTTGCACAGAAGTGGCCGCTGCCAAGAGTGTGGCCTGAGTGTGTGACCGTAGTAGGTCCACTGAAACCAGGCAGAGTGAGTGTTACTGACCCTTCCAGCGAGCAGCCCACTGGCTCTCACCCTGAGCAACTGAGGAAGGGTTGAAGTCCCAGCCTAAGTGACCTCCTGAGGATATCAGAACTCAGTGCCTGTCAAGACCAGACTACAGACAAAGCATTGCAATGTCAGCTGGGAAGGGAGAATGTTTACAGGGTGGAGACACTTTTAGCTATGGAGACAAATGGTCTCTGAGGTGGAGGGTTAGGTAGTTTATGCCCAGTCTTAACTCCACCTCTAAAGGTTTGTACGGCTCGAGCTGACATGGTGCACATTGATTGTCACACGTAAGTGACAAGTTTGTCTGCTGAGGGGTGGGCATTAAGACTGGGGAGATTGCACATGAGCAGTTACGGTTAATTATTGCTTGAAAGCATTGTGTTATGCACTTCATATACATTGCATCTACTCTTCATAAAAACTCTGAAACATCACTATTCTTAGCCACATTTAACAGATGAGGACTGAGGCTCACAGAGGTTCAGTAACTTGTTCAAGACGGCAGGTGACTAGTGAGGCCAGAGACAAGATCCTAGACTTAGAAACTCCAGCATTTTGGGTAGAAAACCATACTTTAGATGACATTTGAATGAGAGTGATTCTCCTGCAGGCCCCACCATGCAGCTGCCTCCAGGGCAAAACCAAAGCTGGGTTTCTGAGTTTATCCTGCTGGGCTTCTCCAGAGACCCCCTGTCCAACAGGATGCTGTTTCTGGCCTTCCTTCTCCTCTACCTGAGCTCCGTCCTGGGCAATGGGCTCATCATCACCCTGATCTGGCTGGACGTACATCTCCACACTCCCATGTACTTCTTCCTCTGTGTCCTCTCCCTGCTGGATATGGGCTACGTCACCACCACCATGCCCCAGATGTTGGTGCATCTTCTCGCTCACTCTCAGACCATCTCCTTTGCTGCCTGTTGGCTGCAGATGTACGTGTTTAGTGCCCTGGGTCTTTCTGAGTGCATTGTTTTTGTGGTCATGGCTTATGACCGATATGTGGCCATCTGCTATCCACTGCGCTACACTGTGATCCTCAACTGGAGTCTGTGCACACAGCTGGCAGCTGGGACCTGTGCCTGTGGTTTCTTCTTCTCTCTAATCCATACTTTCCTCACCATGAGGCTACCATATTGTGGGCCCAATATAATAAACCACTATTTGTGTGACGGCCCCTCAGTGCGAAGCTTGGCTTGCATGGATACCCACCTCATTGAGATGGTGGACTTCATCATCAGTGTGTTCGTTGCTATTATCCCGCTCTCCCTCATTCTGGCCTCCTACATGCGTATTGCCCAAGCCATTCTCAAGATCAAGTCCACACGTGGTCGCCGCAAGGCGTTCTCTACCTGTGTTTCCCACCTGACCGTGGTTACGTTTTTCTATGCTCCAGCCACCTACATCTACACGAAGCCCAACTCCAGCTATTCTCCTGAACAAGACAAGCTGTTCTCACTCCTTTACAATGTCCTCACTGCCCTGCTCAACCCTGTGGTGTACAGTCTGAGGAACAAGGACATCAAAGGGGCTTTTCTCAAAGTGACAGGGCGAGATAGGGGGCTCTGGTGAATTGGGAGACAGGCGCGACCAGGGGTAGAATGTCCAATGCTGAGGAAAGGGTGTGCCTTAAGGTCAACATAGTACAGGGTCAGTGCAACCAATGCGGTTCATGAATGGAGCATGGCTGCCTCCATCAACCTGCTATAGTGTGGGGCAGTGACAGATAACTCTGTACTATGAGGGCTCATGGCAGCTAAAATTCATTATTGCTCATGTTCCATGTGAGTTGTAGGTGCACCATGGCCTTCGGCAGTTGGATTTTTGGTTCCAACCTGAAGGAGGAGGCCCTTTCTGGAACATCCATTCTTATAATACAGAGAATGGCACAATGGCTGAAATGCATCAGGGCTCTGAAAGGTTCTGCTCAGAAGTGTCCCCCGTCTCTCCTCACATCCTACTGGCCAAAACAAGTCTTACGGCAAGTGGGGTGGCAAAAGGGCAGGAAGTATTTTCTTCCCACAGAAAAATAATGCAGTCCTGTGACAATGCTTATGGATGAATTCTCTCTCTACAAAGAGTCAGCAAACAAAGGTGATAATACAATCTGCCATAATGGCACTGGACCCAATAGAATACATGTAACCGACATGAGACATGGTAACTGTAAGAAACATGGTACATGGACACAGTAGAGGCCACAGTGATGTAGGCCATCAAAGTACTTCATGAGAACAGTGAATATCTGTAGCTATCATTAAAAATTAAGCCAGTGCAATATGTACCCCTGCTTTGGTGCATGGAGGCTACATAGTTCATGGGGCTGACATGGTATACTGTGCATTGTGTTGTGGAACGACACAGAACCTGACATCAGGTGATCTGGATTCAACTCAACCTTGCTAACTTGTTTTGTGACTTTGGGCAATTTCCTTCCCTTCTGTGGACCTTACTTTGCTCATCTCTGAAATGAGCACCTCAGGTTTCATGGTCTCCAGACTTGTGTGTGTCTAAAATCCTATGCTGCAGGAGGTAGAATGCATGGGACTCAAATGCAGTAAACTTGAGAATCCTCTGTGAACTATAAGATGAATAAGAAAGCTATAGAAAAACAAAGTTGCATTTTAAATGACCAAATTAATCCTCTTAAAGCTATAATATTTAAATAGACAAATTTCCATAGGACAACGAGAAAAGTTGAGACAGTTATGAAGTAACTACACCACAAGATTGATGGATTGGTAAGAAGAAAGTTTGAGGAGGAGTGAGGTATATATGGATGGGCTTCTCAGAATCGGCACTGACTGTGAGTGCTGCCTGTGAATTTCCATAGAAGGGCATCAGCTGTAGAGGAGCCTTATCCTTGGGTGGGCAAAAAGACACTCTGTGGATGTCAATCAGCCTCTTTCCCCAGACACTTGTTCAATGGGCACATCAGCAAAATGGCCATGGTGGCAGGGATGGGGGCTAGCCACATGGGCTCAACAGCATGGCTTGACACTTACCAAAGCTCGTTGGGCTACTGCTACTCATAAGTGCCTCATAAGTGCAAATAGCAGACACCAACAGTGAATCCCTGATAGTAACACCATTTCCTGGTAGAAGAGCCTGCCTCCTATGGCAATTTGATTATGTTGGATATTGGATATCTTTCATTATGGAGGAGATAGATTTGTCCATGCAGGAAAGGAGACAGATTCTCCATACTGATTTGCTTTCCCCGCCACTAAAGCTTTTGTTAGCATCCCTATCTTTGAATTCACACAATGCCTAATCCACCATCAAGGCACTCCATGCAGCATTGTATTGGATCAAGGAACTCATCACCATGAAGGAAGTACACCTGTGGGCTCAGGATTATAGAATCAAGCAGCAATAACATTAATCCATCACCCAGAAGCAGCTGTCCTGACTGAAAGGTGGAATGCCTTGTTAAACACTTAGTTATGACTATCATTGTGCAACAAGACCTTGAAAGAAGAGGACCCCATCTTATGTTCTACTTCAAAGTCAGCATGATGTATTAAGCAATTCATACTTTGAATCAGAGCCATTGTATGCTGCTGCTTCCCCCTAGTCAGAACTCATGGATCCAGGAATCAAGCAGTGAAAGCCTGAGAGGATCCTCTTATTGTGATATCCAATAATTCACTCAGGATATTGTTCCTCTCAGCCAGCAACTCGGAGCTCTGTTAGTTTGGAGATCTGAATCCCCAAATAGGACTTATTTACACCAGTGGAGAAAACAATGGTCATCACCGAATTGCAGGGACTTCAGTCTGGGTGGTTTGGCTTCTCGTGCCACTAAAGTAACAGGCAAAATAAGGAGCCAGTGTACTGGCTGGAGTGATTGATCCTGGTTCCTGAGAGAAGTTGGAGTACTGCTACACAACTGAGATGCAGAAGACCACAGAACCCGCAGGATTCCCTGGGAAAAATTCTTAGGCCTGCCATGCCCAAGGGTAAGGATTAATGGAAAGGGACAGATACTGAAAAACAGGCAGAATGATGGAGGACTCAGACCCTTTGATAATGAGAGTTTGGGTCACTCAAGTGGTAAATCATCCAGAGAAGCTGAGGTTCTGACTGATGACAAGGGAAGTATGGAATGGGCCCTTGAAGAAGAGAGCCATCGACCTCAAGTATCAACTATGGTGTCATGGACAGTATATAGCAGGGACTACAGTAGCTTTACATATTTTCTCCACATTTGTAACATACATGAAGTGTCTTGTACATAATAACGATTCCCTTCCTTTTTATTAGAATATAAAAATAATTACAACAAATTAATTATAATTTATAATTATTTCATATTTTTAGATTGTTCACTTCAGATAACAGAATATTCAGTGAGACCATGGCTGAATTGAAGAGTAATTAATGTAGCCTGCAATCTCCTTCATCTGTAAGGAGAGATGTATCTTGTTAGCTCGATTTGTTTTGTTTATTGTAAGGGAATTTGAATGTTCATAGAAGGATGCAGAAGAAGCTGAGTAGACAAAGGGATGGGCTGTAGCAGTTATCCATTTATGACCTCTCAGTTGCAATGAAACTTTCAATATATGCTGTGTAATATGCAACAGAATTCCCTTATGTATTTCTTCTTTACAGTGGGTGTGATGTTCAGTTTTCTCAGAGGGCACTGGAGGAAAATTGCATGACAATTAGGTTTCCTGCATTTCTGGCCTGCACCACAGGTGGCTCAGAAGGCACAGTGACCTTGCCTCTTCAGTCTGGCTCCCCTCTCCTGGAAACTGGAGCCTTGTACATCCAGCCATCTTCCCATCTCCATCCACAAGCCCTGGAATGGGGTGCCTGGAGCTACACCTTCAGCACGTCCCCACAAGTATACATTCAGCACCAGTCTTCTTCAGGGTCAGACAATAAGTTGTTTCATCTGCAAGCCCATGTACTATGGAAGCTTTGTACCTCCACTAGCCCCTGGCATCCATCTGCATGTTCACACTGCTGGTTGCTAATTGCCTGCTTCCCTACCTGCACCATGTAAGGTGACCTATGTTTTGCCTTGCAACTCCAGAGCAACAGTGGTTTGGCAAAACCAGTGACCTCCTCTGCAGCTCAGTGCCTGAGCCACACCTCCAATGAGGTCTGACCCACTCCCAGGTCTTTCATTCTTTGACTACTATTCCTTAGCCCTTGGGTACCACACAGACTTTCCTCATGTCTCCCAGCTACTCTCTTCATAATTAATACTTCTTTGTGTTGAACTTCCCCTGTTTAGCCTACTGAGTGGTTTTTTTATACTGTTTCGGCCCATGAAGTTACAGGCCCTGTAACATTTCAAAGTAAATACCATTATCTCCATTTTATTGATTAATTAATTAATAATAATAACATAATTAAATTGTTTAAATTTCAATTATTTGAAATTATTTATGTCATCTAAATCAGATATGGAGAGGACTCTGGATATGATATTTCCTATACCAATATTCCTCTCCATATGTGGAATTTTGAACTTATAAAACAAATTAAAAGTGTGAAAAAGATGCTGGTTTGGAAGTGAGGCAGAATCCTCCTCCCAAAATCATATAAAACATGAAAATACAGAAAATACATTTTATCCTGAAAAAGTGACCTGAAGGCTGCAGAACAGACTGTGTACATCTGGGGAAAAGAGAAGTCCTCACAAAAAACTGAAAAGTATCAATGCCACTATACAGAGGTTCCTGCACTCACAAATCACAGCCATCAGGCGGGAGGAAGAGAAATGGAGCTGTGAGGGAGTAGAACCCCAAGACTGCTAAACACCCAGCCCTGGAGATGTGCTCTAGGAACACAAACCCACATTACATGGTGCTCTAGAGCTTAGTGGGTTTGGAAAGCAAAGACAGGTAGAATACTGGGAGAGACTGAGTTCCAGCTTCTGTGGAGAACAGGTTTGCACAACCAGCTGCCCTGGGGCAAAAGAATGGTGGGCAGTTTGAAAGACTTCCCAGCAATGAGAGGGGTGCTAAAGAGGCAAAGGTTACACAGAGCTCTCTGCTCTGGAGAAAAGGCAAGTGGACAAAATCATCGCAGCACACTTTGCACAGCAGGTTGGGAACTCTCAGGAGTTTCAGACTCTCCATCCCCCTGGCTGGCAAAGCAGTCCAGGGGGTCCCCACTGTAGTATGCAGCCTGCTGCTCCTTCCTCCTGGCAGGCACCAGTCCCACTCACCTGCTGCCCCTGCCATTACACCAGGCCAGCTCTAGGGTGACCCTGCCCATGGCGGCTACAGGGGCATAGCACACAGGCTCCTCTCTGCATACTTAGCCCATTGGACCTGACAATGGAGGCAGGTGTTACAGCCAGGAAGGAGGAAACCCTCCAAGCAAGCTCTTTCCTCCCAGCAGGTGACAGTTCCTCTTACCTGCAACCCCCGCCATTGCTGCAGGTTCTCAACAGCTCCAGGGGGTAGAGCTTCTGAGCACTAGAGGGTGCCACCTACACAGAATTCTTATTCCATAGGAAACACTAAAAAGTGAAATGGCAAAGGAATCTGTTCCAAATAAAATTATAGGAAAATATGCCAGAAAGAGGGCTCAGGGAGACTGACATCACCAATCTTTTTTATAAAGATTTCATAATAAAAGTCATAAACCTGCTCACAGAGTACAGATCAGTATTCAAGCTCTCAGAGAGGACTTCATCAAAGAGATAGAAACTTTCAAAAATACAGTATGGGAAATGAGACATACAATGTGTGGGTTTTTAAGTAGATTAGATGAGGTAGAGAAGACAGTAAAGAAACAGAAATGAGAGAACAGGACCACAAAGGAGCTGAGGCACAGAGAGAAAAAGGGATCTTTAAGAATGAAAGAATAATAAGAGAACTGAGCAACCAATCCAACTGGAACAATATTCACATTATTGTGGTACCAGACAAAGAAGAAGAGAGAAAAAGGCATAGAAAGTGTCTTTGAGGAAATAATTTCTGAAAACTCCCCTAATCTGGGAAAGGAAGTAGTCTCTCAGGTCATGGAAGTGCAGAGATTTCCCAACTCAAGGAACACTAGGATGACAACACCAAGGCATATACTAATTAAAATGGCAAAGATCAAGGACAAGGTGAGAGAGTTGAAAGCAGCCAGAGACAGAAAAAAGATCACTAATAAAGGGAACATGATCAGGGTATCAGCAGACTTCTCAGCAATACAGAGAATACAGTACAACAGCCAAGCTACATCTACATCTGTGAGAACTCAGCATCTCACGAAGGGGATAAGACACAAGCTGTGGCCCGGGCAAACCAAGTGCTCCCTGCAGCCCAGCTCCCTGGTGGAAGAAAAGAGTCAGAGCAGGGAGGGAGTGGAAGTGCAGGACTGCTAAACAACCAGCCCTGGTAATCCACACCAGGAGTGCAGACACACATTGCATGGTGTGCTGAATATTAGGGGAAAGGAAAATGAAAATCTGCAAGTGTGTATCTACAGCTAGCACCCCTGGACAAAAGAAAAACCAGTGCTTTTTGAATGTCTTAAAGGGACAGGGGCCTCACAGCTGGACAGAATCATCCAGGCAGACTCTGCCCAGCAGGTTGGGAATTCTGAGGAGCTTTGGATGCCCCAGAACCCTGGGTGGCAACACAGTTCTGAATCCCCTGATGGCAATCAACAGCCTTCCATTCATTCCCCCTCCGGCTTGTCTCTGCTACAGTGGCCAAGCAGCCTGAGAGCGGCTGCACCCACAGTAGCTGCCCAGAGTCTCCTCCAAGCATGCAGCCACCCAGGCCAGACCTGGAACCACCACCAGGGCACAGGTGCATGGCACAGAGGAAGCCAGAGCAGGGCACAAAGGGGCTCCATGCTAGCAGGAGAGTGCACCTTGCAAGCCTGCCTGTCCCCACAGGGCTCTGGGCTGCCCCATCCATGGCAGCTCAGATGATTAATCCAGGTACTGCTCCCAGTGTGAGTTGGACTGACACAGGTAGCGGAGAGGGGCAGGGCAATTAGCAAGCAGGAAGGGACTTGATTTTCCCAGGTGACACATGTGCCACCTGCCTATGACTACCTCTATCACCATGAAAAGGCAGAAGAATTTGGTCCAGTCCAGAATTACCCAGACAACCCCCAAGAGAGGACCATAGTAGACAGATATAACCAATCTTCCTGAAAAAGAATTCAAAATAAAGGTCATAACAATGCTGATGGACCTGCAGAGAAATGTGCAAGAGCTAAAGGATCAAGTTAGGAGGGAGAATACAGAAATAAAACAATATCTGGAAGGACTTTAGAGCAGACTGGATGAGGTGCAAGAGACCGTAAATGGAATAGAAATCAGAGAACAGGAATACAGAGAAGCTGAGGCAGAGAGAGATAAAAGGATCTCCAGGAATAAAAGAATATTAAGAGAACTGTGTGACCAATCTAAACAGAATAATATTTGCATTATAGGGGAACCAGAAGAATAAAAAGAGAGAAAAAGATATAGAAAGTGTCTTTGAAGAAATAATTGCTGAAAATTTCCCCAAACTGGGTGAGCAAATAATCGATCAGACCATTGAAGCCCACAGATCTCCCAACACAAGTAGCAAGGAGGACAACACCAAGACATGTAATAATTAAAATGGCAAAGATCAAAGACAAGGACAGAGTATTAAAGGCAGCTAGAGAAAGAAAAAAGGTCACCTACAAACAAAAACCCATCAGGCATTCATCAGACTTCTCAGTAGAAAACATATAGTCCAGAAGAGAATGGCATGATATATTTAATGCAATGAAACAGAGGGGCCTTGAACCAAGAATATTGTATCCAGCATAATTATCATTTAAATATGAAGGAGGGATTAAACAATTCCCAGAGAAGCAAAAGTTAAGGAAATTTGCCCCCCCAAACCATCTCTACAGGATATTTTAAAGGGACTGCTCTAGATGGACACACTCCTAAGGCTAAATAGATGTCAACAGAGAAAATAAAATCACACCAAAGAAAACAGACCAACAAATGCTAACTAAAGGCAAAAAAATAAAATCAACTATTCACAAAAGCAGTCAAAGGAAACACAAAAGAGTACAGAATAAATCACCTAGCATATAAAGAATGGAGAAGGAGGAATAAGAAGGGTGAGAAATAAAGAATCATCAGCTCTTTGTACGGTGAAGTTGCGGCTGGCTGTGGTGTCTTGTAGTGTGTCTGGCGACTGCTGCTGCAAAACCTTCCTCTACCCAGAGGAAAAGGCCCTGCGTCAGCTTTGCACAGCTGCATGCATACAGGCCCCTGTTCTCCGCAGACAGGTCCACAGCACCACGAGGGGTTTAAAGACGTCCACTGGTGTGTTACCTTGGATAAAGCATGAGAGCTCGGAAAGCCCAGCCAGGGGCAGTGCCCCTTCAGAGATGGGGCTCTAACCTGGCAACTGAAGGTCTAAAGGTTTGTGTTTGTCCTTGGAGAATTGCTGCTGAGATGGCTGAATTGCCTAGGTGATGGTTCCCGCCACATCTACTGGCTCTGACAAAAGTGAAGAGCCACGCCCCTTCTCCCTGGCTTACTATAGATTTTCCTGACACAAAGGATGTACTCTGATGAGCAGATCTAGGAGTCTAAGTCTTTCCTGCATTAACCTGTGTGCACAACTGTCAATTTCCTGGGGGAAAAACTGCCTAGAATCCTTTTGATTTTGTCAAAAGGATTCCAATGAAATATCTTATAAAGCAAGTAAAAATACAGATTGGTCTGGGTGAAAACAAGATTGTACAAAAGGTTTAGAGACGTGAAAAGTAACATTGAGTGTCATAGTGGATAGCTGTGCCTCTTTAAGTTTCTATGACGTAAACCTGAACAGTAACAGGAATCTAATTTGTCTTTTGATGGATCGGTGAAAACGTCATCCAGATAAATTTTTTTAATGTGATACTGGTAGTTGCTAGGGAATAGGGAGTTGAGGGGTATAAAATTTCAGTTTTACATGATGAAAAGTAAGTGGTGGTAACGATTGTCCAGTATTCATGTATTTAATACCACTGAACTGTATTAAAAATGGTGAAGTTTTATGTGTATTTCACAACAAAAAAGATAAGGATGGGGGTGGCATATCCATACTCTTTTTTTTTTTTTTTGGTCACTGTCCCAAAGGTGGTTTCCCACCAGCATGTACAGATTTATGCTGCTATAAGACTACTATAAATTTCCCAGTTTCTGGTAGGAGCCATTTAGGTTTCTGTGTACCATTGTTGATACTTAGACCCATTTGACATGTTATAGATACATTTACAGAAAAAATTTCAAGAGTCAAAGGAGCTTGGCATTTAAAACTTGATGCATAGTGCTTTCATAACGTTGTACCAGTGTCTACTCAGTGTCAGTGTCAGTCTGAAGATACCTGTTTTTCCAGTACCTGCCATCACTGCTCCATGTGGTAATACTTAGAGCAGAATTTTGTGTACCTGTTCACTTAAATGCATTTCTTCATCTATTTTCCTACTAAACATTTCCAGCTTGGTCCCCACCACTTGAACTCATCAGCAAATATTTTTTTTCAGTGTTAATTTTCCTTAATCACCTTTGCTATTTATCCCCCCTTGAAATTACCTTTTGTAGTATTCCTAGAAGATAGGGTCACCTGTTCGCATTGCTGTTCTCCGATTTAGGATTTGAGTCCTTGGCCCAAAACTTGAGGATTAGCTCTGTTTAAAAGGAACTTGTTCTCTAAACTTGGATTAAAATAGACAATATTTTGTATTAGAACTCTTAAAATTCTACAGTTGGACTTCTGTTTATTGTTCTTATAACAAAAACCAAACTAATCTGTTACCAGTTAAAGTTAACTTTTGCAAAGGGAATTGGGACTGGGCTGGAATGGGGGTAGGAGGAGACTTGGGCTTTTTCCTCCTTGGATTTCTGAATTGTTGCCACTAAGAGTGTACTGTTTTATGATTGAAGGTCCCATGCACATAATTATTTTTGGTTTTGGGGCATACATTTATTTGCCCCACTTTACAGGCAAGGAGAGGAAGGTTCAAGGAGGTTAAGTAATTTAAGGTCAGAGATACGGAGTATCCGGATTCAAATTACTGTCTCCAGTGTTCCCCACTTTAGAACGTTACCAGTAACTGAAGCAAACCTTGCTTTTGATTCAGTTTCCTTCTCCATCCCACTCAGAGGAAACCACTTAGCTGGACTGTGGCTGTTAAATGCCCTGGCTTTTCTTTATAGTTTTACTCTGCATCCCTGAACAATATATTTAGTATCTTTTTGAACTTCATAAATGCTGATTAATTCATGTAATTCTGCAACTTTTTTTCATGTATTTTCCTGTAAATTTAGATTCCACCCTTCCATACACATTTCTGTCCATTTTTATCTTGAAAAAAACAACTTAAAACCTGTGTATTTTTTAAGGTTGATGGGTATCCCTGTGTAGTAGGCTTCTGTTTGTAAGTGCATTTTTCTAGGGTGACACGGAACTGGTGGAGTTCATGAACTGGAACTGGCCAGATTATGCAGTTAATAGCTAACTTGGGGTAAGTTACTTAGCCACTTTAACAATTTTCTCATTTGTAAATGTGTAAGAGTACATATGCTTATGAGTTAACAAATACATGTAAATGTATGTAAAACTGCTTAGCACTTAGTAAGGCCTATTTAGGTAATAGCTACAACTGTGTTATTCCAAATAGCTTAGTCATTAACTTGGTCTAGTCAGCACCTCACCCATCCTTCCAAATCCCTGACATGGCTGTTAGATGACCAACTTCACCTTGACCCTAGGGTCTCATCTGTATTCTTTTACCCTTATTTGTATTGTCCAAGTCCTCCCTTGGTTGGAGACCCTTCTTCTTATGCCAGCCTCAGGTTTAGTGTATAAGACTGAGCTACAATTACAGTGAAGATGGTTACATGAACTTTTTTCTTGGCATGGAAATAACTTTCCAGTCTTCTGTCAGTCTTTCCTCCTAACTAGTTGACTTGGAGCGTAGACAGGCCTGTATCTCAGCTACTGAAGACAGCTCCCAGGCCTTAACCCTGGAATAGCAACCAGCCCAATGTGTTAGCTCCTCCAGATAACCCCTCCACCTTGCCAGTTGCTCATGCTAGAGCCCTTTTGAGTCTTTTAGACTCGTGTTGCCACACACTATCCAATCAGTCAACAAATGCTGTCAATACCTTAGAAATAAAAGTGCCTGTCATCTCACACCATTGCTACTGCACTCAGGTGGAGACCACTAGCCCACCTAGACAGCCTGCTTACATGACTGCAACAGCCTCCCAGCAGTTCTGGCTTCCACCCTTAAACCATTCTAATCCCACAGCCAGAAGCTTCCTCATGACTTGGGTCTTGTCCCTCTCCTGCTTGAGTCATGCAGTGGCTTCCATTTCACTGTGCAAAAGCTGAAGTCTTTACAAGGACTGTCCAATGAGTTCCCCTCAGCTCTGTTATCTCTGGCCTCATCTACTCACCTCACTGCTGCAGCCATATGGCATAAGCTAAGAACCGGTGGGTGCTCTTCTGTCAATATTTAGGCAGTGAAGTTCTTGCCTGTCGGCTGGGGTCACAGCCATTGGCCTTGGTCTGTGGAGTAGACCTAACCTTGTGCCTACAGAATCTGGATGAAATTTGGGTGATAAGAAAATCCTCGAGCCAAGAGCTAAACTTAAAGACTGGGACATTGCTTGTGGGAATGGAACATTACATGATCCCTTTGGAGAAGGGATTGATAATACCTACTAGTGGGCATATTGTCTTCAGCCCAGTACTTCAACTCATAGTAACACAGTGAACGAACATGTATATAAGGATTAATGTACACAAAAGTCCTTGGTGATATTGTTTGTAATGGGAAAACAAAGCCCAAATGTTGTCCAACAGGAAAATGGGTAAATTATGGTATATTAAAACAGTACCATGGAAAAAAAAAAAAGAATCATCAGACTGTGTTTATAATAGCTTAATAAATGAGTTAAGTTAGATGGTTAGATAATAAAGAAGATAACCTTGAACATTTGGTAACCATGAATCTAAAGCCTGCAATGGCAGTAAGTACATATCTTTCAATAATTACCTGAAATGTAAATGGACTGAATGCACCATTCAAAAGACACAGAGTAATAGAATGGATAAAAAAGGAAGACCCATCTATATGCTGCTTACAAAAGACACACCTCAGACCAAAAAGACATACAAAGAATAAAAGTCAAGGGATGGAAAAAGATATTTCATGCAAACAATAGGGAGAAAAAAGCAGGTGTTGTAGTAATTGTATCAGATAAAAAAGACTTCAAAACTAAGAAAGTAACAACAGATAAAGGACATTACATAATGATAAAGGGGTCAGTCCAACACGAGGATGTAACCATTATAAATATATATGAACCCAATACAGGAGCATCGACATATGTGAAAGAAATACTAACCAAATTAAAGTAGGAAATAGAATGCAATGCATTCATTGTAGGAGACTTCAACACACCCCTCACTCTGAAGGTCAGATCCACCAGACAGAAAATAAGTAAGGATACAGAGGCACTGAACAACACTCTAGAAGAGATGAACCTAACAGACATCTACAGAACTCTACACCCAACAGCAGCAGAATACGCATTCTTCTCAAGTGCACATGGAACATTTTCCAGAAAAGACCACATATTAGGCCACAAAAA